>NC_091069.1:196029882-196336641 GCF_032405125.1 Capricornis sumatraensis
TGATGGGAGAAGCACTTTGTCATATGTAAAATACAATACAAAGATGTGGTTCTTCTAAAGTCTTCATATTCAACTAACTGGGAATAAAAATTTCTGCTTTAAGACCAAAGGGTTTGTCATGCTTCACAATTTCCATACTTTCTCATACTTTTTGTAATACATTATCACCTTTTATGATCTTGAGATTTATCTAATAAGAAGTTATCTTTACAGTAATAGAACTCTGAATACAAACGTAACACGTCATAGAAGTGCAATAATAACATTTGTAAAATGGCCCATTGTACATCTAAACATGTAATACCTGGATGCTGAGGGATCTGTGAAATTACCAAGACATCCTGGAGCTATTTTAAATATTTTTAAACTTCTAAAGACAACTATATATGCACTGTACATTTCTTTACACATTAACTATAACATCTTATTTCTTTGTTTGGGGCTAGAATTATATCATTTCAGTCTGGCAACTGTTTACCTCACGTTGCTCAAAAGTTCTGATTGGCTGCTGATGATATCATATGCATTTCTCTGATGAAACCGAGGGCTCAGACTGTTACCAGGTTATAATATGCAAACTGAATACCCACAGCAGAATGGACCTAGGAACAGAGACAGGTTGAGAGCCAAAACGAAGGAATCTGCAGCAGGGAACATTGCTTATACATTCCTCTGCTTACACAAACTTCATCTGAGAGAGATAAGTATGGGTTTATTTACTAGGAAAAATGTTCAAAACATGAAATAAACGTGGAAAACTAAAAAAGGGGTCCTGGGTGAGGAAAAGATTGGTAACTTCTAGACTGCATGGTTTTTCCCTAAGCATGTTTCCCCAAATATAATTCTAAAGTATTACAATGGAGTTATAAAAATATAGTATACTATATATGGTTATACTATAGTATATAGTATATACTATATTTGGGCAATGCAGGGTCAAACAAAGTCGTCTGTTTTGCTACCTGCTTTCTAGTAACCTTTAACATCTTTATACTTGTTGTATTTCCAAGATGGCATCTCCCAAGCTGAGTATGGAACTCTTCTTTTTAGAGACATTTTACCAGACTAGAATCTCATGAAACATACCTTGGAGAAAGCCGATCTATTAAACTTTCATAAAATCTTTCCTATTTGTATTACCTGGCCCACACCGAGATTTCTAAACAGAGCTGGCCCCATCACTTGGCAGAATATATGAAATGAGAGTTGCTTCACACACCCACCAACAGATCTCTTGGGACTAGAAAGATCCCAGGGACTAGAAAGTTGTCAACAGATCTCCCACCTCCCATCAAACCACCTTCATTTCTATCTGTAAAGCACCATTTCTTTGGTTCTTGAATACTCTGCTGTTCCCAATACAGATGTTCCTAAGAAGGGAACCAAAGGAGGCCAGATTTCCTCAAGAATTTCCAGGGAAACACCTCCAGTAGCAGAGCAGGGTGAACAGAGAGCCCTGAGGATCTGAGTGAATCGACCTCAAAGCAGCTGAAGGCTGGACACTGATCAATCAAGTCTCCTGCTGGATTCGACATTCATGCTCATTTTCTATTCTACACCATAATACGCCCAAGTTTGCTTTAATATAAAGCTGCTTTGGGCAGAGCGCCCTGCGGCCCCGCTAATCTGTCTCTTGCTTCAACAGTGTTTGGATCCCACAGGCCCAAGGCCACCCCTTGCTCCAGCCTCCCAGCACCCTCCAACCTCCAGCTTCCTTTCCAGCCTCAACCTTTGCAACCAAGCACTTAGTCATCCTCGGCCTTCCGGGACCAGCCAACACTGGCTTTTTGTTTTGCTTGTTAGTCTCTTTGAGCTGAGCTCCTTACATCCACCGGGAGCTCCCAGGTTCGTCAGAGTTATTCCACCAAGGGCAAGGCCACGGTAACCCCCAGGCCAGCCCGCATCTGCGGGGCCTGCTACACTTACCTCTCCCAGCGCCTCTATTTCCCCCGTGACTCGGTGCCTTGGAAGGAGTGGGCATGTCCACCGACCGGCCAAGAAGTGCCAGGGTGCCCGGCATTTCTGGAAGATGCCAAACCAGTGCGGCACAGGCCCCTCTTCCAGAACCTGCATGCGCCGTCCCATGGTGAGTGACGCAAGACCCTGGGTGCTGTGGAAGCCTCCATGGCCCGGGAGAAGAACCAAGCCGGGTGCTTTTGGACCCGTGTGCCCTTGGTCCTGCAGTGCAGACCGCCAGCTCCTTCCTGGAGCTCTCCGCGCGCGCCCGCGAGCCCGTGAAACTCATCAAGAAGATGGGGACTAGATCCTTGACAGCCCAGAGGCCCCTGAGGGGGCCCTCTGCACCCATCCAGAGTCAGAGCTTCAGCCTGAGCCTCTCCCTGCAGCCTGCGGGCAGCGTTTTAATCATTCTCGAGCTCTCTTCCAAGCTATGGACGACATTAAAGACAATAAAGCTTTTTGTGGGCAAAAGCAAATGAAACGTTTATTGCTTGGCAGCAAATATAATTGGTATTATAAGATGCACTAAGTTATAGCAGCTATTGGGGCTCTGTGTCAGGTTGTCCATCTAGATGAGAAACAAGCCTTGGGGGAGGGACTTTGGTGAGACCCTCAAGTAGTAAATAAGAGAGGAAACACTGAAAGGGGAGGTAGGTGAGAACCTAAGCAGTTGTACCGATACCGAGGCCAAGAATGTGTTTGGAACTGTGGGCAGGATCGTTCAAGTGGGGTGTTCCCACCATCCCCCAGAGAGTGAGAGCAAAGGGCAGAGAGGGAAAGCAGTGCTGGGGGAGCTGGTCAGCAGAAAGGCGGTCCCTGTTTTTGCTCCAGAGGCTCTAGCTCTCTTTCCTTTCTGATCTGGAAGGCGACTCTGCCCACAGTAACCTTTCCCTCTACTTCCTCTTTCTCTTTCTGTTCCTTAACCTCATTTTTGTTGCCCCTTCTTGATTTCCTCTTCTACTCTCCGCTTAATTTAGACATAAGGTTTATTAATGTCTCTGTGTTTGGGGGTAGGGGGAGCTGGGAGGGACCAGGATCCAAGTTGTGTCGTCTCCTCTTGTAGAAAAGGGAACAATTTCAGTTCCTTTCATTTCATCCATAAGATCTAAATGGATGTGAACACAATAAGGAAGGGAAAATAACAGTCCACAGTGTTTTCCCACTCTGTACCAACTGACACTGATGCCTGTGTTGGAAGTGTCTTTCTCTATCATTGAGTTTTTGCCACTTTCCAGCTTTTTAAATTGAGAACTCTTTTTCAAATCAATTTATCAGGAACAAAGAAAAATGGTATTATTTTTAGTGTATTCACCATTGTTACCAGTGTTCAGGACCCACGAAGGGTAACAGAAAATAACCTTATGCCTTTCTCCTCACTACCTCCGCAAGCTCATTCTTTCATACTGGTGCTCCTTGTCCTTTGGATGCTATTCAGTGCCAGACTTTGCTGGTCATTCTCAGACTTAGCCAGGAAAATGAGAAAGTCCTTTGCTCACTGCACTCCTCCAAACAAGTTCATTTTAGTTATTAACCTGATGAGTCCAGTTTAACCACAACTCCGAGCTCCTTTCAAAGTTTATGCTTCTCTACTCCCCAGTGAAGACAGCTTTAGGCTGGGCCTGGCAGTGGGGAAGGGCTTTGGGCTGGCTGTTTCTTTAGCTTCCCACTTCCTTCTTCCACCTGTTTTGTCCCTGCTAATTGATGGAGTTTGTGACACCTGCAGAATTAAAGGGTCAGGAGAAAAAGGAAGGACAAAGCAGCAGAAAATCTTCCCCATGTCATGGGTGATACAGCTGCTCCCTGGGCCTAGCAAGCGTTTCAACTTGACTCTCTCATGGGGTGATGTTTTAGGTGCTTGGAAGATTCTCTCTCTTCTGTGGACTTATACTTGCTGTTCCTGTGACAAAGGTATGAATGTCTTTAGAATTGGTTTCTAATACATCTTTCATCAGTCCCTACCTCCTGCCTTTTCTACTGAGGTCTCCTTGCTACCCTAGGGAGCTCTCTTAGGTAGAATCTAAGGCAGCCCCAAGCTAGCTCTATCTGTTTCCCGCAGGTAGTTCACAAAAAGCACACACTTCTAGCCTTTGTCTCAAAGGGAGTGCAGTTACTTCCTAAGCCACAGTCTTCCACTCCATGTGGAAGCCAGCTACTGGATCTAGATTTCTCAAGGTGGAATCAGATTCAGGTCCACAGGGTCACTTCAGACTGCAGAGGCTCAAATCAGGCGGTCTCCCAGAAGCCCTGGTCATGAATCATGGAGTGAGGGAAAAGCACCTCCTTCTCCCTCTTGGTGGGCTGAGGGTATTAGCAGCATACTGACACCTCTCTAAAGAAACTTTCCAATTTCCATTCATTCCTGATCTCTTCACATTTAATCCTTTTGTGTTCCAAAGCGGGTTGGGTGAGGGGTTAGGTTTGCAAAACAAGTTTGAACATCTCTGTTGGTTTCATGCATGGTGACTGATTTCTCCTACAATACAATTAAAGTTCACATTGATAACATTTGAACTAAGGTAGTATTTAAATAGGACTTTCCTGGTGGTACAGCGGGTAGGAATCCTGATCCAGGAAGATTCCACATGCCGTGAGCAACTAAGCCCATGCACCACATCTACTGAACCTTTGCAACTGCTGAGAACCTGCACTCTGCAGCAAGAGAAGCCACTGCTGTGAGAAGCCCCTGCACCACAACAAGAGAGTAGCCCCTGCTTGCTGCAACTAGAAAAAGCCTGTGTACAGCAGCAAAGACCCAGGGCAACCAAAAAAAAAACAACTCTGAAATTTGAAAACAAGACTGAAGAATGATCTGAGTTCAGCCTCCACCTCCATGAAGCCACATAGGCATTTGCAGAACCTTAGAAATGCATGCATGAAGCCGTCCCCACTGACAAACACTGGGCTGTTCCAGCCCTTCCTATTAGAAAGGAGGAAGCTGAGGCCTTCAAGAGTTAAGACATTTGCTCAGGATCACACAAGTATGGGCAGAAAAATGAGAACCAAATCTTCATCCTTCCACCTACTCAGATAAGTTTATCATTATGCGATCTTGGCTGGCTCCTCCAAATCTCGAGAAACATAGAAAATGTGCATGGGTTGGGCGGCCTCTGTGGTCCTATGGTCAGAAGCCTGGCCTCAAATCCTGGCTCCTGTGCACCCCGCTAAATGAAACTGGGGCAAATCTCTTGTCCTCTAAGCCACAGGTTTCTATCTGTAAAATGACATTGATAATGGTGGAAAGAACATAATGGGTGATTAATAGGAAAGTGCTTTCCAAACTGCTATTCGTGTGTGCTCATCGCTTCAGTTGTGTCCAACTCTGACGACCCTATGACTGTGGTGTGCCAGTCTCCTCTGTCCGTGGGATTCTCTAGGCAAGAGTACTGGAGTGGGTTGCCATGCCCTCTTCCAGCGGATCTTCCCGACCTGGGGATTGAACCCGTGGTGTCTCCTGCATCTTCTGCAGCTCAGGTGAATTTTTTACCGCTGAGTCACCCAGGAAGCCCCCCAAACTGCTATACCCTGGGCAAATGTTAACTGCCTTTATTATAACGATATGCAAGAAAGGGTGATGACAGTGTGTTCAGGATAACTTTAGTCTTAGAATTATTATGAGGTTTCTTATAAGATCACTAATGTGTAGTGGGGAGCTTCCCTGGTGGCTCAGTGGTAAAGAATCTGCCTGCCAATGCCGGAGACATGGGTTTGATCCCTGGGTGGAGAAGATCCCCTGGAGAAGGCAATGGCAACCCACTTCAGTATTCTTGCCTAGGAAATCCTATAGACAGAAGAGACTGTCGAGCTACAGCCCATGGGGTCACAAAAGAGTCGGACATGACTTAGCAACTAAAACAACAATATGTAATGACATTTGATCATAAGAAATGCATGACCTAAACAATTTCCAATATTTCTCACAGAACCTTTCGTAGCTATAAGGCTATTACCAAGCCTATTAGAAGTAAATATACTTTAAAGAAAGCGGTATACATTATACTAATGGTACAGTGTTAAAGAGCAGGAAAGGATATATAAATTTTGTCTATATCCAACAGCTGTAAAAAAAAAAAAAAAGTTAGATAAACAAATGGAGACTACAAAGCACCAGGGCACTAAGGCACAGGCACAGCAAAATCGTGTCCAGAGCGAACGGACTCTCGCCCCCCGAGGCTGTGAAAGAGGAACTGGCCTTTCTCGGAGGAATCATTTGATAACATACCACAAGGCACCCGCTTCAGCACCACATAGTGCCTGGGAGTCTTTCTAACGGGAAGAGGACAAATACAGACCAGGTGCCCCGCTGCAGGAAACACTAGACCTAATTCAAGTGAAGGGCACAGAGGATGTCAGGGGACATGGAGGAGCATCTTACAGAGGCTCAGAGAAAAGGCTGCTGGCTTTGGAGGGCTCCGCCAGCAGGAAACCCCGCCTTTATCCTTGTTTGACCTCCTTGGATTGCGAAATAGATGCCGTGCTCTTCTCTGGCCTAAGAGCTCTTAAGAAAGAGGGAAACAGGGCGGGAGATGCGTACTTAATAGGGGAAAAACTTCCATATTCATTGTCATTATTTCCTGGGAGAAGTGAGATAGATCAAGGGACAAAGTTCCATTCTAGTGGAAAACTCTAGTAGTTACCATCCAATTTCAACCTTCCTATCAGAGATTATATGGTCAAGCTTACATTTGTTTTTATTTACATTCATGAAAAACAAGTAAAGCAAGTTTGGAATTAACCATGTGTAAGTCAAAGCTCTGATCTCTGTGATCAGTATGTGGGAGACTAACGCCTGGATGAGCTTGGTGTAATGTGATACAGGTAAACCAAAGGACATGCTGGCCCAGTTAACTCACCAAAAACCACCCAGATCCATTTATCTCTATTTCATCTTGCTTATTTCCTCAGCAGAATAATACGTGTAGGTAATAAATCACTTAAGTGTTTTCTACTATAATTTAAAAGAACATGTTCAATGGGAGGCACACCAATTTTTATTTTTTATTAAAAAGGTTATTTTCCTTTTAGCACTCAATTAAAAAGACTCTGAAAACTCTCACACCACTGTCTATGAGTCTAGTCATTTTACTCTGAAAGGTCAAACTGGGCTCATTCCTGAAGAGACACTGTGAAATTTATTCTAGGCATTCGGGGGACTCTTGGGCATCCAGGCAAGACATGGTTGAATGTGGTTACAGGGGGAATGGGGAGAGCAAAGAACATTCTGAAACGTGGCCCTAAGATTAAAATATCTTAAGATAAAATCTGTGTTCGGTCAGCATTTATTTGCCAAGCTAGGGGCCAGCTCTGGATAATCGCTGGATTTTTCAGACTGCCTGAGCCTCTGTCTCCATTCTATGACTATGAGCCTTTCCACTGGGGAAACAGAGTCTTAACAATTTAGATCCCCACAGGGAGAAGCCCAGTACCTGGAACGTGATAGTGGTCCCCCACACACTGAACTGTCATCAAACATCTAACAAATCATCAAACTCTAAATGTATTTTTCATCTAACTATTCCCCTTCGGTTGCTTCTAGTCTCCCACGGGGACTGGTGCTGTACAGGCAGCAACTGAGTGAATGAGTGAATAAATGGATGTGTTAACAGATGCATGTTGTCTGGTTATATATGAAAGCATTTGTAGAACTTGTGAATGCAATAGTGTTTTTTTCCTAATGTTGTTTGCTCGAATATGGTACCATTATTCATTATGATAAATGCACCTTTATATTCGTAAGACTTTGTGCTATTTACAAAATGCTTTCACATGCATTATCTTCTTTAATTCTCACAGCAGTGCTGCAAAGTAGATATTATTATCCCCCACGTTAGATAAGAGGTGATTTGTCCGAAGTACACAGTAAATACAGAGTTGGACTTGCACCCAAGTTTTACCACATACACTTAGCAGTCTTTCCTGGGTTAAAGGGTGAGCAGGAAAACAAAGGTTATAAGGATTTTAAACAGATGCTTGTTTCTGAAGATGTCCTGGTGTGTAGTGCCCAGATAAAGGAAGTGGCATCTCTAAACTGCTGACAAGCTCTCCCGCCAGTCACCTGGCTTGCCGCTGGCTACATCTGCTTCTGAATGCATAGCTGTTCTTATGCCAGGTCACTCGATGGAACTCACGTTTAATTATAGCTACTTGATGCTAAAATAACTAGTGAAAAGAGGGAAAATTCAGACAACTAACCAGTTATTATTTTGTCTACACAATGACAAACAACCTCTGGGGTAAAATTTTGTCTTTGAGTTGAGCTGCTAAATTCATGGAGATACCACAATTATTTCCTCTCCAGTTAAATGTCAGCCCACACAAAGAAGCCAGCAGGCTTGAACAGCAGGAGTCAATATTAAAAAAAAAAAAAAATCCGGACCTCAAAATGTGACCTGCTTCCTAAGGCCCCTGGTGCTCTTTTCTGTGCTAATGATCTGTGTTGTTGGCATTGTGGCGGCAGACACACTTTATATTTCTAAGCTGAAGGGAGCTTAGAAATCACTTAGTGCAGCAGTTTTCAAACTTTGGAAAAATGAACACTCTATTTAAATAAATTCTAATAAAGAAGGGGCTTCCCAGGTAGCTCAGTGGTAAAGAATCCACCTGCTAATGCAGGAGACAAAAGAGACGCAGGTTCGATCCCTGGGTCAGGAAGATCTCCTAGAGAAGGAAAGGGCAACCCACTCCAGTATTCTTGTTGGGAAAATTCCATGGACAGAGAAGCCTGGTGGGATGGAGTCCATAGGGTCGCAAAGAGTCAGATACAACTGAGCACGCACACACTCACTGATATAGAAGCCCTGATGAGCAAAGCAAATCCATGCAGGTTTGCTTAGGTTGAGGAGGAGACTGTGAATGGCCTGAGAGGCCCTTCCCAACAGGGCTCTGAAAGTAGGGTAATCTCTCGTTTTGCATGTGAGGAGATGAAGCCTGGAAAGCAAAACTAAGACCCAAAACTCGGAAATCTGTTTTTGTGGTCCTGCTACTCTTAGAATGTCTATGTCCCTTTTCTCAGTTTAACTTTCTTTTCTACCTGAATTCCAGCCTCCTCTTATGTCCCATCGTAAGTCCATTGACTTATACCTACTTACTGCCTCCAGATAAAATAAACTGTGGAAAATTCCGAAAGAGATGGGAATACCAGACCACCTGACCTGCCTCTTGAGAAATCTGTATGCAGGTCAGGAAGCAATAGTTAGAACTGGACATGGAACAACAGACTGGTTCCAAATAGGAAAAGGAGTGCGTCAAGGTTGTATATTGTCACTCTGCTTATTTAACTTATATGCAGAGTATATCATGAGAAACGCTGGGCTGGAAGAAACACAAGCTGGAATCAAGATTGCCAGGAGAAATATCAATAACCTCAGATATGCAGATGACACCACCCTTATGGCAGAAAGTGAAGAGGAACTAAAAAGCCTCTTGATGAAAGTGAAAGAGGAGAGTGAAAAAGTTGGCCTAAAGTTCAACATTCAGAAAATGAAGATCATGGCATCCGGCCCCATCACTTCATGGGAAATAGATGGGGAAACAGTGGAAACAGTGTCAGACTTTATTTTTGGGGGCTCCAAAATCACTGCAGATGGTGAGTGCAGCCATGAAATTAAAAGACGCTTACTCCTTGGAAGAAAAGTTATGACCAACCTAGATAGCATATTGAAAAGCAGAGACATTCCTTTGCCAACAAAGGTCCGTCTAGTCAAGGGTATGGTTTTTCCTGTGGTCATGTATGGATGTGAGAGTTGGAATGCGAAGAAGGCTGAGCGCCAAAGAATGGATGCTTTTGAACTGTGGTGTTGGAGAAGACTCTTGAGAGTCCCTTGGACTGCAAGGAGATCCAACCAGTCCATTCTGAAGGAGATCAGCCCTGGGATTTCTTTGGAAGGAATGATGCTAAAGCTGAAACTCCAGTACTTCGGCCACCTCATGCAAAGAGTTGACTCATTGGAAAAGACTCTGATTTTGGGAGGGATTGGGGGCAGGAGAAGAAGGGGACGACAGAGGATGAGATGGCTGGATGGCATTACAGACTCGATGGAAGTGAGTCTGAGTGAACTCCCGGAGTTGGTGATGGACAGGGGGGCCTGGTGTGCTGCGATTCATGGGGTCGCAAAGAGTCAGACATGACTGAGCGACTGAACTGAACTGCCTGCAGAACCACCCTAGCATTCTAACCACTGCTTAGAGAACATCATATTTCCCAAGTGTACCTGAATTCACAGAAGCTCTTGTTTTAAAAAATGCAGATCCTTGGAGTCCCTTCTTTGTGACTCTGATTCTGTTGGTTTGGGGTAAAACCGAAGTGATTCTCTTTGTCAGTGAATTTTGGGAAATACTTGCTGGATAGAATGGGCCAAGGATGTCTTTTCGTAGAGACAGTAAAGAGTAAGCCTAAGTGGGCCGTTCATCACATAAAAAGCCAAAGAAAGCCAAAGTATTGTCAGAAAAATTTTCTCTTTCCATCATAATCAAGGAATGTCAGTTCTCTGGCATTAAAGAAAAACTTAAACCAAAAAAATTTTTTTCCATGCACTTCTGAGACCTCGAGGTTTTGAAGTGCATCACACTGTAATGTCACGGTTGCCAGCTGGATAGGAAGGCAGACCTCAGGGTGTGACCTCTGCTCCCTCCACTGGCCACTGCCTCCTGGCCGTCTGCTTGTGTCCGGGCACTCCCATGTGACTCGTGCTTTGCCCACAGGGCCTCCTGCAAGTCCTTGTTCCCTTCTCTACCTGGTGTGCTTTCTCCAACATGCTGTTCCTCCCAGTGTGGCCTGGACTCCAGGATCAGCTGGGCCTTCAGTGCCCTCGCTCATCCACTCTCGACTTGCCATCACGTCTTGTGTAACTATGTGTGGAACATAGGTGTCTGCCCCCTGGAAGTATCCTAGCCCTCTACTCAGTTGGTACCACCCTTTCTTACGACCCTATCCTCCCCACTTATATTTGAGTTTTTCCCCACTTCCATTTTGTCTCAGGAAAAATATTTACATGTGTATCCTTCAAAAGCTGGGGCTTGTCTCATTTCTTTCCAGAAACCATGTGGCTGTCACCTATCTCTCCACTGACCTGACTCCAAACCCCTCTACCGTGGTCTCCGATGGCTTTTCTGTTGATCTTAGAACTGGAGGACCACTCTTTTCCTTTGGAATAATGCTGCCACTGATGATGCTGGCCACAAGGGGTGGGGTCAGCAAGAACACCGGGCTTCTCAGCACCTCATCATCCCTTAATCTCCTACATTATTATTAGCATAGGCTACTACATGAACAGACTGTAGTGAATATCAGGGGATAATTAGAGAGAATAGATTTACAACTGGATGTCAAATATAACAATTGAAGGGAAAGGGGATTTTAAACACATGATAGGAGTTTCCTTGTGGATAAACTCCAATTCCTAGCCTGCCTTCTGTCCATTGAGATCTTCAAAGAGAGAGCCTTCCGTGATCCTTCCCCATATGAATAAGAACCCTCCACTTCATAGATTAATTGTATTTATCCTAGAATGTGTCCCAATCACACCCACATTATTCCCCAACACACACACATGCACACACATTCACACAGCCTACATGCACAGCCTACATGGGACAGATGGTCGGTAGTAGCACTCTGAGAGTATCAACCACACTGGGGAGCAGGGGACACGAGGACAGTTTGGGACAGGTTCCAGGGTTCCATATCCTGTCTATTTCAGGGTTACTCTGCACGTATAAGGTGAAGCTATACCTCTTTATTCTCCATCTCTACTTCTGTTTCTAGATGAGTCACTTGTTTATTTATTTTTATTGAGGTATAAGGTTGGTGAGCAATATTACATAGGTTTCACATGTATAACAGTGATTCATAACTTTTTGAATCTCTGGGTCACTTTTAAAATATGCACACATTCTCAAGAAGAAACACTAAGTCGCTTTCCTAAAAGTCTCTTTCCCACCTAAGCTGCAAATTTTTCCCAACCCCAAGAGAAAAATACCCTTTTATACAATTATACACAGGAGTTATAGAATGCTTTATCCCAGCCTCCTTGTTGCAGTCCATACCTTCTTCCCCACAACAGTCAGGCTATGTGGATTATTCACATAGCCTATCAGTGGCACCACAGAAATGGGATAAAACCAGTGCTGTGCTTTTTCTATTTGGTTATGAGTTTATCCTCTCTCAAACACTGAGAGGTGGATGGAACAGATAAGGCATATTGTTGTTATCTTTCCATATCCATTCTTTGCTTCCATAGTAGTAGAGCTTTAGCTGGACACATGACCACTTAGCTAAAGACCACTAACTCCCCCAGCCACTCCTGAAGCTAGAAGCAGCCATGTGACCTCTGGTTCTGGCCAATGGAATGTGAGATGTCCTTTGTGCCATTTTCCTGACTTGGCCCTAAAAAAGATTGAGTGTGTGTTTCTGACCCTTTACTTCCTTCCTGCTGGCTATAACATGGCTGGAAACAAAGCAACACCTTGAATCCAGAAAGGGACTACCTATCCCTGGGCTTCTTCAGAGAAAGAGATAAGCATCTACTTTAAGCCAAGGTATTTTCTGTACTGCTTAGTTGAGTACAGCAGCCATCCTCACAGAGGCCAAGTTCCTTGAAGGAAACATAATCGGTGAGAAGTGGAGCTGAGCCTCAGGCCTAGTGCTCTAACCATGCAGCTCTCCTCATCCATCTTCAAGATGTCTTTATGAAAACTTGAACACTTGATAACAGAGATATCATAGTATGAAATGTGACATTTTATTGCAAGTCTTTCTGTGGTTTCCTTGTTTAGAATATAGTAGTTACTAATTTTACCTCTCTGTTAAGATAATGCTGTCTGCCAATGGTCATCAGCCTCTACCACAACAGCAGCCTTCACCTTGCCTGGGATCTTAAGAGCATAACACATTTTCTGGAAGCAGTGATTTCTTTCTCTGTAGTAGGTTCAGAAGGAAATATACAATCTTGGAACTTAAAGGCAGAAATCTTAGAACCAACAAGGATAAAAGAGGCTTTACAAATAAGCAGAGGAATTGGAGGGTCCAGATAATGAGAGCTAATTTCTGTTGACTCAGTGATTGTAACGCTAAGCCCCACAGGTAAATAAAAGTGAAATGACCTCATCATTGCCAACAATAACAACAAAAAGAGGTGGGCGGAAGAAATTTAATTTTAACTCACCATTCCTCATCTTCACCAGGAAGAATAAATCATCATTTGACAACCTACACTAACTCCATACAAAGAATGGATGTTATTAATCCTATTTTTGGATTTGCTTTAATAACGAATAGTAGCAAACTCAGTAAGCATTTATTATGTTCCAACTCCATTCAATGTCTTTACATGTTGACTTCTAATTCTTTTAATTGTATGAAGTAGGTACAATTATTTTTTCCATGTTACAGGCAAGGAAACCAAAGACACAAATATATTTTACATGCTTGTTAGTAAACTAAGTATACTTTAGCAGGTATAAAAAATGCTGTCTTCTAGAAATCTTCTTACTGGTGATGTACTACTGAATGATAGTTGTTGCTGAAGTGTGAACATTCACACTTCACTCATCATTTCCCTCCCACTTGAAATTGCACTCCAAGGAAACTAACCTGCTTCCTCAGCCGGTGAAAACAAATTATCCAATTCTTCTGGGCTTGTTCCTAAAAGTCACATTATTCTCAGCTGAATCAAGTTCAAGAACATGGTATCTTCATATTTAAGGAACACATCTCTATACTGAAAATTTTCATCATGTTGATCATCTGTGTACTATCTCTCCACAGTTTTTTTCTTAGAACATCCATGTAAATGTGTATTGCAATATAAATGTCCATAAAAAGTGGAATACTAATATTGATGCTTGCTCTAGGGAAAAAAAAAATGCTTATCTTTCAAAATCTGCACTTAATGAGAATCAATAGTTAACAAAGAACCCACACAGAGTACATTGGATTTTGACCATTTTAGTTCTGAGCCAGATCTTCCAGTGGAATTTATTTATAACTCACTGTTTTCTTTGAATAGCCGAAGATTATTATAAGCTTTTAGCCTCAGGACAATATTATCATGTTGCACTGTCACCTTGTTTTACAGTATCCAACTCTGCCATGCAAATGTTGAAATAGTTTTGTTGCTTGCCAATTCAAAGTTGGACAGTTCAAATTACTTTTCTTCTTGAATAATACTAATTTTCCTCTAGGCTATATGTGGCAAAAATTCATAATTTTCTCCATTCTCACGTTTTTTGGGGGGACAATAAAATAATCAACTAATAAAAGCAAAACTAATCAAACTTCTTAAACACAGAAGTGGCCATATGTCCTGATCAATGAGATATTAGTGGATGCCACTGGTTGGGACTTTTAAAAATCCTCTTTATGGCTTACTTCACTCTGTGTAATCGGCTCCAGTTTCATCCATCTCATTAGAACTGATTCAAATGTATTCTTTTTAATGCTGAGTAATACTCCATTGTGTATATGTACCACAGCTTTCTTATCCATTCATCTGCTGATGGACACCAATACAGTATACTAACACATATATATGGAATTTAGAAAGATGGTAATGATAACCCTGTATACGAGACAGCAAAAGAGACACAGATGTATAGAACGAACTTTTGGGCTCTGAGGGAGAGGGAGAGGGTGGTATGATTTGGGAGAATGGCATTGAAACATGTATACTATCGTGTAAGAAACGAATTGCCAGTCTATGTTCAATACAGGATACAGGATGCTTGGGGCTGGTGCACAGGGATGATCCAGAGAGATGATATGAGGTGGGAGGTGGGAGGGGGTTTCAGGATTGGGAACTCATGTACACCCGTGGCAGATTCATGTCAATGTATGGCAAAACCAATACAGTATTGTAAAGTAAAATAAAGTAAAAATAAAAATTTAAAAAAATTAAAAAATCCTCTTTAAAAGCAGTATAGATTCAAATAAAAATATTTTTCCATGTCCTTTCCTTTTTCCTTCCTGGAAAGTAGATGTGATGCCAGAAGGCACACCGTGAGTTTGGGCTCATGAGATAACAAGCATCCATTAAGCATAGCTGAGCAGAGGCATAGAAGGAACCTAGATTATGCTGATAGCAGGAAACAACAATACCAGCCCTGTACTGTCCAACTCATGTCATCTGAAGAGAGTAAAATCCTTCATTTATTTAAGGTTCTATTTTTCTGGTTTCCAATACTCACAGCCAAGTACAGTTTCTAACTTCTAAGTGATCAGAAAACAGTAGCAGAGGATATGAAGGTTTTCAACATCTTGAAACTAAAAAATTGGGATAGGTCTACCAAGCATGGTTAAACATTCCGTTATACAGCCACTAGGTATTTTCAAACAATATTTGAAATCAAGTCATCTGTTGGTGAATCAGATCAATCATTTGAAAAGAAGATCCAGTTACTAAGACAAAAATACTTATGCTACCATCCAGTCTCATGTTATTTCAATAAGATAAATTTGGACATAAAAAAGAAGACTTGCACTATGATTTTTTTCCTTTGGAAATTGACAAGAAGTACATAACATTTGGGGAGTTTTAACATGAAGAATTTCTGTGCTCAGGAAGATACATATATGTACAGCAGAAGCAATAGGAGCCTATAAATTACAGAACTGAAAAAAGTATGAAAAGTACTATTAATAATGAGTTTTTCCTGTACATATGTATATGTGACAGTAGTGATCATAATTTTATTGAAGTATAGTTGACTTACAGCTACTATTTTAAATGGGCCAATAATGGGCCAAGTTCTGTAATAGACCTTGGGACTTGGAGGCAGGCCTTTTGACTAACCTCAAAATCTAGGTTTTATTTCTCTAAGTCATTAGAGCATAAGGATTCTATGCCTGAAGAAGAGAGGCATTTAGTGGATTCCTTGATGTACTGCTAAGTTTGTTTTTCTCTTGTCCCATATCTCTGAGAAAGCCTCCATTCCCAAAGCAAATACAAAGGAGAGATTTGGAAAGGCATTTTATGTGATTAAAAATTCTCTCAGTGGTTGCTCCTCCTAACCACAACTGTCTTTGTTTTCTAGAGCTGTGCAATGAGTTCGTACACACTAGTGACTTACACAATACCCATTGTCACCTCACATGTTCAGTAGGTCAGAAGTCCAGGAAGGCACACTGGGTTATCAGCACAGGCTCCCACAAGGTTAAATTCAAAGTGTCAGTCAAGCCAGGTTTTCATGTGGAGCTTGGGATCATCTTCTGTGCTCACTGGGATTGTCTGAAAGATCTAGCTCTCTGCAGTGTAGGTCCCCATGACTTGCTGGCTGTCAGCCAAAGTCTCCAGGTTCTAGCCATGTGCCTCCATCTCTCACAACTTGGCAGTTTGCTTGTCTTCAAACCAGCAGGAAAACAGTTTGCTAATGCTTAACTTCTTATGAGGAGCTTGTTTGAGGAAGTCAGGCCCACTCAGGATAATCTCCCTTGTGATTAACTCAAGGTCAGTTAGTAACCTAATCACAGGAGTGATAGCCCAGCATACTCATTGTTTGCACCCATACACTAAGGGAGGGAACTCGAGAAGGTATGTACACCAGAGGCAGAATCTCAGGGCCATCTCAGAATCCTTTTTATCACCATGACCTAGGGCATGTTGTTGCTTAGAGGTGTGGCTACAGTGGTTATAACGCTTACTTGTGCTTCGTCGCTCAGCTGTGTCTGACTCTTTGCGACCCCATGGACTGTAGCCTGCCAGGCCTCTCTGTCCATGGGATTTTCCTGGCAAAAATACTGGAGTGGGTTGCCATTTCCTACTCCAGGGGATCTTCCCAACCCAGGGATTGAACCCATATCTCTTGTGTTTCCTGATTTGGCAAGTGGATTCTTTACCACTAGCGCCACCCGGGGAGGCCCCAGTGCTTTCTTGAACTCAGAGGAATTCCTTCTTCTAAAGAGGAAGGTAATGCTTATATTCTTACCTAATTATCTGGAAATGTCATTGTCAGCACTGCACTGTTTTGAAATTAGGTATTCAACAGGTTAGGATGAATGTTCCTTCAAACTAGAATGAAAGGAGGCTGAGTTCCTAGTCCATTCTTTTGTGTATACGCCATAAGCACGGTACTCTCAGACCTCCACCCACTGGGTTTGGCACCAGGGGCATTCTCCTCAGGCCAGTGCTGCTGCTGTTTCTGGAGCTGGCAGCGGTCACAGCACGTCCCTCATCAGGCGAGCTCTTCCGTGTTCCTCTGGACTTGAATTGTGGAAACTAAGACATTTTCTTCTGTCTTCCCAGATATCCCCCGGGCTACCTAATATCCTTTTTAACCTATTTCAGTGAAGACTAGCTTGAGTGGGTTGTTATTTGCAAACCAGAACACTGACCAGTAGAGTAATTAATGACAGATGTGAGGGTGAACACCCAGCCTTTCAGGAGATGAGAATGTGTAACTACTACTCAATGCTGTCAGGTTACAAGGCAAGGAGAATCCAGCCAGGGCAGCAGTGGTGAGAGTTACTTGAATCATCACTTGGTTATGTAGAATAAGGGGCTTCTCTGGTAACTCAGCAGCAAAGAATCTCCCTGCAATGCAGGAGACTCGGGTTCGATCCCTGGGTCAGGAAGATCCTCTGAAGAGGGGAGTGGCAACCCACTCCAGGATTTTTGCCTGGAAAGTCCTATGGACAGAGGAGCCTGGTGGGCTACAGTCCACGGGATCACAACAGAGTCAGAAACGACTTGGAGACTAAACAACAGCAACATATAGAATAAGAAGCCAGTCAATAGAGGACTTTCAGGGTCCCCGCAATTTTGTAAGGGAAGGAAGGTGTGTGGAAGAAGACTGACGATCCATCAGGATGCCTCCAAGTGTTATGGGAATGAAAAGAAAATGTGATGGTTAATTTTATGTGCCAGCTAGAAGGAGTGGCAACCCACTCCAGTATTCTTGCCTGGAAAATCCCACGGACAGAGGAGCCTGATGGGCTACAGTCCATGGGGTAGCAAAGAGTCGGACACGACTGAGCAACTTCACTAGGCTAGGCCATGATACCCAGATATTTGGTCAATGTGAATACACATATGTTTATATATATATACACATAATATGTATATATACAACACAAACATGCACAAACACATCCTATTGTTCTCTGTCTCTCTGGAGACGTCTAATACAGATAGGGTTTAAGTTTACCATAACCTGGATAAAGTTATGGTGACAGAACTACGTATGTCCTGGGATTTCCCTGGTGGCCCAGTGGTTAAGATTCCAAGCTTCCAGTGCAAGGGGCCATGCCATGTGATGTGGACAAAAAAAAAAGAAAAGAAAAGCAGAACCATATTCCTGTAGTAATGGAGACTTAAAAGATGCACGCACACACACACACATACACAAGATGCACAACTGGTGATTACTGTCACTTCACACCTAATTTACCTATCTGACCATTGCAGAAGAGAGGTCTCACAGAACAACAATAGATTATTTCCCATTTAATTGGATTGTCATGTCTGAAGGATGCTATCACTCAGGAGAGAAAATCAGTCCAGACCCTGCATTGTAGCTAGAACGGACCTTTCAATCTGACCAATGTCTCTTCCTCTGTCCCAGTAAACATAGAATGCTGGATGCAGGTGGTTTCCACCTGGCAGGGACAGACACACACCGTGACAGGCTTTGCTGCTAAAGAACAACAGGAACTCACTGACTGCCATAATTCAGCCCACAGAACATCCGAGTGGTCTGTAAACCAACTATTTTATGCTAATGCAATGCAGTGCACAGAAAAAATATGTACCATTGCTGTTCATTTGCTAAGTTGTGTTTGACTCTTCGTGACCCCATGGACTGCAGCATGCCAGGCTTCCCTGTCCTTCACTAACTCCTGGAGTTTGCTCAGGTTCATGTACATTGAGTCAATGATGCTATCTAACCATCTCATCTTCTGCTGCCCTCTTCTCCTTTTGTCTTCAATCTTTCCCAGCATCAGGGTCTTTTCCAATGAGTCGGCCCTTTGCATCAGATGACCAAAGCATTGGAACTTCAGCTTCAGCATTAGTCCTTCCAATGAATATTCAGAGTTAATTTCCTTTAGGATTGACTGGTTTGATCTCCTTGCAGTGCAAGGAACTCTAAAGAGTCTTCTCCAGCACCACAATTTGAAGGCAACAATTCTTTGACACTCAGCCTTCTTTATGGTCCAACTCTCACATCTGTACCCATATACATTCATAAAACATATACATATCAAAAGATGTGTGTTTAGTCGCTCAATCGTGTCTGGCTCTCTGTATCCCAACAGACTGAAGCCCACCAGGCTCCTCTGTCCATGGAGTTTCCCAGGCAAGAATACTGGAGTGGGTTGCCATTTCCTTTTCTAGGGATCTTTCCAACCCAGGAATTGAACTCGTGTCTCTTGCATCTCCTGCATTGGCAGGTGGATTCTTTGCCACTAATGCCACCTGGCAAGCCCCATCAAAAGATAAAAGATATGAAAAATACAGAGGCCTGTCAGTTGACTGAAATTTCTGGAGACCAGTGCCTCACAATGTCTCCTCCAACAGGAAAGAAAAGTATTCCAATATACATCCACTGTCTTAAGAAAGGGGAATGATGCTTGCTCAATTTTTGTATTTTGTAGAAATTATATATGATGTTTAGCTCTGCTTCTGCAAATAATTAACAGGTCACAGAAAGTCTTCCAGCCTTCAATGTGGCACAAAGCAACAGAAGACTCCCTGGAAGATCCAGACTAAGGTGCATACCCTCACATTTCAAAGTGCAGTATCTTTTTAAGTGAATAACTATGGCATTCTCCTTCTAGGTAAGTCTCACTTCGCTGCTGGATCCTGGTAAAGACTGAATGTTTGAGGGCAGTACACATGTGGCTATGGAAATTGAGCATCCCACCGTGAATTATACTTTATCTCAACTACTGAGCTATAAAATCAGATATTCCTTGCAGCATACATCATCCCCAGGAAATCATTTCTATTTGAATTGGTTCAAAGTGAAGTCACTCAGTCGTGTCCAACTCTTCGAGACCCCATGGACTATATCCTACCAGGCTCCTCTGTCCTTGGAATTTTCCAGGCAAGAGTACTGGAGTGGGTTGCCATTTCCTTCTCCAGGGGATCTTCCCAACCCAGGGATTGAACCGGGGTCTCCCATACTGCAGGCAGACGCTTTACCCTCTGAGCCACCAGGGAAGCCACCTTGAGAATTGGTTCAAGTAGGTCCTAAAAACAGAAGTTTCAAAGGCAGATGACTCATTCTCTGAGTATATTTACTCCTGCCATGCTGCCTTTGTTCTCTCAAACCACACCACTATCCTCATTCAGAGAACTCCAAGCAGGTGACTGAGAAAAAAAAAAAATTCCAATTTACTGTAGTCTCCATTGGAAATGGGAGAAGGCAATGGCACCCCACTCCAGTACTCTTGCCTGGAAAATCCCATGAATGGAGGAACATGGAAGGCTGCAGTCCATGGGGTCGCTGAGGGTCGGACACGACTGAGTGACTTCACTTTCACTTTTCACTCTCCTGCATTGGAGAAGGAAATGGCAACCCACTCCAGTGTTCTTGCCTGGAGAATCCCAGGGACGGGGGAGCCTGGTGGGCTGCCGTCTATGGGGTAGCACAGAGTCGGACACAACTGAAGCGACTTAGCAGCAGCAGCCACTGGAAATGAGAATACTAAAAAGCGCCCTATAGGAACCTCTGTTGTATAGAAGTATTCATTTTGTCCACATCACACAGCAGTGTTTATTTGTCCCCTTTAATGCAGCTCAATCACCCCACCTATAGAAGTGGAACACTTCATCATGTCAACCTCACTCAAGGGTGACCTGATTGTTCATATAGAAAAATAAATATTCCCAATGGCAGAACTTCAAACAGGGCATCTCATGATCCATTTATCTGGAAAGCAGGATAAGCTACAGATCTATATTAATTTATAGGCAATACCTAATAATTTAACTGGATAGTCAGGGACTTGGGGGAATAAGATTGGAGAGGTGGTGATAAGGAAGATTAGCACAAAGACCAATCTAGACTTTTAAACTCTTCTAGAGTTTGAGAACATTTATGTGAATATGCAAAAAGACTGACTCTATACGGAGCTTTCAGTGGATGACTGAACAAGGCGTCCTGCCGTGTGGATTTGTTGACCTCTTTCCACAGTGACCCAGTGGTCATGAAAAAGTGGTCTCATGAAAAAATGTGGTCATGTTTTCAGACAGAGTTGATACATGGGCTTAACAACTTAGACTTCTTTTCCCCCAGATATCTGGATATTATTTCTGCTAAATGCCCCATTTGAAAGCAATGGTGAACAAACATGAGTCCTGCCATATGATACCATACCCCAAAAGGAATAACCAGCCACCTGATGGCAGATTAATTACATAAGGCTTCTTCCAACATGATGAGTGTGGAATCTCTGCTGTCAGAAATTGATACATTCTAGACATGGATTTGTCCATCTTGTCTACCAAGTCTCTGCCAGTAACATCATCTGTGAACTGACTAAATGCTTCAGTCTCTGTCATTATAATTCATGTAACATTGGTTCTGACCATAGACCTTATTTTACAGCAGAATGATTAGGACCTCAGATTGATGCATTTAGGAGACATTAATATTTCCAACTAAAAGCAGATGGCTTTATACAAAAGTGAAATGACTTATTAAAGATTTAGTTTTGGTTCCTGTATTAGAAGATATGGCACAAAATTAGGATGACATTTTGTAGAATACAACATATGCCATAAAATAGCATCCAATACATAGTGTTTCTTCAGCCATGGCCAGAAATATGAGCTTAGGAACCAGGAAATGAAATGGGAGTGGTACTTCTCACTTTTCCTTTAATGGCTCACTAACATGAATTTAAGTTCACATCCTTGCCACTTCCAATTGCTTTGCTTTAAGGATCTTGATACTCAAGGGAGGAATACTTCCACCAAGAGCGCAACAGTGTCTCAAGTCATTTGACAGAGCAGACAAGGGGATTACCATGTTGGCTGTGGGGTTAAGCAAGATTAGAAAAGAATAATTACCGTTATGCAATGGAAACACAAAAGAGTTCCTTTAACTCAAGCATTTCAATAGGATATTCCTTAACATTTCCATGTCTATTAGTAGAAATCAATGGAAAATTAGAGTAACCTCATACAAGAGCCATCAGGGGCTCAATTCCCAATGAATGGAATTTGGGTGTACTCAGTAGGTAAGAAATCCAGCTAACTGAGTCACCACTAACCTAAAGATAAAAGTAATATGGACTAGTTAGTTGTTGATGAGGAAAGTTATTCACATCAAATAAAGACCATTTGCTTTACAAATATTGGAAGCTTCCCAGGTAGCGCTAGTGGTAAAGAACCCACCTGCCAATGCAAGAGACTAAGAGATGTGGGTTCAATCCCTTGGTTGGAAAGACCTCCTGGAAGAGGGCATGGCAACCCACTCCAGTATTCTTGTGTGGAGAATCCCATGGACAAAGGAGCCTAGAGGTTTACAGTCCATAGGGTGGCAAAGAGTTGGACAGGGCTGAGAGACTGAACAACAACAAAATTACAAACACCAAGACAGGATTAAGGAAACATATATAGTGATGACTACATATATTAGACCTAGAAAAGACTGTGTTAAATTAAAACACTGTACTAAATAAAAATGATTATGCTAAATAGTCTCCTCATCTAGGGAGAGAATGAGTTTGTTTATTTGTGTGAGAG
The DNA here is from genome assembly GCF_032405125.1 of Capricornis sumatraensis. NCBI lineage: Eukaryota > Metazoa > Chordata > Mammalia > Artiodactyla > Bovidae > Capricornis > Capricornis sumatraensis. Next base: position 196,052,523 of record NC_091069.1, read on the forward strand.
ATTGTTACCTCTTTAAGTGGAAATACAGTTTTTATTGCTAGTGTTTTAAGTTTGGAAAATTGATATATGTCCAGATAAAGGGTAACATCTGTCTTTTGCAGCTGCTCAAAATATTTTAAATATACTTCTTGTTTTTAATTGTTTTCTATTTTGTCAACCTTGTTTTCCCCAGGTGGAATCCCCCAAACTACATCTTCACAGACTCTTGTACAAATGGTGCAAGCAGTTTTCTGATTTCTGTCATATGGGAAACTAGGGTCTGAATGAGGAGTTCATATTTTGATGGTGTGAGTAGCCCCAGAGGTACAGGGAGAGAGGAAGGATTCCTCTCTCATCCGTGAGATATGATTTTGGAGTGGCAGATCTGTGGAGTGGTTCTAGAGTCAGTGGTGGTGACAAATGACAGCTCTCTCGTTAATCCAATTTTGTATGTACCTAGAGGTCTTGTTCCTGAAAGCTTTATCCATTTCTCCAACTCTCCCAATTGCCCTGTATAGGGGATCATGCAGTTTGCCATTTGAACTGGGACACATCTGGGAATAGAAGGGGATGCTATTGATAATGTCAAGGATAAACTAGAACTGTATGGAACAGTTAGTAACTCTAACACATAGTAACACTAATACTGTAATTTAGTTAATACAGTTTGCTGCTTAAATTACAATAGACTTGCTTGTTCTTTACTAAGAATCCTAGCCAAAATACCATTAAGTTTTTAGGATTATAGAATTCAGCTCAGTTCAGTTCAGTTCAGTCGCTCAGTTGTGCCCAACTCTTTGCGACCCCATGAATCGCAGCACGCCAGGCCTCCCTGTTCATCACCATCTCCCGGAGTTCACTCAGACTCACATCCATCGAGTCAGTGATGCCATCCAGCCATCTCCTCCTCGGTCGTCCCCTTCTCCTCCTGCCCCCAATCCCTCCCAGCATCAGAGTCTTTTCCAATGAGTCAACTCTTTGCATGAGGTGGCCAAAGTACTGGAGTTTCAGCTTTAGCATCATTCCTTCCAAAGAAATCCCAGGGCTGATCTCCTTCAGAATGGACTGGTTGGATCTCCTTGCAGTCCAAGGGACTCTCAAGAGTCTTCTCCAACACCACAGTTCAAAAGCATCAATTCTTTGGCGCTCAGCCTTCTTCACAGTCCAACTCTCACATCCATACATGACCACAGGAAAAACCATACCCTTGACTAGACGAACCTTAGTCAGCAAAGGAATGTCTCTGCTTTTCAATATGCTATCTAGGTTGGTCATAACTTTTCTTCCAAGGAGTAAGCGTCTTTTAATTTCATGGCTGCAATCACCATCTGCAGTGATTTTGGAGCCCCCCAAAATAAAGTCTGACACTGTTTCCCCATCTATTTCCCATGAAGTGATGGGCCCGGATGCCATGATCTTCGTTTTCTGAATGTCGAGCTTTAAGCCAACTTTTTTGCTCTCCTCTTTCACTTTCATTAAGAGGCTTTTTATAGAATTAGTCAACACTATAAGTAGACCCTGTGTACTATAATTGTGCCTATAATACAGGGGAGAATAGTCTTTTCTACAATTCTATTATAAAGCAAATTCTGACTAATTCAAATTCATAGAATCTATTATATCAATACTAGTTGACAATGTAGCCATATGCTTGTTGCCTAAAGAAACATGACTTATACTGTTGTTATATGTAGTTAATGAAGCCTAGGGAATGGAAACAAAGTACAGTCATCCCTTGCTGTCTGCAAGGCACTGGTTCCAGGAACCCGGATGAATACCAAATCCACAGATACTTACAACCCTCATATAAAATGGCATAGTGTTTGCATATACTCAACAGTCCCATATAGTAATACTTTAAATCATGGCTGGATTTCTTCTTTTAATACTTAATACAATGTAAGTACTATGGAAATAGTTAACAACACATGGCTAATTCAACTTTTGCGTTTTGGAAATTTCCAGATATTTTTTCCCAAATATTTTCAATCCACAGTTGGTTGAATCTCCAGATGCAGAATCCAAGGATATGAAGACATACAAAGGGCAACTATATCTTGTCATGAGTCTTTTATAAACAGTGATTCATTGACACAGGCAAGTCAAGGTGGCTAAATGCAGCATTACTATGGCAGAACATATACTTTAAGAAATCTTTAAGTTAGTGTCCATGTTAAAATTATCTTGTAATTTCTCTGTAAGTTGTTATCTGCTATAGATAAATAGCTGTATTCATATTGATCTATGCTATAAATGGTTGTACTATAATACTATTAATGCCAGAAACCTAAAAATAAACAAATATCAGTCTCATTCATCATTCCAATGTCTTCATTCAAACAGCTTGGTCATTAAGTGAACACTTATTGATACCTACACTTTGTTTATTCACTCAGCAATTCACATAGGCACTAGGCTGGTCGCTGAGAACACAGTGATGAGCAAAAAAACCATAAAAGACATGATCTTGGGGACAAGAGCCTACTAGTCTCAAAAAGGAAGTGCAGTCATCAAACAATAATACAAACGAATATATGGTTACAAACCATAGTGAGTGCTATGCAGAAAATGCCTAAAGTGGTCTGGGACGTGGGCTATGCAGAGAGGTTATGCAGGGGAGATCTACTGGAGGAAGTGGTTATCTGAATGGACACCTGAAAATGACACAATGATAACTAAGTGTGGGAGTTAGTGTAGGAGAAGAGGCTGCCCTAGAGTTAAAGAAAAGCATGTGAAAATCTATGAAGCAAAACTGGGCATGAATTTCACTTCAAAGCTCAGGAAGTAGACCTGCGCAGCTGGAGCTGTCAGCAAAAAGAGTGAGACCACAGTCAACTCTAGAGGCAGCTGCCATCACCCCAGGGCCCTGACGATGCACGCAGGAAGAGGGCTTTACCCAGTCCTCTCCCCAGCTCTCAGGAAATGGGCAGGTCAGTGCCAACGTGCAACAAAACACCAAGGACAAAAATTAGGGTCTGAGAGGATAGCGAGGGCAGCAAGTCTACCTGTAACTGTTAAAAAAAAAAAAAAAAGCATGGAGGTGTGAAAAGAGGAACCCAAACCAAAATTCTATGGAAACGCCAATAATTAGGAGTCCAGACACCGGTTCATCAACATCAAGGACGAAGAGGACGTGTAAAGAAAGACGTCAGATGCAACACAGACATTCACCTATCCTTTCTCTCCCAAATTTCATAGCTTACATCTTTTCCCCCAGTTTTTACTCATAAGGGATAACTGTGCTGGAAAAAATATATATATATACCATCACCTGACGAGAAGTTTGAGGAAGAGACAAAGTGGATGGGAAACTGAAGGGAAATAAGAACCAGTAAAACAAGAACAAACAAACAAAAACCCCACCCAGCCTAAAACACAAATAAGAGAAAAGTACTTGAGTGAATCTGTATTTTATAATTATTGTTTATAGTGAAAAGTCCCATTAATGGGGGTTTTATTTTCACTGCAGTTTTTTAGTATACTTATAACATGGTACCTTATGTATGCATTAGTTGAATAGTTTCAGGAGGCCAGGCTCTGTCAGGAGAGGTGGACACCTGGAAAAACGGTTCTGAGCAATTGATTTCCGATTCATCCATTCTTACAGTAAGCACTCAGCAATGTGCCAGGCTGGTCACGAGTTAGTTTGCATCTGGTGAACATTAGAAAGATAACAGTGAAGAGTGATCAAGAGGGAGTAAAAACCTCTGAGCGATGGCAAGAAAGATTTCTTAAAAACCCTTAAGTGTTCTCTCTACCAGGTAAGACACCCCAGTGGGAGATGACAGCCAGGTAAGTCTTCCCTCCCACAGGGAGACTGTGACTGTGCCCTGCAGAGCGGTTCGGTGGTAGCAACTTATATCTTTTCTATTTCTATTTAAGGAAGTTGCATTATATACCTGAAGCTTTACTCTCTTCCAGTCAACACAAGCATCTTTATAAAAACTGTATTAGTATCTATTTCTTTAAAAAATGAATAAATAAAAATTATCTTTGAGAAGTCCTTGAGAAAAGGCCACATTGCAACCAAAGTATCTCTTAAGCATCCAGCACAAGTGATTTTCCTCAACATTGGAACAGACATATTTCTTCGCTGAAATACACTGAAAAAAGGCTTGACTTACATTTAAAAACCATGCTATGAAGGTACAAATCTATAGCTTTAATCATATGGTCATACTAAATGTGGTGAATGCTTTTACTACAAGAGGCACCTGGATGCTAAATGCGATGGAAAGAACAGAAGTTTTACATCCCCCATCTGAGATTTGCTCCTTCTGGGACAAAAGTGATTGAATAGAATGACAGGCAAAAATCATCCACCATATTTAAATTCTTGTTTTTCGTTATGTTTTCCCTATAATGTAATTTAATTATGGAAAGTTATATATGACTATAATTCTATCATAAAAGGAAGAGCCATGTCAGATATACTTTAGGTTTGTGTTCGAGCTACCTGCTCAGTCATGTCCGACTCTCTGCGAGCCTCTGGACTGCAGCCTGCCAGGCTTCTCTGTCCATGGGGATTCTCCAGGCAAGAATACTGGAGTGGGTTGCCATTTCTTTCTCTAAGGCATGTTCCCCACCCAGGGATCAAACCCAATTCTCCTTCGTTTCCTTCATTTGCAGGCAGACTCTTTACCACTGCACCACCTAGGAAGCCCACTTTAAGTTTAGAGGCAATAAAAATGATGAGTAGCCTAGGCACAATTGTCAGAGCAATTCATTAAGAAGCAGCCTTTAGAGAAGCAACGTAAGTCAGAACTTTTCCTCTTCCTTTGAAAGTAGTAAAGGGTACTAATGCTGTTTTCCCCCAAAAGCAAACAATTCACCCGGAGTAGGAGTGTGATGAGTGTTGGAACTGGAGAAAGAAGAGCAGTGAGGTAACTGCAAACCTCCATATTGATAGGAGAGGGGAAAAAAAAAAAAAAAGATAAATCAAGCACTTGTCTCCAGGCCAAATTGTTAAGATAGTTGTTCTCTAAGGTGAGTTTTCTGACACAAGAAAATCTAACTGAGACCAGAAAAGCAGTGAAGAATACTGGATCATTTAGTACCCAAATCAATGATAGGGAACCCTGCCCCTACATCCAAAATCAAGCTGTTCACAGACTCTCCTAGATACATATCCTATTCAATCCTGAAAGAATATTGAGAATCACCAAACATTTGTGAAGATAACTAGCAAAAATCAATCTAAGGAAAATTACTCTTCAAATAAGCAATCTTGTAGTTTATATATGTCTCCACCAACATTCCAGATACCTATTGCTCTATAATGAACTACCTACTTTGTAGCTAAACAGAACTATTTTTACCATATTTCACTATTTGGGGGTCAGGGGATCGGGTAGGTCTCAGTTGGGTGACTTTTTATTCCTTATGCCATTGACTGATGTCACTTGGTTATACACAGCTGACAGATCAACTCATCTACAGTTTGCAAGACAGGTTTATCCACATGCTCACTGCCTCAGTGGGGAAGCTAGAAGAATGGATATAGTTGGAACTGCCAGAGAACCTGTAAGTTGCCTGTAAACATGACAGTCTCAGGGTAGTCAAACTTGCTACATCGTGGCTGTCTTCCCCAGAGCAAAGATTCCAAGAAACCCAGGTGGAAGCTGCAAGGAGTTTCAGGACCTAATCTTGGAAAGTCGATAATATCATTTCTGTCCACATTCTAATGATCAAGAAAAACCAAGGCAAAACCAAACTCAAAGGTAGAGAATTAGATTCTATCTCTCAGTGGGAGGAATGGGCTCCCTGGTGGCTCAGCTGGTAAAGAATCTGCCTCCAGTGCAGAAGACTAATGTTTGATCCCTGGATTGGGAAGATCCCCTAGAGAAGAAAATGGCAACTCACTCCAGAATTCTGCCTGGAGAAGTCCATGAACAGAGGCAGCCTGGGGTCACATTCCATGGGATCATAAAGAATCAGACACAACTGAGTGACTAACACTTTCTCTTTTCTCAATGGGAGGAATAGCAAAAAAATTCTGACCACCTTGAATCTACCAAAGATGGACAGTTTTCACTGATGACCACATTGGAATAACTGTTACTGGAAAAACCCTCCTGCAGTAAACTGGGAAAATGTATGAAACAGCTGTCTTCAGACATGGGATAAAAAGCATAAAAGAGTATGATATCTGAGAAAAGAGAAATAAATGAAGTAGCCCCAGCAGTCACTGGTTTGCTGCCTAGAGGCACTTCCCAGACATCAGTTTGAGGAGAGAAAACTAAGTAGAGCAAATGATGTTGATGAGCTGAGTAGACAGAGGCTGAATTGAGGGAAGGCCAAGGTGATGGAAAGTTGCAGAGCAGAGTACAAAAGAAAGGTGGAAACAACGCAGAAAATGCGGGGTTATTGATGGCACCAAGGCACAAGAAAATCTGGAAGTGATGAAAATGAGCTGTATCTTGACTGGAATAGTAACTACCCTATTCTATACAAGGAAATGGCAACCCACTCCAGTGCTCTTGCCTGGAAAATCCCATGGACGGAGAATCCTGGTAGGCTACAGTCCATGGGGTCACAGAGTCAGACATGACTGAGTGACTTTACTTTCTTTTCTATACACATGAGTATATGCATTTATCAAAATCCATCTAACTACTCAGGGCATCAGTGGTAAAGGGTGGCTCAGTAGTAAAGAATCCACCTGACAATGCAGGAAACGTGGGATCCATCCCTGGGTCAGGAAGATCCCCTTGGAGAAGAAAATGGCAACCCACTCCAACATTCTTGCCTAGGAAATCCCATGGACAGAGGAGCCTGGTGGTCTACAGTACCTGGAGTCATGAAAGGGTCAGACATGACAACGACTAAAACAACAACAAACAACTTACTTAAAATATGGCTATTTTATGGTAAGTACATTATGCCTCTAAAAAAAGTTCATTTATTAAAAATAAAATCTGTATCTTATAAATGAAGAACAAGTATCTCTGAAATTAAGTTCAAAAGGTGGGATAAATATGAATTGGACTCAGTTGAAGACCAAATCAGTGAGCTAAAAGGTCAAAAGCAATGTTTTTTAACCCAAAAGGATAGTCAATATCACACATTATAGAATAGTTGGATATTGCAGATAATTAAAAAGTTCCAGCAGTCATTAATAGGAATTATATACAGATGAACTAGAGAGGAGGAATGAGGGATTTTCTACAAGAAAAATACAACTTCTTAGAACTGAAGAAAGTCAAAGGACCTCACAATCTGAGTACCATTGGCTGCAAAAAAAAATCAGAGCAAATGAAAAAAACTGTTTTAATACCAACACAAATACTGGTAAAATTTTAGGATTCTCAGGAAAACAAGAAACTTCTAAAAGCTTTCAGATACAGAATAGTCCACAAAGGAAAAGGATTGAATGGAATCAGATTTTTCATTGGCAAAACTGATTGTTAGAAGATAATAAAGTGATGACTTTAGTATTCCAGGGGGGAAAAATGATTTATAGCCTAAAAATTTGAGCCAAGGCAAACTAGCATTTAGTTCTGAAAGTAGAATAAAGATATTTTCAGACAGACAAGAACTCAGAAAACGTATCCTCCTGAGATTTCTCTGAAATACCTCAGATTTTTTTCATTTATTTCCGTCCCTGCTTGGCTGACTGCTGCCTTGTCTCTCTGCCTCTGGTCTTGCCACATCCCATACCTTTTTCTTTTTGCAGCTGGAATGAAGTTTAAAAGGCATATCTCATCATGTGCTCTTCTAATCAAACCTTTCACTGAATTTTTTTCTCCATGCTCATCACCAACCACTTTTCTTTCCTTCCATCTACTTTGGGTCTCCTAAGAGTCCTTCCTTCTCTTCCATTTCTCCCTGGGCTTAGTCTAAAAGTTACCTGCTTTAGAATGTTACCTGCTCCTTCTGATTGCCTCTACTGAAAATACTCTTCCCTTGGTCATTCCTTATCTTCGTTCAGGTCTTCCTTAGTACTGATGTTAATTACTTCTTAAAACTGAAAAATGTTCCATGACTCCCATCTGTTCTCTGTTCTGCCATCATAGTAGATTTGACTCCCTTGCTCTTGACCTTAATAGCAGCTGTACTTTTACTTATAGTAAGTGTATTATACACCCGTAACTTTGCATAATTATTTGGTATCATTTGTATAATTATTCAATGTCCTTTTCCCCAATAGGCAGCAAGTCTCATTCCATCCACAGCTCTGTGGGTGAGAATGCTGTCTGTCTCTAATATTTGTTCTTCACTTCTCTAATAACAGACTAGATTTTCCAGTCTCCCTTGGCTCCTGTGGCTAAGTTCTGGTTACTGGGGTGTGAGCACAACTTCTGGACTGTGTTTTTAAAGGAAACAGGTTTGATCCTCACTTCCCCATTTTACCTTTCTGCTTGCTCATAAGCCATCATAAGCTTACTCTGGTCCAAACCTTAGGAACAGAGAAGATCAATAAGGCAGAGACAAATATCCATGACTCCAATGAGTCCAATGGGTCCAACTTCATACCAGTCCTGGAATAATATTCTTAAATGGTCACATGAATGAAAAGAGAAAAATACTCCAGATTTGGCTGTCAGACCCCGGCCTCATTCCTGAGAAATACTTGCTCCTTTCCCCCAAAGAAGCAACTCTAAAATTACCTCTAGTTTCATTTATGATTTCTTACGTGCTTTTTCCTTTCACTCACGGGTACCATAAATATTAATTATATTCAGTGATCTACGTATACAATCTTTCAATTTTCTATTATCCAGTTATCTAGATGCCCTCTATAAGATGCACTGCTTCCACATTATCAATCTTAAATTACAATGGGGAAAGAAGATGTAACCGCAAAATACCTTCTTACGAGTTATATTTGGAGTCCTAAATGTGTCCTTTCCTCAAGGAGATATAGGATATCCATGTCAAAATAAGCAAAATACAAGTCAGTATGAAAAGGTCTTATTGTCCCTTGAGTTTCAAGGGCCACTGGCAAGGACAACTCACACACAGATTTGGCAGTTGTTTGTATAAGTCTAAGAATCTGTGGCCGATTGCAGTAGCCTCTTCATGGATCTACCTACTTCCACTATGAACCCCTCAAATCTTTCTAAAATGAAAATCTGATCACGTCACTTTCCCTGCTCAAAATCCTTCACTGGGTTTCCGTCACTCTTGGGATAAACACCGAGATCCTTGCTGTGGCTCGCGAGCCTCTGCAGCATCGTCTGTGGTAGTATTCTCACGTCTCCTCTCTCTTGCTCACTGAGTGACAGCCCCATTTACCTTTCTTCAGCTGGCTCCGAAGTCCTATCTCCTTCACCCTAAAGAACCTCTACTCAGGATGTTCCTTCCTTTCGCTTGACATATTCTTTCCCCTGTTATGCCTCCCTTGACTTACTCAACTCCTCAAACGTCACATATTGGGGAAGCACCCCTCAGCTGAATCTTCAGACTTACTCACATTCCCCATTCTAAACACGTATGCGTGTGTGCGCTCAGTCACTTCAGTCATGTCTGACTCTTTGCAACCCCATGGACTGTAGCCCACCAGGCTCCTCTGTCCATGGGGTTCTCCAGGAAAGAATACTGGAGTGGGTCGCCACGCCCTCCTCCAGGGGATCTTCCCCACCCAGCGTCTCATGTCTCCTGCACTGGCAGGCAGGTTCTTTACCACTAGCGCCTCCTGGGAAGCCCCTGTGCATGTATACTCGTATTTTCTCATGGAACTTACACAGCTGTAGTTAATTTACCTATTTGTAGGCATATTTGGTTTTCCCATCCAAGTACTAACCAGGCCCTACCGTGCTTAGCTTCTGAGATCAGACAAGACCAGACGTGTTCAGGGTGGTATGGCCGTGGACTGTAAGCATATTTGGTTTTTTATTCGTCTGGTCACACTATGTGGCTTGCAGGATCCTAGTTCCCTGACTAAGAATCAAACCTGTGACCCCCTGCAGTGGAAGTACAGAGTCTTAACCACTGGACTGCCAGGGAATTCCCTTAATTTTTATTAAAATATAGTTGATTTACAATGTTGTATTACTTTCAGGTCTTTAGATAAGACTATTTGATTCAAGTATCTTTCCTATATTGGCTACAAGGCTCATGAGAGCAGGTACCATGTCTATTTTGTGCACTATTATATCTTATGTCCTTTGAGGGGACTTAATAAACACTGGTTGAATAAAATGAATGAATGAATAGGATATGATTTGTAGGTAAGGGTAGAAGGCACGCCTGCCTATCTTTTCTAACAGAGCCTGGAATTCTCTTTATTGCTTTAATCTAATCTAACAGGGATTAAGGGTTTCTGGAATTTGATTGTTGAGCCTGAAATATATGCTTATCAGGCTCTATTTCCATCTGTGACTACCAACCAGAAGCAATGTGAAAGAAAAATGCCCCTGTGGAAACCCCTGCTGTGTACATAGTGTTCTGGGGTTGTAAACTCAAGTGTGGAAAGGGTGGGGGAGGCTTCCTGGAGGGGAGGTGGCCTGGTGTGTGGAGGTTATGAGCTCAGACTTTCCAGCCCGACCTCTGGTTTTGAATCTCTGTCCCATCACTCATGAGCTATTACTCAGAGGCAGTTTTCTATCTTCTCTGTGCCTCAGTTTTCTCAGCTATAAAATGGAGCTAACTACTGTGTATCTCATAGGATTAAGGAGTTAGTACTAAACCACTTAGAAGCCTGAAAGTGAAGTGAAAGTCATTCAGTCATGTCTGACTCTGTGACCCAGTGGACTGTAACCCACTAGGCTCCTCTGTCCACGGGATTTCCCAGAGAATACTGGAGTGGGTTGCCATTTCCTTCTCCAGGGGATCTTCCCAACCCAGGGATTGAACCCCAGTCTTCTGCATTGCAGGCAGATTCTTTTACCTCTGAGCCACCAGAGAAGCACTTAGAAGCCTGACAGAGGACAAGTATTTCTGTGTGTCAGTAGGTATAACATATTACATGGGACATGCCAGAGAGCTAAAAACACATTGCTAGTCTCAACAGTCAAGTATATATAAACGCAACTTCAGAGGTTTTAGGTCAGGTAGACCCCCTTCTCACCATCCTCGACACACTGCTTTGGCTTAAGGAATTGTGCCCCTCAGGTGTTTCCTGTTACATACAGCAGTGCTCTCTAAACAGGGAGCTATTTCACCATAGCCAGTCCTAGCAAGGTCCAAGTGCAAGGCCTGAGATGACTCATTTTAATAAACAAGGGTGGGAGAGAAGTAATTGAAACTAGTGAATATTTACTGAGAATGGTGGAGACCTAGCCAGCTGTTCCCCATTCCTCATGCTCTCAGCCTCCTTGGTGCATGGCTGGTCTGCATGGCCAGGCCCTTTGCACCTAGAAAGCCTCCATGAAGAGCTCTTTGGTGGATTGTGAGCAGAGTGAGGGGTGGCACCTCTGACTATGTCAGTAAAGCAGGTGCTCCTTTACCCGCATCTGCAGAGGGTCTGCCAGAGGATTCCGACTTCCTGAGTGGGGCAGAGCACCTCCCCTAATTCCAATCTAAGGTTTCTTTGTGATGGGGGTTTAAATTGAAGCCTAAGTTATTTCAATGGGACTTCATTACTGAGAAGCTTGAAGAGCTTTGTATTTAAAACCAGCCTTGCTGTTGAAACTATAGATTCCTATTAGACTGTTCTGTGAGCAAAGAATAAACTCATTATTTTATCTCTAAACCACTGAGACTTGGGAGCCATCTGTTATAGCAGCTGGCCCATTCTGACCAACACCCAAGGACTGGGCCAGGCACCCTGAGCAGTTTATGTAAGTCAGTTTCCAGTGAAGTTTCCATGTCCATTATAATTGAGATATGCTGTTTGAGTGCCATGGCCTTCCCCAAGATTACCGTGATCTCTGTGAAGCTACATTATTCTACTCAGCTCTGGCATGACCTCTTTGTTCTTCAGAATTAGAAGAACTTATTCAGGCCATTATCCCTTTCCCCAGTGGCTCAGATGGTGAATCTGCGTGCAATCCAGGAGATCAGGGTTCAATCCCTGGGTCAGGAAGATCCCCTGGAGAATGGAATGGCTACCTAGTCCAGTATTCTTGCCTGGAGAATTCCAAGGACAGAGGAGCCTGGCGGGCTACAGTCCATGGGGTTGCAGAGTCGGACATGACTGAGCAACTAACACACACACACACACACACACACACACGCCATTTCTCAAGCACTTTTCTTAACCACGGCAGCACCAACTAACTGTGAAATGGAATCCCTGCTCAATTTCCACTGCCCTCCCCTGCAAATTCCATTCTTGCAGTCCTTCTGCTATTTGATTGATTTTACTGAAGGTGGGAGTCCAGTGAGACAGGGCAGGCATTCACCACGCACCCTCCACGGAATCTCAGAGAGAACAGCGGGCCTCTTCCCCGCAGTCTTTTACCCCTACTCCACGTTACCAACTTTTACCTGCTGATAAAAAATCCTCCGCCTCACTGCAATCCCTTTTTCTTCTCAACTCTCCGCCTTAGTCTGCCCCTAATTTGAGAACATCACATTTTTCTCCCCTTCATAGGTATTTCAGTAGTTTTAATTTAATGAAATTCACTTCTAAACCCTAACTTACTCTGTCTAGGCCCATCTTTGTCATGCCAAACCCAATAAGGTCATCTTCAGTGCAAAAGGGTGCTCCATATTTCAGGATCCTTTCACAAAGACACAAAAAACACACAATTACTCCCATGGGAGATATATTGTCTCATGGAAAAGATAAGACAAATACACAAATTACTATAAATCAAAGTATAATATTACATCTCACCAAACAAGCTGGTCCTTTCAGAACTCTGGGGGAACAGAGCAAATCTGGCATGGTTGCTCTCCTCGCTGTCACTAACAAACATCTCTCAGCTCTCGGGGAATTAAAAATGGGTTCCCCTCCCAGAAGCGGAAAGACCTTTGGTCGACAGTTTTTTAACTTCGTGGTGGTCTTCTCTCTCCCTGTGGAGAGAGAATTAAATCCTAACTGTCCATGCCAACCACTCAAACAGTAAATTGAGGCTACAGAGGCGATTCCAATTCAACGTTTCTTTTTGTCCTGTGAGCTTAAATTGGAACCCTAGGGTTACTTTAATGATACTTTTTTGCTGAAGAGTATTATGAATGGCTTCATATTTGATACTAGCCTTGTTATTGAAGGTATAGATAAATGACTCTCAGTAATAGTAACCTTCAATGCCTCAATTCTGGGATATTACATTTTAAATAAAGTACAAGGCAGAAAACAACTCAGCACCTTAAAAGTCTTCTGGAATAGTTTGATTTCATCATATTACTGATTCTGAGCCAAATGGTTTATTGCATCAGATGGTATAAATTAGAGCGCAGAAGAGAATACAGAGCGGTTATAATCATCCATTACAGGGCTGATATTTGATAGAAAGTGTTAATGTATTTTCATTGCTAAGAATCCACTGAAAATGCTATCATTTGATAGTATGATACAGATACTATCACAGTAGTATGATCCCTGAATAAAAGGCTCATATTACTATTATTAGTCTCATAGCTTAATGTGTCTTAATTGATAAATTGAAACAATAATGCTTTGTTCACTTGAGATAATACACTTTTAGTTCTCAAAATACTTGTTTCCCACTTTTGAGTATCTGAATGTGACTTTCACAAAATTAACTAGTAATCAGAATTGAGATGTAAATCCAACTATCCATATCCCATGGATAATAAGTAATTATTCTATTTAGCAACCAGAACTGAGGTGGTAATTCTTATCCCATACATTCCTAAATCCATATTCCTTTGATTTTATTTTTATGTTATTTGTTTCATTGTTGTTTCTGTTTTATTTTGTTTTTTGGAGGGCCCCCACACCACTCAGCATGGAGGATCTTAGTTCCCTGACGAGAGACTGAACTGGTGCCTCCTGCCGTGGAGGCACAGAGTCTTAACCACTGGTCCACTGGGGAAGTCCCCATGTTCCTTTGATATTAATATTTCTGTGGTTGAGGAAGAGAAGAATGCAGGGACTGAACACTGAGAACCAAAGGCTTGTCTACTTGATTTTTACCTTAGACAGCTGAGGTATCTGTCCTGATTAATTTGTTTCAGCAGTTTCAGTAAGATTCATTATGATGGTAGAAAATTAGAAACAACTTAATTGACCAACAATAGGATATTTGACTTACCAATTACAGTTACGGTACAAGGAAAAATATGTGAACTTTAACAAAGATGGTGTAGCCGTATACTTTGGACGTGGAAATATATTCACAAAATATATATATAGTCACAGAAAAAAATTCTGAAGGATATATAGCAAAGTATTGATTGTGGTTTTCTCACTTGATAATAGTGAGATCATAGAAATTTTTTCAAAAGTTTGCTAATCACATGTCACATATCTTGACAACAATCACATATTGCTTATAATCAACATATACACATAACATACACACACATAACATATTTATATAACATATATATACACAAAACACTCGCATACAATCTAGACATTTTATGGCTTTAGAGGTAACATGTTATAGTTTAGCGATTCTGTTGAACCACAAGTTCAGACCAGCAAGAGTAAAAACGATGAAAAGGCTACAGGTTTTCTCCTTGAGACACATTTCTGTGGGCCCTTTGTGTTTGTGTGTGTCCTATAAACCTGAAGTAAGATTATGCACAATCTGTATATTTAAATTAAGTGTGTATTTGTGGAAAGTCTGTGTTTGTGTTAAGACTCTTCTACAGTTCCTAGCATATAAATGTAAGTATCACAATAAATGTTAGTTTCCCTTTCCCTTGGGGATTTGATGGGTGGTTTAGAAGGGGCTATAATAATACAAATGTATAGAATACTTTTTTAATAGCAGGAAAGAAGTTAGATTCTCTAATAGACCTAATATTAGATCTACAGTTACACCAAAGACCTTACCTTCTTCTGTGAGCTTCTGTGAGCTTTAGCTATAGTGGTGTGCAAAGGAAGTGGTGTGTATTTACAGAGAAAATATTGAAACCTCAGTTGAAGATAAGGTTATACGGTCTGGTAATAAAAATGTGTGCATGCGTAATATATTACTATCTTTTCCGTGTTGACTGCAGCTCTAGTGAGTCAAAGCTGGTTATTTCCTCCACAAGACCGGGTTGTTATGGAAAGAGCATTTGCTGATTTCATGATTCTAATCTTGTCTCTGCTACTGACTAGTGTGATCTTGGGTAACAGATAAATGTTAAGTTCAGGATTCAAAACAAATCTGACACCCTCTATAGAAAGGGCCCCATTTAATGTGTGTCTATCTACATAGTTATACATATATGTTTATGGATGGGATATGAATCCATAAGCTAAATATACAAAGTTGTTATAGTCTTAAGCTGAGAATTTCAGAGTCCATAGACTAGACTTATCACTCTTTTATAAGCCATCTAAAAATAGATTATACCTTTTGTTTAGTCAGTTGCCCTGGAACATTAAAAATTAAACATTAAAAATAGAGAGATGAGCACACAAGTTACTTTTCATAATCTCTGCTTCTTACTGCGTTTGGATTTTCTGCTAGTTTTCTGGTGGTGAGTATGCCATGCTGAGACACAAGGCAAATTGCTAGGCTGGGAATATGATCTGGTTTCATGTTTTGAGAAAACATCTCTGTATACCCTCAAGTCACCTGGTGTATTCCAGGCTTATGGTCCCAATAATGGTAATAACCATTATTTGTTGTGTGCTATTGTTTTTCAAAAATATTTTACATGCAATAATTTACTTACTCTTAATTTTATGGATGAGGAAATGAGGCACTGAAAGGTTAATTAATTTGCCTAAGTTTACTAGGTTACTAGTGAGAGGCAGAGCTGGGACTCAAACTTGGAGCATTGGTTCTGGAACCCTACCCTTAACGATTCACTGTGCAGCCTTCTCAGTGGGATGACTGCCAAGTTCCATGAGGGGAGAGACTGAGACTCTTGTATTCTTATTTTATTCACAGAGTCTGGAGTCTGGCTCTGGGTATGTATTCAATAAATATATCTAAATAATGAATAAATGATATCTGTGTTCTTCAAAGCAGTTGCAAGGTATTTTGCAAATGATTTGTTTTGAATAATAAAGTACCAAAACTTCAGAGTGTCAACTTAAAAAAAAAAAAGAGCAGAATCAAGGTTGACTGGGAAATGGTATCATTCTTTACTCATCTGCCATTTGATTTGTAAAAACAAGCCCAAATATCCCAGTGACTTAACACGTGATAACATGTCCCCTGTAGTTTGAGCAAGTTGGCAGGGCAGCTGTTCTCACACAATGCCTCAGTACACAGGCTGCTCCCACATACCCTACCATCCCAACACAGGGCTCAGAAAAGAAGCTGCAAGGTCAAGCAGTTTACACCTCAATATGAAGTGCCATTTAAATGACACACCTCTTCCCCTCAGAAGTTATTGGCCAAAACAGTTACACAGCCCCCACTAATCACATGGGATCTGATCAGGGCATCTTCTGTGTTCTGAGAAGAGAACTGGATACAGGCAAGCCCTACTAATGTCTTCCATAGAGAAAAAGGAGTGTGCACTTAGGAGGTGCTGGAATTTCTCATAACATTAGAAAGATCTATTGAAATGTGCTATGCTGACTATTTTTTCCTTAGGAGTAGGGGAGAAATAAGAAGTGGGAAGACATAATTTAAAAAGCACAAGAAGATGTTATCCTGTCTCCTTTCTACTTAGGAGCTGGAGAATTTGTACAATTTGTCATATGCACCTACAGAATGAGGAAAATCACCTCATCATATACAAACAAAACAAAGGGATTCCAGGTGGCTCAACTGGTAAAGAACCTGCCTGCTAATGAAGGAGACACAAGAGATGTGGGTTTGATCCCAGGGTCAGGAAGATCCCCTGGAGAAGGAAATGGCAACCCACTCCAGTATTCTTGCCTGAAAAATTCCATGGACAGAGGAGCCTGGTGGGCTATAATCCCTGGGGTCTCAACGAGTTGGACATGCCTGAGCACTCATGCACACATAAAAAACAAAATATTTCAATGGGTAAAAGAGTTAAATATAAAAAGAAAATGTACACCGATATTTTCAAACATATAGGAAAGTAAATTTATTTCCTTAGACTAGAGAAGTCCATCTTAAACAAGATAGTACAAATCTATGGAGGAAAAAGATTGATTTTTAACTACAGGCAAACTGCTCTTTGACAGAAGACACTCACTGCAAACAAAATTGAAAGAAAATTGACATACAGGTAGAATATATTTACAACCCGTCCAACAGGAAAAAGGATTAGCAAAATGTATAAGGAATCCTAAACATAAAAAAGACCAAAAAACAAAGCATTGAAAAGGAAATACCAAGTGCCAATAATATTTTGAAAAGATACTTTACCTCACTAGTAATGAAGAAAAAGCAAATTAAAACAGCAATGAGATACTTTTAACTCATGAGATTGGCAAAAATCACAAAGGTGAATGAGTCTCAGAAACACTGATCGAGTTATACCTTCCTGTGTCATGTTGGTGGGAATTTGAATGGTGATCTTTCTGAAGGATATTTGGCAGCAGTTATTACAATATACATTCTGTTCAACCCAGAAATTCTACCTCTAGAATTCTATTCTATAGAAATTTGTATGTATGCAAAAATGCGTGAACAAGGACATTTGTTAAAGCATTATGCAAAGTAGGAAAAGAGAAAACAACTCAAGTGCTCAACAATATTGGAGCACGAAGTAAATTATAGTGCACCTATGTCCGTCCATGGGATTTTCCAGGGAAGAGTACTGGAGTGGGGTGTCATTGCCTTCTCCGATAGACTATTACACACAGCAGTAAAAAGGAGTGAGAGGAAGGTAATTAGAAACAGCAGGAAAAGTAAAAGCAAAACTCCATAATATAAGGTATGCTGTTAATATTTTTTAATATGGCATGGTTTTGAGCAATTAGTAGACTGGGATAAGGAGAATTCACTGTAGTATTAGCTATCAACAGCGCTGTGACCTGGGAACAACAGAGAAGGACGCACATCACATTGTTTATCTCTGCAGTGAACAGTATTTATAGTCATGATAATATGATAACGTAAGTGCTCTTCATTACTTTCCGTCTCTCAAAATCAACCTACAGAGCAAGAGACTTGATTAAGATTACAAAAGATTGAAAAAGTTACCAAAAATTGTTACCAACCATAACAATCTTACAGTAAAATGGTGGAAGGGGCTGGGAAGCACGATGGCAAGGACCAGTGTGCTAACGTCGTTTTTTTGAATATAGTTGTTTTATAATGTTGTGTTACCTTCAGGTGTATTGCAAAGTGAATTAGTCATATATATATCCTTTTTCAGATTCTTTTCCCATATAGGTGATTTTTTTAAATTGGAGTATAGATGCCTTACAATGTTCTGTTAGTTTCTACTGTACAAAGAAGTAAATCGTTTATATGCATTCATACATCCTCTCCCGCTTGGATCTCCCTCCCACATTTCCCCTCCATCCCACCCACCCAGGCCATCACAGAGCTCCCTGTGTTATATAGCAGGCTCCCACTATCTATTTTACACGTGGTAGTGTATATACGTCAGTCCTAATCTCCTAATTCACCCCATCACCCTCCCCTCCCACCCTACTGTGCTCACAGATGGATGTTCTCTACATCTGAATCTCTATTCCTGCCCTATTAATCATGTTAAAAGTTGACTGTAGCTTACCAAGCTCCTCTGTCCATGGGATTTTCCAGGCAATAGTACTGGAGTGGATTGCCATTTCCTTCTCCAGAGTATCTTCCCGACCCAGGGATCGAACCCAGGTCTCCCGCATTGTAGACAGATGCTTTACTGTCTGAGCCACCAGGGAAGTCCATTAATTGTGTTGACATCCTTATTCTCCAAGGAGGGAGAAACATTGTCAGGGGGCAGTTTTGCTTGGTTTGCATTGTTTCAAATTTTTGTAATGTGAATGTATTCATATACTCTTTGTGCACTTAAAAAACTGAAATTGCTAAGTTCAATTTTTAAGAAAAAGAAAAAAACATGAGAATAATTTTTGAAAGCCCTCAAAGATCTAATTTAAATATCTAGATATATCTGTGAATGTATTTTTATCCAATTATCTGGGAAAATATTCTATTTTTCATTTCAGTGTGCAGAATAGAATCATTCTTGAAATTCACTACATTTTAAAGGTGTTTTCTAGTATATTCATATAAGGAATTTAAACTGTTCCTCTTTAATTTTCCCTTTCAAATCAACATGTATTAAGTAACACACTTGAAATTTTTATTAAAATTATAGCAATATAATACCAAATGACAAAAATAGAACAAAAATATCATCCTAAAATGATTTTAAAACCATTTAATTATCCAAAATAATTATCTCTTAAGCCCCAATTATAATATATTATGACGTTACTGAAATGCCAACTGTCTTGGGTCATAGATAAAAGTGGTGAAATTTAAAAAAAAATTCACTCCCAGTCTAATAGTCAACATCTATTTACTGTTTAAAAACACTCTGTTGTCATACAAGTTCCTGAGCTATGTAGCTTTCAATCACACGTTAAAATGATGGGGGAGGTTGAGGCATAAAAATGTGTTAATAAGAGCTATTTCTACTCTAACATATTATTTGTTCCCGCTGTATCTTCTCTAATGAGCAGGATGGTGCCTGCCATATCCTTACACAAAGCATCAAAGAGCGTCTGCCTCCTAGAGACTGGAGGGTGCTGGGTCTCTGCTGACTTCACAGTCTTGAGACCCAGGAGGTGAGGTGACAAAGGCTGCCCATCACCATCATGAGAGGAAAAAGCCAATGCTGACTGCCTTCTCCCTTCTGCCTGCAGTCTCTCACCAATGCATCTGATTGGCAGAGCCCAGATAGTATCTGAAACCCTGCTGGCAATGAAATATGAGAATTGTTGTTCTCAGGTTTCTAGACCCTGCAAAACAGGGGATAAGTGAGTTCAAAGGGGCCAGATACGCATGGACAATATCTGACCCATTTGTGTTTTACCAAATTGATATGGGTAAGCATTATTTGACTAGAATACAAGAAGCTTTGAAAGTGTATAGAGAAGACTGATTACTGGCTGGAGAGGAGGAAGCAAAGAGAGAGAAAGCTAGACTTAAAGATAGAATGGGTTAAAGGGATGTTTGCTAGAGGTCTGCAGTGGTCCTTAACCAGGAAAATTATACCATGAAAGCGTCCTTTAGGATGGCATATATTGCTGTTGCACTGAAGAGGACTTTGTGTGTGTGTGTGTGTGTGTGTGTGTGTATAAAGAAAGGAGGGACAGAGAGACTTGAAATAAAGAAAGCTTGCTGTCCTAAGGTGCACTTTTAACAATCCACAAATGAGGTTACAGAGACTGTGAATTAGGATAAAAGTGGCAAAAGTGGAAGCAAAGGGGCACATACGAGAGATGTGGTCCCTGGGTCCAGAAAGAGAAACTGGCCCCCAAGAATAGCTTAGTGTCCATCACACTAGACTGGGATCTATGCCTTCATCCCCTGTCTTGTGGAGGAACAGCCAGCCCACAGCTCAGGAGCCAGCATGTCAGCAATTATCCTTTTCCAAGAAAGACTGCAGCTTTGCTTCTGCATTTTTATCTCCTTTTCCAGTGCCTTTGCAACAGTTCCACTAAATATAGAAATGAGGCGAGATGAGCTGAGGGGTTCCATCGTGTTCCCTCCCTCTCCCATTGCCTAAAGGAGAACTCCTCTCTTGCCTCAAATCCAACATTCTTACAACTCACAAACTGCAGTTTCTACTCCAACCCCACAGGAACACGGCTTCGATCAGGTGATCTGACCATTCTTTCATTCAGTCACTCACATTCAGCAAACATTCATTGAGTAGCTACTCTGTGTCACGCTCCATTGAGGATTTAAAAGTTAAACTAACAACACTAAAATTCCTGCATTACGGAGCATCCATCCTAGTAGGGAGAAGTTACATATAGAATACGTTAGAAGCTAAGTGTGAAGAAGAAAAACAGTGCGATGCCCTCCTTTATAGAATTCTTTTTTTTTTTTTTTGCTGCTGCTGCCTTTCTAAACATAAACTACTTTTCAAGATTCAAAGCCACTTTTTTTCTACTCTGTGTCTTGCCCAACCCTTTCAGCCCTCAGTAGCCTCATCTTGTTCAACGCCTCTTATAGTCTGCTCACATCTTTGTGTACTGATCATGCACACAACACTCTTCACTTCTGAAAAACATGTTCTAGAAGAGATGTGGTTACATGTAAACCTAGTAAATGAGAATTTTTCTTTTAAATGTTCAGTGAGGTCACATGACTTTTATAGGAAGATGTGTAAGAGACCAATCGATGTAACAAAATAGAGAAGTAAAACTGAAAGAAGACACACTGACCTGTGTTGGATATTAGGTGTTAGGCAAAAAAATGAAAGGGTGAGGTCAGGGCTGAATTGGGACCGATTTACAAGAAATGAAGAGGTCTTTGTAGTGAAGCCATGGGACAGGAGAAGAAGGGAAGTAGAGGGAATGTATCTGGAGAAGAACATTTTCAAGAGGAATGGTATCACAGAAATATGCAAGAGAAAGAATATGAGCACATAGAAAAAGAATAGGTGGAGCAGCATCTGAAGGGAAAAAGTGTTAATATCATTCTGTTCGTGATAATATTCTAAGAAGCATGATAATATTCTAAGAAGCCAAATATTTATAACCAGGGCAAAGCTAATCAGAGGTATCCTTTGGACCAAGCATCTTCAAATTTGATAAGAAAGATCCCCTGGCGTGTTTTTTAAAACTATAAATTCCTAAATATCCTTGCACGTGTGCTTAGTTATTTTTGACTCTTTGGGACTGTAGCCCGCCAGTTTCCTCTGTCCAGGGAATTTTCTAGGCAAGAATACTGGAGTGGGTTGCCATTTTCCACACCAAAGGAATTTCCCAACTCAGGGATCAAACCCACGTCTCTTGCATCTTTTGCATTGGCAGAATTCTTTACCACTGCACAACCTGGGAACCCCAACTGTATCCCTAGACCAACTGAACTAGACTCTTTGGGGGAAATCACTAGGAATGTGTACTTCTGTTGATTATTTATTCTGATTCATTTAATCTGGTAAGTTTGGAAAACACAACTTGGCAAAGGCTTTAATGGTGAGTGTCAGGTTTTATTACCTGCAATACTTTCTGGTTGCCATTAGCTTTGAGAAGAGCCATAAATAACAATGGCCTTGGTCTAGGATAATGCTGCAAATGTGGTGTGTCAGCTCTCTGCAAGTTTATACTATAAAGCTATGGTATATACTGTTGATTGGCTGACCAAGAGTTATTCCAACTGCTTTGCTGTTTTAACTAAGGTAGGACTTCCCTGGTGGTCCAGTGATTAAGATTCTGTGCTGGGCTTTCCTGGTGGTCTAGTGGTTAAGAATCCACCTGCCAGTGCAGGGAACATGGGTTCAATCCCTGGTCCGGGAAGATCAAACATGCTGCAGAGCAACTAAGCCTACTAGCCACTACTAAGCATGCACACCACAGAGCACATAAGCTGCAGCTGCTGAGTCTGTGAGCTGTAGCTAGCTAGCGAAACCCACATGCCTAGAGCCCGTGCTCCACAACAAGTGTATACCACCACAATGAGAAGCCCACACACCACACAAACAGAAGCTCCCACTCGCCACAACTAGAGAAAGTCCACACACAGCAATGAAGACACAGCATAGCCAAAAATTAAATGAATAAATAAATCTTAAAAAAAAATATTCTGTGCTTCCAGTGCAGGCAGCACTAGTTCGATTTCTGATTGAAGAACTAAGATCCCCATGGCAGGTGGAGAGACCAAAGAAAAAGAAAAAAAGCAATAGTTTGGAAAAGCAATTCACTTTCCCATGTATCCTTGTTGCTAGATGGGTCCATGTGATACATATTGGCCATTTAGAGGTTTCCTGGGGGCTTCTGAAAATGCTTTCATTCTCTTGGTATAAAAGGCAGACATAACTAGCACCATCCCACACTTTCCTCCTGGTTGGATCCAGGTGTGACACCTGTCTAGTCATGGCAGCTGTTTAAGGATTGAAGGGACCAAGCAGGAGGACACGAGGGACAATGACCCTAACCTTGTGGATCTCGATTGCTTGTTGTTCTACAGGAGGAGGAGGAGGAAGAAGAGAAACAGGAGAGGGGATCTCTTCCTCTAAGTCATTTTTAAAGCTGGTTTTCTGTTCCTTGCAACTGAAAACATTCCAAACTGTCAAAGTAGAAGTGGACTGAGCCCAGGCCTGAGACAAAACTTCATCTCTAATAATTACTGATGTTGAGCATCTTTTCATGCATTTGTCAGCCATCTGTACGTCTTCTTTGGAGAAATGTCTATTTAGCTCTTCTGCCCATCTTTTGATTGAGTTGGTTGTTTTTTGATATTGAGCTGCATGAGCTGTTTGTGTATTTTGGAGATTAATGCTTTGTCATTTGCTTCATTTGCAAATATTTTCTGTCATTCTGAGGGTTGTCTTTTCACCTTGCTTATGGTTTCCTTACATATATACACTATTGATACTATGTATAAAATAACTGGTGAGAACATACTGTACAACACAGGGAACTCTAATTAATGCACTGCACAGGAAGGAAATCCAAAGGGGAGGGAATATATGAATGTATATGCAAGAGCCTCTTGATGAGGGTGAAAGAGGTGAGTGAAAAAGCTGGCTTAAAACTCAACATTAAAAAACTAAAATCATGGCATCCAGTCCCATCACTTCATGGCAAATAGAAGGGGAAAAAGCAGAAGCAGTGGCAGATTTTATTTTCTTGGGCTCCAAAATCACTGTGGACGGTGACTGCAGCCTTGAAATTAAAAGACATTTGCTCCTTGGAAGAAGAGCTAAGACAAAACTAGACAGCATATTAAAAAGCAGAGACATCACTTTGCCAACAAAGGTTCATATAGTCAAAGCTATTATTTTTTCAGTAGTCCTGTGTGGATGTAAGTGTTGGACCATAAAGAAAGCTGAGCACCAAAGAACTGACGTTTTCAAACTGTGGTGTTAGAGAAGCCTCTTGAAAATCCCTTGAACTGCAAGGAGATCAAACCAGGCAATCCTAAGGGAAGTCAACCCTGACTATTCATTGGAAGGACTGAAGCCGAAGCTGAAACTCTAATACTTTGGCTACCTGATGTGAAAAGTCCATTGGAAAAGACCCTGATTCTCAGAAAGACTGAAACAAAAGACGAAGAGGGCGGCAGAGGATGAGATGGTTAGATAGCATCACCGACTCAATGGACATCAATTTGAGCAAACTCTAGGAGACAGTGGAGGACAGGTGAGCCTGAAGTGCTGCAGTCGTGGGGTCACAAAAAGTCAGCCCCTGAACATCAACAACAAAATGACTGATTAATTTTGCTTACAGAAGAAACCACTACAACACTGCAAAGCAACTGCAATCCAATAAAATTAATTAAAACAAAGACTCCTTTGTCTTTACAAATACACATGTGTAAAAGGGTGGGCTTACCTTCTCACTAGGGGATAGATGAAGAAAAGGGTACAGAGATACTGAACCCCAGAATCTGAGTCAGAGGGAGAGTTCTAGAAGGGGAACAGAGTAGAGAAAGTTGATACTTCATGCCAGGGCTATCCTAATAATAGGATATTTGCCCAGGATAAGGCAAAAGGATATGTTATAACTTCACATTCCCTCAACAAAATGCAAAATTGACGCAAACACGGTACAGTGAGTAGTGAAGGGGGATTCAGCTATCAGGGCATGTGTTGGAAGTCTCAGTGTGCTATAAGCAAAGCATCTGACAAACTAGTGCCTTGTTTTTCTGATGATTTCATCTCTTACAGGGTAAAGGATACAACCAGAAGAACTGCTACTTTGTATTTAATTCTAACAGAAAGAGAGAGAGAACTGTTTGTGAAATGGATGTGAAGTCTCAGGGAGAAAGTGTACAGGTCAGTTTAGATGGTGTGATACCCAAAGATGTCAGAAGTGCTGCTAGACATCAGGAAATTAGATTTTAGGAAACTGAAGGGAAAGATGAGTCAGACTCAATGGCCTAAGACTCTAAAGGCAAGATTATTTTAAAAGTCTTTCAAAAATGAAATTTTCAACTCGACAAATATTTATTGATCACTGGCAACATGGAACAATCTGTACCAGGAGCTATAAAATTCTTACTCTTGAAGGATTTATTGCCCATGGAGGGAGGACAAGGAGATAAACGCTCAAATGCACAGCTACCAATTATTGAACATCTACTGTGAAAAACAGTAAGATTAATAATTTATATATAATATTTAAAATATTTACAAATGCTCTGCAAGATAGATATTATTCTCAGTTAACAAATAAAGAGACTAAATGTTTAGACTGGTGGAGTAAATTGCTCGAAGCCTCATTGCTCCAGAGGAAATGAGCCCCAGCCTCCCTTCTCTTGCATTTATGGGATCAGCTTGATCCTTGATCATAAGGCCAAAGGACACCTTCTTCTTTTCCCCATGAGTGTTCAAGAGCACCCGGAGTTCACTGGCACAGATTTGGCCCCTGAAACTAGCAGCTTTTAACAGTTGACTACAAAGGAATAAAATTAGTCCCACCTTTGAAACTGGAATGTCTGCTAAACTCCTGGTGGGAGAATTCATTCCTTGAGTGAAGACTTAACCTTTATCAACCCTTCTATATTGAAAATCTTTCTCCTGAACTATCAGGCACATAGGTAAATCACCACTTAAAAAAAAACAACCGTTTAATGACAGCATGTGTAGAAAAAGATTTATCTTATGAGAAGTTATATATATTTATTATTATTATTGTGTGACTACACAGCTCGGCTTTTGGGATCTTAGCTCCCAGACCAGGGATCGAACCTGGGTCCACAGCAATGAAAGTACCAAGTTTTAACCACTGGACCACCAGGGATTCCCTAGATTGACTCTTTAATGTTGGAAATTGCATAGTTGTACAATATGTTTAGAAGCCTAAGATGTTTGTTTATGGATAAATTGATTAGAGTTTTACTCTACACATTTAATGAATTATATAATGTATTAGTGAAGTGAAGTAGCTCAGTCGTGTCTGACTCTGTGCAACCCCAGGGACTGTAGCCTACCAGGCTCCTCCCTCCATGAGATTCTCCAGGCAAGAATACTGGAGTGGGTTGCCATTTCCTTCTCCAGGGGATCTTTCTGACCCAGGGATCGAACCTAGGTCTCCTGCATTGCAGGCAGACGCTTTAACCTCTGAGCCACCAGGGAAGCCCTTATAATGTATTAAATGGTTGACTAAATAAAACTGAAGACTTAACCAATTGTGTATTGATCAAAGTTGGCATATAAATCTCTCTCTTTTTAAAATTTATTTATTTGGCTGTGCCAAGTTTTAGTTGCAGGATTTGGGATCTTCATTTGCAGCATGTGGGATTAAGTCCCCTGATCAGGGATCAAACCCAAACCCCCTGCATTGAAAGCATGGAGCCTTAGCCACTAGACTACCAGGAAAGTCCCCCTCTCTCTTTTTGTTAATGTGAATGAAACAAGCTAACACTCACTCTATTCTCTCTTTATTAACTGAGCAATTAATCCTTGACTAAATTATTGGAAAATTAAATTTACACTCCTATTATTTACCTATGGAAATTCAACTTACATGTTTTAATTTTAAAAAAATAATAAAATCAATGAGGCCACTGGATGTGAGGAGTCTAGAAATTATGTTTTCAGAGGTTCACTGACTCTGCCTAAGAGGATGGCAACATGAGGTATGCTCAGCTGAAGAAACTCACTGAAGTGAAAGAGCCACAAAACTAACCACACCCTATTTCCTGTATATTCCTGGAAGGGGAAAGTAACCCATAAACTGAACATGGAAATTACATTACAATGCTTTTAATGTATACAACACCAGTTTTCCTGAAAGTTGAGGAAAGTTGTCCATGTTTTTCTTTTTGTGGCCAAAAAGGACTATGTTTAGAAGTAAATAATGATGAAACTTGATTCATTCACATCGATATGCAGAGAAATTAGAGAAACTCATTAAGCAAATTGTATCAGTTATTTGCTTTGTACAGAAACATACATGTATAGAACTTTTAAAATCCCTTCATTAAGTGAAAAGTGAAAGTGTTAGTTGCTGAGTCCTGTCCCTCTCTTTGGAAACCCCATGGACTGCAGCTTTCCAGGCTCCTCTGTCCATGGGATTCTCCAGGCAAGAATGCTGAAGTGGGTTGCCACGCCCTCCTTCAGGGAATCTTGCTGATCCAGGGATCAAACCCAGGTCTCCTGCATTGCAGGCAGATTCTTTACCATATGAGCCACCAGGGAAGCCTGATGGCCTGGTATAAAGTGGCAAAATTGAGAGCTAGCATCTACCCTGCTCCCTCTGGCCACTCCCTCTGACCAGTGGTAGGTCCCAGTAGAAACTGGTCCACCCAGAAGAAATACAAAGACATGGGGTTGCTGGCTGAGGCCCTGTCTCATCAGTGAGAAGGACAAAGGGGGTAACCCAGAAAGAGACTTTCTCATGAGGGTGTAGGTATGACTGTAAAAACAGCCCCTCCTGTGTTCTGTGTATTCTGGACAGCATGAACCTAGGGCCACATCATTGGTGCTTTGCTAGAGGAAGTGGGGTGGACCTGTTCCTGGGCAAAGCATGCACTTCTTAAGAAGATGTCTATATGACTGGGTTGGGTCTCAAAGAATATCATTTTATTTGTCTATTGAAAACCTGGCCAGTACTATTTTGACTCTAATGGGAAAACTACTCAATAATTTGGTCTCTTCCTACCTCCTTATAGTTCTTTCTTTCCCCCTTTGACCCAAAGTGATCCTTGACCCAGAATCCCAGGGTGTTAGAAATTGATAATCCTTCAAGACCAAATCCAACAGCCTCATGCTTTTGGCATGATAGAATGGAGGCCACTCTGTGCTTTCTGCCCCACTTAATTCTTCTGATATCTGCTCACATTTTACATCATTCACAGCTATTGCAAAATACGAGCTAGAAAACTGCTCACTGCAAATATTGTTCTGCCTAGTCCCAACCCAAAACTGAGGAGTATGAGAAGAGAAAGAAAATGAGACATCGACATGCTTTGAAAATGTAAAGCACTGGTGACATTCATTATATTATTTGTATGCCATACACACTTTTTATTTCATTTGTTAAAAACTTCTTTGAGAGTTGGGGCTGTATCTTTTTTAAAAAAATATTTATTTATTTATTGGCTGTACTGTGTCTTCGTTACTGTGTGGGCTTTCCTCTGGTTGTGGAGAGTGGGGGCTACTCTCCAGATGCGGTGTGTAGGTGTCTCATGGTGGTAGCTTCTCTTATTGTGGAGCAAAGGCTCTGTGGAGTGTGGGCTTCAGTAGCTGCAGCTCCCAGGACCCAGAGCACAGGCTGAGTAGTTGTGGCACACAAGCTTAGTTGCTCCAAGTCATGTGGGATCTTCTGGGATCAGGGATTAAAACCATGTCTCCTGCATTGCTAGGTGGATTCTTTACCACTGAGCTACCAGAGAAGCCCCAGGGCTGTGTCTTTTAAATTATCTTTTAATATGTATGGACTGTAGCACAGGAGCCTGAATGTCCAGGAATTTAATAAGTGTTATTTGTTGATGATGATCCAATCTGTCCCCTGGCCTCTTAGCAGTATCCCACATAATCATCCTGGACAGATAAGAATCTGTTCTGCTTTGAAAAACCTCCAGGGAGTGAGAAGCTAAACCTTCTTCCATAACTCATTTCAGTGTCTAATAAGGCTTAGTGTCTGCTGGAGATTCTTTCCAAGAACGTGGCATTTAAGAATGTTGCCCAGTAAACACTAAACTCCCTCTAAGACATTGGAACCGGTCACTTGAAGGACTAGAACTATCCTAGAGAGCGGTTGCTGCTGGGGAAGGTAGTTGTATAGGAAGAAAAAGGGCAGAGATTATGTCTGTTTCCAGCTTGGAGGGAGTGGCATTGCTCTCATCTATTAGTAGAGCTGTCTAGTGTTAAGAATTTGGGATGCCTAGAAGTCAGGAAACTGTGGGGTTGGGGAGAGCTCTACGATGGTGGAAGGCAAGTCTGTCACAGGCTACCCAGCTGCTTACATCCGTCCCCAGAGCTGTCTATGATGAGAAAATGGTCATTTCTATTCTCCATTAATATTCCCTGATCATCAGTGTTAGTGCCTGTTAATGGAAAAGGAATACGTATACTCTAGCCATGCTACAAATGAGATGGATGGATGCTTCCTTTGCAGTGTGTATGTGTGTGTCTGTGCACATGGGCACCTGTGCATGTGCACATGTGCAAATGAAAGTTTTGTGGAGGTGCAGACCTGGAGTGACAGGAGGTGAATAAAGAAAGGATTGATCAGACCCTAGCAACCTCTCAGGGAAAAGCAGACGCAGGCAGGGGATGAAAATCAAAATCAGGGCTGAAAATCAAAACAGATGCCCAGAGGAACTGCGAATTCGGTAAAAACCTAGGCAGGGAAGTGGAAGGGCAGAGTTAGAGGCAGAATAAGGACTGAAGCGAGGAAATGTAGGTCAGAGAAAGCGGACCTGTTGATAGCAGGCACTAGAAGGAATGAAACAGAGCTGAGCCTCCAGGAAAATGAGTGTCAAGAGGCTGAAAAGTGAAGTTTCAGCCTAATGGTTGCGATCCAGATCAGGGCAGGGCTTGCATCCATCCTACGCCCAATTTTGGGCTGGTGGAAGGGCTGAGGAGTGCTCTGAGCACAGGATCTAGGCTGCAGGAAGGCAGGTTGGTGGCCTGGCCTCCCTGCCAGGGGTCTGAGATGAAACACAACTGGATGAAGTAGCTGTCACTGGTTAGATCTGAGAAAGCATCTGGACCTGGAGCAACCAAGCCAAGTTTCAGTTCTTTTGTGTCCTGAACTGAAGGAAAAGAGAACAGGCCTGAACCTAGCTAGAAGCTTGTTCTGAGACCGGGAGAGGCTGGGGGCACATAAGGCCCCCTCAGTGACAACCAAGTCATCAGCCACTTAGAAGAATCTAGGTCAGTGTGGGTGAAAGGCACCCTCAACTACCATGCCTTAGTCAGTCCTTCTCAGGGTCCCCACAAACGGAGAAGGCAGCTGATTGGAGAACAGTAGGAAGCCGTGGAATTAAAATCCTATGATCATGAACTTCTTATTGTCAAATTCAGACTTAAATTGAAGAAAGTGGAGAAAACCACTAGACCATTCAGTGAAGTGAAATCGCTCAGTCGTGTCCGACTCTTTGCTACCCCATGGACGGTAGCCTATCAGGCTCCTCCGTCCATGGGATTTTCCAGGCAAGAGTGCTGGATTGGATTGCCATTTCCTTCTCCAGGGGATCTTCCGGACCCAGGAATCAAACTTGGGTCTGCCTCATTGCAGGCAGATGCTTTACCGTCTGAGCCACCAGGGAAGCCATTCAGGTATGACCTAAATCAAATCCCTTATGATTATACAGTGGAAGTGAGAAATAGATTTAAGGGACGAGATCTGATAGACAGAGTGCCTGATGAACTGTGGATGGAGGTTCGTGACATTATACAGGAGACAGGAATCAAGACCATCCCCAAGAGAAAGAAATGTAAAAGAGCAAAATGGCTGTCTGAGGAGGCCTTACAAATAGCTGTGAAAAGAAGGGAAGTGAAAAGCAAAGGAGAAAAGGAAAGAATGCAGAGTTTCAAAGAATAGCAAGGAGAGATAAGAAAGCCTTCCTCAGCGATCAATGAAAAGAAACAGAGGAAAACAACAGAATGGGAAAGACTAGAGATCTCGTCAAGAAAATTAGAGATACCAAGGGAACATTTCATGCAAAGATGGGCTCGATAAAGGACAGAAATGATATGGACCTAACAGAAGGAGAAGATATTAAGAAGAGGTGGTAAGAATACACAGAAGAACTGTACAAAAAAGATCTTCACAATGGTGTGATCACTCACCTAGAGCAGACATCCTGGAATGTGAAGTCAAGTGGCCTTAGGAAGCATCACTACGAACAAAGCTAGTGGAGGTGATGGAATTCCAGTGGAGTTATTTCAAATCCTGAAAGACGATGCTATGAAAGTGCTGCACTCATTATGCCAGCAAATTTGGAAAACTCAGCAGTGGCCACAAGACAGGAAAGGTCACTTTTCATTCCAGTCCCTAAGAAAGGCAATGCCAAAGAATGCTCAAACTACCACACAATTTCACTCATCTCACATGCTAGTAAAGTAATGCTCAAAATTCTCCAAGCCAGGCTTCAGCAATGTGTGAATGGTGAACTTCCAGATGTTCAAGCTGGTTTTAGAAAAGGCAGAGGAACCAGAGATCAAATTGCCAACATCCGCTGGATCATCGAAAAAGGAAGAGAGTTCCAGAAAAACATCTATTTCTGCTTTCTTGACTATACCAAAGCCTTTGACTGTGTGGATCACAATAAACTGTGGAAAATTCTGAAAGAGATGGGAATACCAGACCACCCGACCTGCCTCTTGAGAAACCTGTATACAGATCAGGAAGCAAAAGTTAGAACTGGACATGGAACAACAGACTGGTTCCAAATCGGGAAAGGAGTATGTCAAGACTGTATATTGTCACCCTGCTTATTTAACTTCTATGCAGAGTACATCATGAGAAATGCTGGGCTGGAGGAAGCACAAGCTGGAATCAAGACTTCTGGGAGAAATATCAATAACCTCAGATATGTAGAAGACACTACCCTTATGGCAGAAAGTGAAGAGGAACTAAAAAGCCCCTTGATGAAAGTGAAAGAGGAGAGTGAAAAAGTTGGCTTAAAACTCAACATTCAGAAAACAAAGATCATGGCATCCAGTCCCATCACTTCACAGGAAATAGATGGGGAAACAGTGGAAACAGTGGCTGACTTTATTTCTGGGGCTCCAAAATCACTGCAGATGGTGATTGCAGCTATGAAATTAAAAGACACTTACTCCTTGGAAGGAAAGTTATGACCAACCTAGCAGCATATTAGAAAGCAGAGACATTCCTTTGCCAACTAACGTCCGTCTAGTCAAGGCTACGGTTTTTCCAGTAGTCATGTATGGATGCGAGAGTTAGACTGTGAAGAAAGCTGAGCACCGAAGAATTGATGCTTTCGAACTGTGGTGTTGGAGAAGACTGTTGAGAGTCCCTTGGACTGCAAGGAGATCCAACCAGTCCATCCTAAAGGAGATCAGTCCTGGGTGTTCTTTGGAAGGACTGATGTGGAAGCTGAAACTCCAATACTTTGGCCACATGATGCAAAGAGCTGATTCATTTGAAAAGGTTCTGATGCTGGAAAAGATTGAGGGCAGGGGGAGAAAGGGACGACAGAGGATGAAATTGTTGGATGGCATCACCGACTCAACGGACGTTGGTTTGGGTGGACTCCGGGAGTTGGTGACGGATGAGGAGGCCTGGTGTACTGCGATTCACGGGGTCACAAAGAGTCAGACTCTACTGAGCGACTGAACTGAACTGAACTGTGGAATTAAAATCCTAGGATAACACAAGAAGACCTAAGTGGTATTAAGAGCTTGGAGAAGAAGTGTGGGTGGAGAGGTGAGTCATAAATAGTGGTTTGTAAGCCTTCTAAGGACAGTCAACCCCTTGGAACAGAACAAAGGCTCCACACACTTGTCCGGCCCCTATTTCTTATTAGCTCCCACAAGTCATTTTCTTTAGCCCTGCAGGAACCTGACATTAGTTTGCTCAAATTGTAAACGATCTATTTTATGAATGCTGAATCACAGGACCGTGGTTCAAGGAAATAATCTTCACATATAAGAATCCCTGCTCTCTCCCGAAATACTTCTTTTCTTGCCTCCCTCATGTGTGTGTGTGTGTGTGTGTGTGTGTGTGTGTGGTGTGTGTGTATGTGTGTGTATGTGTGTTGATTGGAATATCTGTTCTAGATACCAGCATCAGTTTTAAAGCACACATTTTCAGAAACTTTCAGGTCGAAAACCAAAGCTGGCCAGAACCCTAAATACCATTCCTGCTTTTCTTGGCACTTTACAATTTCATTGGCACATATCTGAGAAAAATAATGAAATAACATTTATTAAACACTTTGGTTATAGTGGGCCTTTTATATACTTTTGCTTGTGTGTTATTATGTACCCGTTTTACATTAAATCAAGCTGGAGTATTTAACATATTTACTAAACACAAACATGATGTAAGACAACATTGGAATTTCTATAACATTATATTACCTCAAATATTTCCTCTATTAGTCAGGGATCTAGCAATATGTATATGTCTACATACAGAGAAATATCTAAGAGTATATGCTTTAGAAAACAATTTTTACCACATACTGATTAGTCTTAAGAAATTGTAAGGGTGTGGGCATGAATCTTACTTATTACTATCATCCTGATCTCATATTTTTAAAGGATTAAAGAAAAAGGAATCTTTTTTCTATATTTTGGATGTGTTTTATAATTCTTTTAAAAATACTTCTTAAAGTTCTCACCCTGCTACCCTTATTGGTAGAACGTATGCCCCTGTAGGCTGACTAGGGTGAGGGGTGGGCAGTGGGGGAGTCTGAGGAGGGACACTACCTTTGCTGCCCACAGCTCAAATGGTCTTCCAACTGGTCCAGAAAGATCCCACATGCTGTGGGGCCACAACCAAGCTTGTGCCCCCCAAACAGAGAGCAGTCCCTGTTCACCAAAACCAGATAAGGCCTGCACACAGCAGTGAAGAGTCAGCACAGCCAAAAAACCTCTGCCTTTGTGCTAGTTAAGAATAGCTTTAGCTCAGCCTCTAGGTGGGAAAAGAAGACTGTTTTGAGTCTAGATATGAGACAGTTTGGGGCAGATGGTAGGACAATGAGCTGCCCCTCTAAGAGCAAAATATGTAAAGCAGCTTGTTTTTACACCTGAACTTCCTTATTGCATAGCTGGGCTCCTCAAAGGAGACATTGTGACCGAGAGCCAAGTTTACTTAAAGGTACAGTCTCTTTTCCTGCCAAGGTCAGGTTCTTCTCAAAAACATCGGGACATTCCATTTTGGGGTAAAGAGGGAAAGGTGGCTACTTCATTTTCCCTGAAATAGAATAATACCAAGTATCATTGCTCTGCAATATTGTCTCAGGCATCACTTCTCAAATGGAATGCGGCATGGGACATAACTCTTGCAGAGTTGCTCATGTGTGCAGCTGTGCATGGCATAAACATCTCCAGAGCAAACCTTCGGGTGGCCAAAAAGTTAGTCCTGAGGCACCTCAGAGGAACACACCTCACTCAGATTTCACGAAGCATCACCAGAGTTAGAATCCTATGCCCTTTTCCTCATCCAACTCCTTGAATAAGGTCCAACCAGGGTCCCTCCAATTTTTTGGAGGTTCCTAGTTCAAGGTCAATGGCCAATTGTGGAGAGGAGGGCAGGGTCAGATTCAGGTAAAACGTGAGGTTTACCGATGATTTATTTAGAGTGAGGGCTGGAAGAAGAAAGTGAATGTGTTGGTCGCCCTGTTGTGTTCAACTCTTTGTGATCCCGTGGACTATAGTCCGCCAAGCTCTTTTGTCCCTGGAATTCTCCAGGTAAGGATACTAGACTGGGTGGCCATGCCCTTCTCCAGGGGATGTTCTCCAGCCAAGGGTGGAACCCAGGTCCCCTCCATCGCAGATGGATTCTCTACCATCTGAGCCATGAGGGCAGCCCAGAGTAAGGGTTGGCAAAACTAACCTGCAGATCAAATTCAGCCACAGCCTGGGGCTAGAAATTGTGTATACCTTTTTAAAAGGTTGCAGGGGCAGGGGCCGGTGGGGGGGGGGTGCAGGGGAGAAGGGGGAGAGACAAAGAACAGGACCCACAAAGCCTAAGGGCTAGATAGTTACTATCTTGCCCTTTACAGTAAGTTTGGTCCCCAGCTTCCCAGCCTGCCAGGGCCCTTTCTCTGCCCTCACTCCCCTGTAACTTATCTCTGACTCCTCAGGAGGAGGAAGTCCCGGCCCAGCCCTCAGCTCCAGGTGTATTTACTCAGTAGAGCTAATCCTCCCACCCAAAGGCAAACCCATTGACCGGGCTGCCTTTCCCCAGCTGGACGGAGGAGTGCAGTCTGCATCCTCCCCTCCTTTCTTCCTGCCCCTTTCCCAGACTTCCACCTTGTGCTATGCCCCGGAGTGGCCCCTCCTCAGGCTGTGGGTGCCCCAGGTCTCAATGCCTGTGGGCAAGGGTTCCTGCCAGCCAGGAGCTTCTGGAGACCGAGGGCCCTGTGTCTTCCCTGTAAGAGCTGTGGAGATGTCTGCTCCTGAGACTTCCTCTCTCAGGCCTCCCAGGACCTCCAGGTGTGGCTTGTGACCCAGAATGCTCTCTGGCAGCTGCAGTTCTCTCCCACCCCCACCCCTGTATGGAGTCGTGATTAAGGACATGAACTCCTCTGCCTAAAAGAAAATCCAGTGCTGACATTTACTAGCTGGGAACGTCAGGCAAGTCCCTGAATCAGCCAGTGATTCGGTTTCCTCATCTTTGGACAGGGGATAATAATAGCTCCTCATTCATCCAGCTGGGCTTCCCAGGGCGAGCCGTGGTAGAGAAGCTTCCTTTCAATGCAGGAGACACAAGAGATGCAGGTTCGATCCCTGGATCAGGAGGGTGCCCTGGAGGAGGAAATGGCAAACCACTTCAATATTCTTGCCTGGGAAATTCCATAGACAGAGGAGCCTGGTGAGCTATTGTCTATGGGGTCACAAAGAGTAAGGACAGGGCTGATCATGCACGCGCGCACACACACACACACACACACACATTCATCCAGGTATGGCCAGGATTAAATGTTAATCTGCATAAAATGGTTTTGAAGAAGAAACCTAACACGTGGTAAGTACTCAATAACATGCTCGCTCTCACTACTGCTTGATGTTTTGAGGTTAAGCTGTGTCTCAGGCTGGTCTTGGCCCAGGTCTCCACTTCCTCTGGCTATTGCTTGAAGTGACTTCTGTTCTCAGAGTTAATCTTGCTGCCCCTAGGGGGATAGGCAAGATGGAGAAACACATGAGACGTGTCTAAGAAGCTTCCCATCTCTCTTATTCTTTATACCTTTTATTACACAGAATAATAATGACTAAAAATACTTTGCTTTCGAAAGGAGGCTGTGATCCGCTTTCACAAACATTATCTAATTAAATGCATGCGTCAGCCCTGTGAAATAGCTGGCACGTGGTAGCACCGATAGATGTTGACTGAGTGATGGAGATAGGCTGTGAGGCTGCCAGTTGGCAGGATAATGTCGTGTGGCCAGAACTGGCTGAGAAATGTTTTGAATCCTGACTCTGGAACAATGCTGTTCACGTCCTCCCTTTTTATTAATGAGGAAGCTGAGCTGGTTGATGCTTTGTCTAAGATTACACACAACTTAAGTGGAGCTGCAATCTAGAACTCAGTTCCTCTGACCCTTCACCTAGCCCTGTGGTGGTTATTCCTATCACTAAATGTGTCTAAAATCAAGTGCATTTTATTTGACTCAACAATAAGCTGGTTCTGGCATTCACAGTCTTCCCTTTGTGTTGCTCAAGGAAGATGACAGCGTCAAAAGCTGAAGAAGGATGGGGGCGCCTGTGGCTCAGGAGGCATTCTTTGAGTCTCTGCAAAGGACAGTGACTTTCAAGCCTGCGGGAAGGAAGTGAGTGAGCACAAGGTACTCAGGGACTTCCCCCCTCTCTTTGGAGGGGACTTGCCACAGGACACACAGTTTCTCTTGCCTTTTTCCCCTGGGAGAGCAGTTTCCTCTGTGGGCAAGAGCTTCAGCTGTTGAATTTTGTCTACGGAGGGTGGGATAAGTTTAGGGGAAAAGAAGTATTGCGTGTGCTTAGTCGCTCAGTCATGTCCAAATCTTTGTGACTCCACAGACTGTAGCCCAAGCTCCTCTGTCCTTGGGATTCTACAAGCAAGAATACTGGAGGGGGTTGCCGTTTCCTCCTCCAGGGGATCTTCCTGACCCAGGGATCGAACCTATGTCTCCTGCATCAACTGCATCTGCAGGTGGATACTTTACCAATGAGCCACCTGGGAAGCCCTAAGGAAGTATTAGGAAGTCCATTCAGTTGTATATCTAAGCTAGAATCTCCAAAAAGTAAAAAATTAAAAGATCAAGAATTAAAGATATTTTTACCAAATTGAACACAGTTTACCAGACATGTTTCACAGAATGCTAGCCTGGCAAGACTTTGAAAGACATGTCTTTAAAAAGGGGGTTCAGTGGGTTTATAAGATGTTCATACTGCAAAGTTTCTCAGTCTTTAATATGCTAACGAACATTGCAAACATCTAGAAGATATTTTAACATGTGAGATTTCCCAGACTTTTAAAATGTTGACCCTTTTATTCACTATACGATCCGCGATGTGTCCACGATGAATGGAACACAGCTTGAGAAATCTTTACATGAGGGCATTTGGCATATTCTTATAAAGTGAAGGCTGCTCACTTTCCACTAGCTATACTGAAGATTTTCCACTAGCTATACTGAAGATGTGTGTGTGTGTGTGTGCGTGTGTGTGCGTGTTCAGAACTGCAGAGCCAGTCACAGACATGAGAGAGTGCACAGTTAACTTCTGTAAGAATTGTAGTCTCATCAGAGATGAAAAACAATAAAATCCAGAATGAAATAGTTTATAAATTGCCTGAATTCAGCTAGGTTTGTCAGCAGTCTAGCAGTGCTTTGTGTTCAGTTGCTCAGTCGTGTCCAGCTCTTTGTGATCCCACGGACTGTAGCCTGCCAGGCTCTTCTGTCCTTGGGATTTCCCAGGCAAGAATACAGGAGTGGCTTGTCATTTCCTCTTCCAGGGGATCTTCCTGACCCAGGGATTGACCCTGTGTCTCTTACGTCTTCTGCATTGGCAGGCGGGTTCTTCACCACTAGCCCCAGTCTAGCAGGAGGGGCACAAATACAAATAACTTGGAAGAAATAGATGCAGGCAGAATCTGTGAACAGGAATGGCGGCAAGACCACTAGCCATTTGCAGGCAATAATTTGTTATTTCCATTGACTGGCATTAAGGAGGATTCAGTATGTTTTATCAGCTATGAGAAATGCTACCCTGATGTCTACATATCTAGCCAGAACCTCTTAGGATGATTAGCCACTCATCCTAACTCACCTGGACCAGTAGAATTTTTTTATTTGAAGCATGTTTGTTTTAGTCCAAGGAAAGCATCAAGTCAAACAAAGAGAGAAGTATCTCTTTACTTACTTAAACTTTTCAAGTCTACTAAAGTAAATTTTTTATTCTATGCTTAGAAATAATTTGTGCATATTTGTATTTGGTCTTGTAAACATTTATAATGTTTAAGATAATTTGACATTTTAGAATGCTTAACAGGTTATCCTCGAGATGCCAATTTAAACTATCTCCATAAGCTCTGTCATTGTTTTAGATTTGTGATTTCTAGTGAAAAGATATGATAATTTTATTAAATCTGTATTTTTGTAATATTCAAAAGAACAAGATTCATCCTATTTTATAATTAATTTATCATATTTATGAGCATGACTTGTGATTCTTTTGTTTGTTGAGTAATAAAGTATTTTAAAAAGATTGAATATATTAAATGTATAAACGCAGTTTAATAATTCAAAGGAATTTAATTAACTAAGTTGTAAACATTCACTTAAAAGAGAGACTTAGATATGGAACTTGAAATTGAAAGCTTAAAGGAAAACTAGGTTTTCAAATTTGTAATAAAGGAAACTGAATTACTGTATATTGCCTTCTTTGCCCGCAAAATCTGTCTTTAAGATCAGTCCACAGCTAAATTGCCACGTGGGGGCAGGGGAGGTGGTGGTGAGAGGCAGGGAGTAAGTGGCACAAAGGTCTTCTTATGTAATCCTTCCTTCCTTGTGCAGATGGACTAATATTAACAGCTCAGAGTACAAACGAGTGAATGCAGTTGATTGATTATAACCACTGCATTCAGTAAATAATTTTTGGAGACTCTAATCTAGAAACTGTGGGTCACATAACCGAGATTAAGATGTGGTTCCTCCCTCAAGCAGTTTCTCCTTTTTTCCACTTTACATTTCTCTCTTCTCCATTCATGGAAGGACTTGCACTTTCTTGCCGTGACCTGCTTAGTTTCACTCTGTGGAAGAGCAGACAGGGCTGTCAGACAGCCTCAAGTGCAAATTCTTGTTTTGCCATTTGGCACACAAACTTCCATAAGCTATTTGGTCTTGTTACTTTAGTTTCCTCATGAGTCAGAGTCAAACTGAGATAACAATATTATTTACCTCTCCAGGTTTTTTGAGAAAATTAGGGGCAGCAAAGATAAAAGTGCTTGGTAACAAGCAACAAGCTTTAATAACTGGTAGCCATTAATATGATCTGTGGTTTCTTTTCAACAATGTCCTTGTCCAAATAGAGTGTCACCTTACATCCACCCAGTGATGAAATACGTTTAGGCTTCTGAGCCCATCAAGAGCAGGGGAGATATTTGGGGCCAGAGACAGTATAAGATAATAGAGAGCTCTTTATTGCCTACCCTTACTCTCTAGCCAGTTGTATGCAGATCTATGATTTCAAATATCTTTACCTAACTGATGAGTCCCAATATGATGTTTTTCAGCTCTGATCCCTCCTCTGAACACTGGACTTGGGTCTCTGGCTGTCTATCTGATGTTTTCATGGGGATGTCTGATCAGCACATCAAAGTGTAATGCAAAACTCTTGATTTTTCCCTCATAAACTTTCTCGTCTCCCAGCCTTTTCCATCTTGATAAATGGCCATTCCATTCTTCTACTTATTTGGTCTATAATCTCAGAATCATCTTTGACTCTTGTGTTTCTCTGTCATGCCACAAGTATATTCCCTGATGCTTGTTTAAAATGTACACAGAGGGCTTCCCTGATGGCTCAGTGGTAAAGAATCCGTCTGTCAATACAGGAGATGTGAGTTAAATCTCTGACTTGGGAAGATCCCACATGCTCTAGAGCAACTAAGTCTGTGTACCACAACTACTGAGCCTGTATTCTAGAGCCTGGGGGCTGCAATTACTGAGCCCATGTGCTGCAACTGCTGAAGCCTGTGAGCCCTAGAGTCTGTGCTCTGCCACAGGAGAAAGCACTGCAATGAGAAGCCTGCACACCGCAATGAAGAGTAGCCCCTGCTTGCCACAACTAGAGAAAGTGCATGCAGCACTGAAGACCCAGCACAGCCAAAAATAAAACAAATTAAATATAAATAAAATTATTTTTAAAATTAAATAGAATATACACAGAGTGATGACCTAGAGGGGTGGGAGGGAGGCTTAAAAGGGAGGGGTATATGTATATGTATACTTATAATTCATGGACAGAGGAGCCTGGTGGGCTACAGTCCACGGGGTCACAAAGAGTCGGACACGACTGAGCGACTTCACTCACATACTTATAATTGATTCACGTTGTTGTACAGTAGAAACCAACACACCATTGTAAAGCAATTATCCTCCAATTAAAAATAAATAAAATGTACACAGAGTTTAGTATCTTTTAACCAGGTCTTGCCACCATCCCCCACGTGCCACCCTCTCGTTGGGATTTCTACATTAGTCCCTAACCAGCCATCCCCTTTCCACTGTTGTACAGCTGCACTTGACACTGCCCATAATAAAAGGGAAGTTGGAGCAAGTCATTTCTCCACTCAAAACCTTCTGATGGCTTTCCATCTCATGAAAAGAAAAAGACCTTCACATCTGGTTCCTGACTCTCTCTCTGGCCACTGCTTGGCTCACTGGCATCACTTTTACCCCTAAAATACAGCTTTTGCCTCTGTTCTTCTGTATTTGCTTCCCTGGTGACTCAGAAGGTAAAGAATCTGCTTGCAGTGCCGGAGACCTGAGTTTATTCCCGGGGTTGGGAAGATCCCCTGAACAAGGGAACAGCTACACACTCCAGTATTCTGGCCTGGAGAATTCCATGTACAGATGAGCCTGGCAGGCTACAGTCCATGGGGTCACAAAGATTCGCATGACTGAGAGACTTTTACCTTCTCACCCTCTTGTATTTGATATCCCCTCCTCCTTCTTCTGCTTTTGCTCACTCACCCCCCAATTTTGTTTCCTGCTCACAGGTCACCTTAACTGAGCAGCCTCCTCTAAAAGCCCTATCTAAACTAATATATGCTCCCAATCATCTTCCCATCTTCTTTAAGTTTGGTACCTGTCATTTACGTGACTTACTAGCACTTAGGTATGGTCATATGCCCAAGTTCTGGCCAAGTGAGTCTGAGTGGAAGTGATAAGCACAACTGCCAGGACAAGTCTTGAAAGAGCCCAATGACTGGCATTTGAATGTGATGGCAGGAGCCAGAAAGGCTAAGTTAGGCAACCAGTAAGAAGATACGTGTTGAGCTAGTAGAACAAGCTGGGTCCTTTTTACATTACCAGTTCTGTAATGCTTACATTGGAATGGCCACGTTAGAGAATAAATTTTTATCTTGTTTAAACAATTTTTTATATTGTCTTTGTTATGGAAGTCAAACTATAGCCTAATATGTGTGCCATGCTGTTGGTGGTGTCTGAGCCTTTGTGACCCCATGGACTGTAACCTGTCAGGTTCCTCGGTCCATGGGATTCTCCAGGCAAGAATACTGGAGTGGGTTGCCATTCCTTCTTCAGGGATCTTCCTGACTTAGGGGTCGAACCTGCGACTCCTATGTCTCCTGCATTGGCAGAAGGGTTCTTCACCACTAGCGCCACCTGGGAAGAGAGTATTTTTTGAAATCTGTCCTTCCAACCCCCTCCTGACTGGACTGGACCATAAATTCCACGTGG
This sequence comes from Capricornis sumatraensis, assembly GCF_032405125.1. NCBI lineage: Eukaryota > Metazoa > Chordata > Mammalia > Artiodactyla > Bovidae > Capricornis > Capricornis sumatraensis. Next base: position 196,094,120 of record NC_091069.1, read on the forward strand.
GTATAGGGGGTGTGTTTGGTTTACTGTAAACAACTTCTTGAACAATGCATGATACACTAAACAGTCAATAAAAGTTTGTCGAATGAATAGCAAAACCATCAACATAACGTGAGGCTTTGATCACTGCCCAAGGAAGCACATGGCTGGTCAGTATAAGTAAGCGATGGGTACAGCAGTACGCTCTGTGTGTGGCTGGTTTTCTATTCTGACTAATCACAAAGGCAGGATACGACCTGCTATTTCCATTATCTGAGAGGCCTAAATACTTGTAAGATGGTTGTGTGTCGCTTTTGTAATTTAAATGAAGACTCCCAAGTAAAGTTCATTGTTGTAATGAAATCGGGTCACAGAGTCACAGAAAACTGACAAGGAAAGGTCACACGTCGTGTGCTAAGCACAGATGGAGAAAAGGAGCTTGTATGGTGAGATCCTGAGATGCATGTCTGAGATGTGCATTGCTGTGGATGGCAAACCCTGAACACTGGAAGAGCCACAAAGAATTGCACAAACTGAGTCAGAATGAAACAGAAATATATCACAGGGTGCCAGAGAGACGCTTGAGGGTAAATGCTGCAGACACAAAGCCACTGCGTTCCCGGGTGAGTAAAAATACGAAAAAGAGTTACAGTGCCAGGATCACATTTTTGGTATCAGATGTCTTTTTCATGTTATTAAGTTTGTTTTGAATATTTACATAGATCAGCTCACGTAAACAACTTAAAACATCACGGTGGCTTTAAAAATATAGTAATGATATCCTATAGTTCTGGGATTAAGCCACCTTAATTTTAAAATGTTCTATTTCCTTTGTGATGAAAGTTGCAAAGGTGTAGGCTATCTTGCCATTGCACACCCCCTGGGTGTAATATTACTGAAATAAAACAAGTCAAGATTTGTTTAGTCATTTTACAACAAACATGTAACTTCTGGTAACAGTTACTGGCCCCAGGTTTTTCTTTGTTGAGAGTTAGCTAGAAAGTTCAAGAGAACTTCTTAATAATGTGCCTGTTTGTTAATGGAGGAGCCTGGTAGGCTGCAGTCCATGGGGTCGGGAATAGTGGACAGGACTCAGCCACTTCACTCACTTTGCTTTAAAATTTCTTAGTAACAATAATTTCTCTTTTTTAGAAACATATTAACATTTATATTCAAAGCATAAGGACAGCTTTTAGATTAGGACAAAGTATTGGAAATTGGTAACAATAGTTACTTCTTTGTTGCTGCTGCTCTCTTGCCTAACTATTGCATTTTGGTGAGGCCTCTGATCTGGTATACTCTAAGTGTTGGAATGATTAGTGGGTGGAGGTAACAATACATGTGACCTTTGTATGGTGCCTCATTTATCTGAGTATTTCATGTTGAAGCCACAATGTTTATCATATCAGATAGGTTCTGGAATATAGAAGTCAAAGGGATTGTTGTTGTTTAGTTGCTAAATGGGGTGTACTGAGGGACTGTAGCCTGCCAGGCTCCTCTGTCTATGGGATTCTCCAGGCAACAATACTGGAGTGGGTTGCCATTTCCTCCTCCAGAGGATCTTCCGGACCCAGGGATTGAACCAGTGTCTCCTGCATTGCAGGCAGACTCCTTTACCATTGAGCCACCAGGGAAGCCCCTAAGCCTCCCTTAAAACCCCTTCACAGGGAGAACCAAGGCTTTTCCACATTGGGTGCTTTTATTTGTCCAAAGGTCACTTCAAGTCTGTCTTCAGTAAGCACAGGGGAGGAAGTTCACTTTACTGGAACAAGTTTATGGCACAGGTCCCCACCTTTGGTGACTATTCTCATGATATTCAAATGAAGTCATTTATGCACAGAAATGCTTTATAAACTTCAAGGATGCAAACAAATTATTATTATTATCAATGTGATAACAGTTTAGGAATTTCTGTTAGGAAAGATAGCAGCTTGGTGTAGGGTCTAAGAATTTCAGGCTGGAAGCCCTGGACCCTAGGGACCTGAGGCAGGGTGGGCCCTCCCTTGTGAAGGGAGGGAGTGATGTCATTTCAAGGGACGGTAAGTCTGGGATCCCTGGTTTGGAGATAACCCTGTCAAGAAACAGTGTGAGGAGTCCTCATTCACTAGATGGGCGGTTTGATTTTCCAGTAGCTACTGCCTGAACAGGACCCACGCACGGTGGCACAATGTGTAACTTCAAAACAAGCTAGGCCCATAGATGTGTTTCACTGGGTGGCTCAGATAATGAACCCTAGTTGTACTGAGATAGCTTACTAATTGAACAGAAGGTGATGCTTAGTTACATTTATATGTATTTCACTACAAATATTGACAAAAAAGTAAAATATTATATTTTCATTACTTCTGAAAAGAGCCTTTGCAAAAGGTGTTAGTTCTGCAGTAAGTCATTCTGAGCTTCAGAATCTTTCTGATGCAAAACCAGCTCTCTTTGTGCTGTTTCCCTGTACACTCAATACAGTGTTTTGGAAACCTGCAGTTATCTAAATTCCCATCGGATGACATTGTTTAATCTAACATTCCCTCTTTCATATATGAAAATAGCTCTAAGGACAAACCACAGAGAGGCTTTGAACACTTTCTGGTGGTTGGGAGGGAGTTTCCAATCTCACTCCCTCTCTTCTGATGGTTTTCCTACCCGCTCCCCAACCTCCCCCAGCCAACATTCAAAGGTCTGTAAAGGCCTCCAGCAGTTCCTTCAAGAACTCAACAGGGGCAAGAGCCTTTGACTTTGGCCAAAAAAGGGCACCTGTCTCATCACTGAGCTTATTAGGCCACCCAGAGTCCAGATGTGTAAAAGTTAGTCTTAATGAACTTTTTTTTGGTGTGAGAATTTAGGTCTCTGATACTGAGAGGAAACTACCATTGCTTTACAATATTGACTACCCCAATTTCCAAATATGAAAGCACAAAAGTAGGAAAGCAGAACCCCTTAACCTTTTAAAAAGGCTGCAAATTATTTTACTTTGAAGACAGCAGTACCTGAAAATATTAACAAAAAAGGTTTCTTTCAGGCCAAATCTTAAAGGAGTAAGCTGCTTTTTTAATACCTTAGGCTTATACAAAGGTCCTAGAAAACCCCAAGCTCTGCTTTTTGAGGACCTTACACCAAACACATTTGTTTCAAACCTGTGAAGTGCCACCCTTTTTAAAAACAACCCGCTGCCCTCACCAATATTGTTACATGATCACTCATCTAAGTTATAATCTATAAATCGCCTTGATGAGCTACACACATGCAAAAAGTAGACAAAGTGAATAAACTTCTACTGTCGATGCTGCCGTAGAGGTATGTATGTTTAGCAAACATTTAGTTCATTATTTTATTTTTGTAAAACGAGAACTGATCGACAAAACCTTTCAAACAGACCCACCAGACGATAAATACCACCATATGTTTAATTCACAGTACATTTGGGCATAAACACTTCAATTACAGCTTTGTGTTTAGTATCAAAACCCTTTTCTTGTGTGCGCGTGTTTTCTCCACAGAGCCGGTGCTCTGGATCACATTTTGAAAATCGCTTATTACAGATAAAGCCCCTTTCCAGGTAGGCTTCCGAGAAACATATGTATTTATGCACACAAAGGTGCGAGCAGCTCTTTTCCCAAACAAATGTCCATATGATGCCTGCGCCGCGCTCTCCGCACATGCTCACCGCGTGCGTGTGGCCCGCCGGCCGCGCCGCGCTGCCCGGGTGCGCGCGGGGCCAGGCCGCCCCCGACCACGCCGGAGCCCGGCCGGCCTCCCCGGGAAAGTTAACCGGCGCCTCCCCGCCCCCACCCGGCCCGGAGGCGCCCCGCACCCGGCGGCGCGCGGCGGTGGGGGCGGGGCGGCCGGGGGCCCGGCGGCGCCTGGGAGCGCCCGCGGGTCTTGCTTTCTTTTTAAACGCCTGCGCCGCACCCGCCCAGCCCCCAGCGCCGCCGCGGCGGGCGGGAGGCAGAGGAGCTGGGCCGGCGGAGGCCCCCCCCGCCGCGCCGCCGCCGCCGCCGCCGCCGCCGCCGCCGCCTCCTCCCCGCGTCCGCCGCGCCCCTCCCCCGCCGGCCCCTCCCCCGCGCGCCCGCCCGGCGCAGGCCGCTCGGGTTTGTTTTGCTGCGCGGCCGCCGCCGCCGCCGCCGCCGCCGCGGGCCTCGCGAGCTCATTTGTGCCTGGCTGGTCCCCATTCCTCTCTCCCCAGTGTTGAGTGTCTGAGCCGTTGGCTGCTCCGAACCGTTTGGCTCTTTCCCTTAGTAACAGCTTTTACCTTCTGCCTCAATTCCTCTCCCCGCTCGCGCCCTTCCCCCGCGCGCCGCCTCCCCCCGCCGCCGGCCGCGTGCGCCCCCGCCCCTCCCCCCGCGGCGGGAGCACCTCCGCTCGCCACCTGGGGACCCGCGCCGCGCTCCCCGCCCCCGCCCGCCCGGCGCCCATCCCCCGCGCCCTCCGCTCGCCGGGGTTATAATTGCCTCTCACCCCCCGGAGGGGTTATTTTGGGGGTGGTTGGAGGTGGCGGCGGCGGCGAGGAGGGGAATTTCCTTGTGCCTCCATTCCCGGGAGGGGGGGAGCGGCGTCGGAGGCCACCGTTTCCAGGTAAGCGCCAGGGGCCGGACCCCGGGGCTGGGGCGGCCGCGGGCCGGGGCGGGGGGCGCGGGCCGCGGTGGTCTGGGGGGCGCCAGGCCGCGGCGGTGGTGGGGGGGATGGGCGCAAGTGGAACATGCATTTTTCAACTTGGCCCTTCGGGGAGCTAGGGGTTTGATGGGGGAGGGGAGGGAGGGACGGCATTTAGGGTGCCCCATCCCCCCTTTTTGCTCTCCCAGGCTTCTTTGAAATGCTCACGTGCCTGCCCACCCCCTACCCTTTCCTGGTCCCGGGGGATCCTCACCCTGATTATGTTGTTGTCCCCGAAAATGTGCACGTCGGCCTGCTCCCCCTCTTCCACCCTTCGTGCATTTACACCCCCTTTTTGTGTGTGGTGTGTGTGTATGTGTCTGTGGGGGAGGCTTTCAGGAGAGAATTTGCAGCAAATTGAATCAAGGAGCCATCATGAGGCCGACTCCTTTATAGCCTATTTTTAGCAGGGGAGAGGGCTTCGGTGCACGTTTTTTGGCGAAACCTCGGGCAGCGATGGAAGTCCGCGCCCCTCGCCCGGCGCGGCCCAGGCCCCGGCGCGGCGACCCCGGCCGGCGTGCGGGGGGCGGCTGTTGGGGCGCACGTCCCGGGCGGGGGTGCAGGGGGGGAGGGGCGCGCGGCCGCAGGGCCGCACTCCGGGACGTGTTTATTTGTAACTTAGAGCTTTTTAGCGTCTTGAGGAGGCATTTGATAGAGCCTTTTTGAAGTTGGGTTCAGAAGTGTAGAATTGGCAAAGTTATTGCTAGCTTCCTGGTAAGTTTTGGGTGGCTCAGAGTCACATTATTTTCTGACAGTGTAAAGGCCACGTTGTGAGGGTGGTTTCTCGGTAACTTCCTCTTTGCAACCGATGTCATTTTTTGAACAGCAGCAGACTTTTATTTCAGTGAAATATTAATCTGAAATGGCAGCTCGAGGGAAGCCATGCGTGTGTGAGCGTGTTCAGTATTTTTGGAAGTTCCTAATTTGCTGAAATAGGCATCACTTTGCAGGGGCAACCGAGAATAAATTTGGGTTGTGAAAATGGTGTGTTTCATGTAAAATTTGAGTTGTAATGGCTTTTAAAAAACGCTCCCGTTCTTAGCTTGTCTAATGATATTCTCGAAAATAATGCGGTGATTACGAATGACTAAAGTGTTGGAACCAAGTTAAAAACTAGATTTTTCTGTGTCTGGAGTTTGCTTAAAACGGTGGACTGTGCGGGCACCAAGGTGAAGAGTTTTAGTGCCTATATGATTTATAGTTGACTGAGGGAAGTTGACTGTTGGCTTTCTGGTTTTCCAAGGAAGACCCTTCTGTTGATCTAAACAACTTGCTCATAAAATATGGTGGGTGAAATGTAGGTTATTTTTAGTGTGAATGGTTTAATTCTCTCTCCCCCATATAATTAGGTAATCATTTTCCTCCCCCCTTTTTTCCTAAAGACTCCTTTATCTGGTCGGATAATATGAGGCCCTGGTGGTGTTTTCATTTACTTAAAAAAAAAAGTGATAAATATCCTGATTACACGCTGAAGATACAGTGAGTGACTTTTTGGTTTTCCCAGTGTGGTTTATTTTCATTTTTGTTAGATCAGACTCATGCTGCATTGGTGTATTTTAGTAATCTTGACTTCCTGGGACTGTATGTTCTCACTCGTTTAATAAGTTTATAGTCTGGCGAAATAGGGCAGCTTTGTCTCCATGAAAAGTGTGTATGTTGGGTTGTATCATGGGAGTTCATGGCAAGCAAGCTTCGGAATTATCATTGAGCGCCGTTCTGGAAATAGTTAGCGTTTACCTGTGGAGGAGGGGCAGCAGAAAATATGCCTGAGAGTGGTTAGGCTTGTGATTTGTGTTTATACTTTTTGCTCTTAAGTCGAGGTTTTCCTGCTGCTTTGGAATATATATTTTTTCACCCCAGTTCTGCTGTCTTGCACCATGTAATATATGTAATCACAACCGTTAAATCCATAAACGACTATTTTTCCTTTTTTTTTTTGCCATTTGAGTTGTTAGAATCAGACCTAGAGGGCAAGGCACTAAACCGAATGGGGTATGAAAACAATATGTACAAGGAAAAAGTTTTTCTTACTGTTAAGGAACTTAATTATTTGTTAATGACATAAAAATTGTTGCAAGGTTCACCATTAGTTTTATAAGAGGTTTTTTTTATTCCAACGTGTACCAGCTTTGGTTGTTAATATGGGGAACACCCGTGGTAAATGGAATGACCCCTTGTGAAGGTTATAGTTTTTCATTGGTTGTTTCAAAGAAGTATTGAATATTTTAATAACTTTCTGGCACATGTTCAGAGATCTTTGTTAGGTCTGTTCTCAACATAAGATTTCTCATGATTACCATGAGAACATGCCCAGGAGGAGAGTAAGAATAAGAAGTAACTACTTCCTGTGTACTGGGAGCCTTTCAGGCTAATATGCAGAAAGGGCAGAATTACTATAAACATAGGGGTTACTGATAAGAGATGAGACTAATGGACCTTTTGAATGACAACCTGTTGAACAAATATATCTGTTCATATATAGCAATGAAATATAAGCACAACCTTGTCAAATGAGTAGCTGATAAAGGATTCATCTCCAATTTACTACAGCAGTTATTACTACATAGAATTTCTGACTTGACACATTTTGAGGAAGACATAATTTGTTGGATTTATTCATTTTCTGTGTTATTTGTAGAAAACGAATTGAGAAGAATGGGAATAGTTGTAAGTCAGGGGAGAGAGATGGCAGAAATATTGGCACTGTCTGGGACTTTATAGTTTTCTAGTACATGGAATTTGACTCATTTCAAATGACATAGTGTAAGTCGCTAACATGCAAAAAAAAAAAAAAAAAAGCAGCCAACATCGAGTTATTTATACACCCTCATAGTACAGAAAGGCTAGGACCCCAGGGCTGTGTAGCAAACAACTGGTAAGAGTGTGGTCTGGTTTGGAGACCACATGTTGGTATATCCTGTTCTATTGCCAAGAGATACTTGAATTAAAAAACCTATGTGAGAGAGACTATGCTGGAGAAGTTTACTGTTCACCACCTCCGGGTTTGGACTCCTTAAGAGTACAGTTAATAGCCCTATTATCAAGAGTCCAAGGAAAGGAAGTCTGCTTGGGCTGTGCTCTAGGAAAGGTGTGAGGTGCTTTGCTATGTCATTCATACCCCAGTCTAATCCTGACCTGGGTAGTATTTGTGGATGGTAAACCAGTGAGGTGAAGATAAGTTAATTCACTTGTTCAAGGCCACAAAAGGATCAAATGATGCACTAGTATTCAGACCTCTGTTTGAGCCCTAGTCCATTTTCTTTCTAGATGACTTTAGCTGGGCCTAAGCTTTGTCAGTCTTATCTGCAGATATCCTTTGCAAAACTACTGTTTTTAATGAAGTTTATAATTCTATAGTTGGGGTTGCTACCAACTGGGTCAAGTCGTTGTGTAGATAAATGAAATTCATAAGGCACACGTATCATTGGCTTAACTCTAGAACTGTTTATTAGAAAGATGTAATCTTCTTGTCCACTGCTGTGTTTCCGACTTTGACTCACTGCAGTGATGTAGCCTCTCCATATACTGCCAGCAGAAATAAGGAAATGTGATTCCATACTTAAGAAGGAAAAGCAGATCCTCAGAGCACATATTTCTGAAAACTTGTAAGAAAAATCATAAACGTCATTTTGTGCAGCTGACAGATTCTGTCAGGCGTTCTCAAGGTGAACTCCCCAGCGTCAGACTCAGGCTTCATCCCTTACGAATTTTATCACCTTGTGGGAACAATTCCACTGTGTCTTAGTTTGCTCCTCTGTGTAGTGGGACAGTCAACTTCATAGAGTTGAGCAGATTAAGAGAATTATATATGTGATAGAACTAGAGATTATCATTCTAAGTGGAGTAAGTCAAAGAGAAAGAAAAGTACTGTATGATATGAGTGAAATCTAAAATATGGTACAAATGAATTATCTACAAAACAGAAACAGACTTACAGACACGGAGAACAGACTAGCGGCTGCCAAGAGGGAGGGAGAAGGAAACGGATGGGCGGGGAGTTTGGGGTTGGTAGTTGCAAACTACAACGTTTAGAATGGATACACAATGAATTACTGTATAGCACAGGGAACTATAGCCAGTCTCATGGAATAAATCATAGTGGAAAAGAATGTATGTATAAAAATGTGTATGTATGTATAATTGAGATGCTTGCTGTACAGTAGAAATTAGCACAACAATGTAAATCAGCTATTGCTGAATTTAGTTGCTAAGTCATGTCTGACTCTTTTGCGACCCCATGAACTGTAACCCGCCAGGCTCCTCTGTCTGTGGGATTCCCCAGGCAAGAATACATGGAAGGAAATGAGTTGCCATTTCCTCCTCCAGGGGATCTTCCCTGTTTCTCCTGCATTGGGAGGCAGATTCCTTACCTCCGAGCCACCAGGACACTTTGATTAAAAAAAAAAAAAAAAAAAGTATGTGTAAGTTGCTGAGAGCAGTTGCTGACAAATAAGCATTATGGAAATGTAAGGTGTTGAGGATGATGATGGCTTTGGATTTGAAGTTTGCTTCTTTGCATTACATTTTATTTACTTGTTATTTAAGTAGGGGCATAATGTCATAGAAAGTATTTAGCAGTTTTATTTCCTGAATTCTTGGGCAAAATAGTTGACATATGCTTAGCGTAATTTATCTACTCCTGAAGTTGTGACTTAAGTAAGGCTTACTGGAAGCATTAGGCTGGGTTGTAACGCTAAGTGGAAGCGATACCAAGTTCATGGTTGGTGTAGGCAGTGGTGGGTCTTCTGTGTGTCTTTGTTGCTGTCCTTCTGTTGCTTGGACTTGGACTTTTAAATTCTGCTTGAACCATTTGAAACCTTTTCTAACTCTTTAAATAAAGAGAGATTTTATTTTTCGAGGATGGATCCGCAGTGTCTAGGATCTGCTTTTTAAATTGGAGTGATTACTTTAAGTAGGTTATAAATGTTTTCTTCAGTCTCAACCTTTTATCTGTGTTAGTGTTCTACATTTTCAGCTGCTATCAAGACAGTTCCGCTTGGAGGTTCTGTTCCTTTGAAGTATCCTTGAGTCTTATTTTCCCTTTGCATTTTTTGTCACTCTTAATTCAGCAGTAGTGTTAACTACTACTAGAATTCCATGTGTCAGGACCACAAAGGTGCTTTGGCAGGTACTTGTGACAGAGACAGAGTGACTGCTCTTTTAATTACCAACTGCTTGGAAACAAAGGCTCAGGTAGCAAGGAAGGGGTGCTGAGAGGGACTTCCGCCCAGTGTGTCTGACTTTCTAGGCCACGTTCTTAACCAGCAGTCTCTTTTCTTGGTGAAGGAAGGAAGGAATGAATGGGTTTAGGTTTCTGGGTTATTGCTTTTTTTTTCTGGCCGGGTGCTTTGGGCAGCCTTTCTTCTATCTTCTCTAACTGCCGACAGTGTAGTTCATTTAAATATTGGTTCATCATGTCAGTTCCCCTGCTGAAGAACCTGTAATGGCTTCCCTTTGCCAACTGGATATAGTTCATATGCTTCAAGTCTGGCCTTTAAGGCTCCATTCTAACCTGTGCAGCTTTATTTCCCACTCTTCGCCAACTGGGCTTCTTGCTTGCCTATCAAATAAACACTGCAGTTTTGTCATACTCACTACTCTGCCTTTGCGTGTGCTCTTCTTCCCTTCGTCCTTTTTATAGCCTAATTTCAGTCCCACTTTCATGAGGCTTTTTCTGGCCATCCTGACTCAGGCTATTTTTTCTCTGAGATTGGATTGGATTTAATGAATGTCGCAGACTCCGTAATTATTTATTGTTTTGTGAGAATGTGTCACATTGCCTCAACTACCATTAGATTTCTTGAAGGAAAAGACCATTTTCCTTAGCTGCTCAATCATGTGCTACTCTTTGTGACCCCATGGACTGTAGCCCACCAGACTCTTATGTCCATGGGTTTCTCCAGGCAAGAATACTGGAATGGGTTGCCATTTCCTTCTCCAATTTTCCTTAGAGTATGTAGCAAAATTCTTGACTTTTGTATTATACTATCTTCATGATAAAATGGATTGTTTCTATGAGGGCCCATGTTTAAATAAGAACAGTGACAGTCCTGTTTCACTCTTGGTACTGTGTCAAGCTTCTTTTTGAATTAAGCCTTCAAAGTTTAGTTATACTATAGTCACATAACCATTAATTTGAATTTTGATGTCGCCAGTGTTGACAAGGAAGGGGAGAAAAAGAACCTAGTCATTATTTAGAGTGAAATGAAAATGGATAATTTTATTCTCTTAATCCTGGGATAGTAGCCACAGTCCTGGTGAAAAACCTAGTCTAGTTGGGAATCATGTCACGCTAAATTGTCTTTATCTGATTATATTTGTGTTAGTTGTTATGAAACTTAAAGATTTTTGGATTTTATTTTTTTAATTGTCAGTTTTTTTTGCTTATTGTTTTCTCAGTAGTATGTCTAAATAAGGTTATGTTTTTAGCTCTCACTATATGTGACAGCCTCTGACCACACTGGAATCCCATTTGAGCTGTTACTATGAATGTGTTAACTATCTATCATACAGCGTCGATGGGTCTCCCAGAGGAACGTCATTGTAACCATCTCTCTACAATAGTTTTCCTCCTTTTTTTTGGCCAGGTGACATGTGGGACCTTAGTGTCCCAGCTAGCGATTGAACCTGTGCCACCTCGGTGAAAGTACAGAGTCTTAACCACTGGACCACCAGCGAGTTCCCTCTTCAGTAGTTTTTTGTGGTAAAGAGGTACCAGTCCACCTGGGTAATTTATTCTAAAGGCAACTATGTTGGTATTATGTCCTTTTGAAATTTTTAACATTTAGAGTTTTAAGATAGAAGGTTTCAGTGTCAAAATAAGTTAAATGTTACCCTGCTTTGTGAGAGCTTAGAGTCACAGCTCAGAAATAGTACAGTCAGACCATAAGGGTCATGCTGGAAGATCAGAAGTTCCATTTCAGTAAATGGAGAGTTCCAGAGGATTAAGGAAGATATTTATGTGAAATGATCAACTTGAGGAATAAATGAGGAAGACTAAGTATTGAATGTTTAAACTGGGGAGTTTGCCACCTGTTTCCCTCTTTATTGAACATTTCTTTCAGGAGGTAGAATTTAAAATACAGAAGAAAACACGGCAGTCAGGGGTCAGAGATGGTCAGTCCAGTGACTTCTTTATGTTATTTTTATGTGAAATTGTACTCAGGACTCTCATACTTTTTTTTTTTTTAAACAAAGGTGAGGTTTTCTGTTTTTAAGTAATTTAAAACAAAGAATTTTTATTTGTTAAGGACTAGATATCTGTGTCTTTATTTTGTCTGAGATCAAAGTTGGTACTGTTGCTTTCCTCTTTTTCCCTCCCTCCCTTCCTTCCTTCCCTTCCCCCTTCCTTCCTTCTGCATTGTATCCTGAGTGATAGGCATCATAACAAGGTGACCAGTGCCTTGGTTGGTAGTGGATGTTTGTGTTTTTGTTCTTAACTGCTTATGTACCTGAATGGTGGATTCAATATTAAGTGAATTTTTGGCCTTTTTTTTTTTTTTTGGCAAAACCACAGTCATGTGGGTAAGTCATTTAGCTTCCAGAAAGGTATAAGAGGATAAGATGAAATGCTTCCTAAAGTTTGCTCTTTCATTCTACTGATACTTATACAATCAATTCCTATATTAAAATTCTGAGATTTTTGTCATTTAATGTTGTGATTTTTTTTTTTTTGAGAGAGCTAAATTTTCTTAGTATATTGGAGGACTGAAAAATCTGTATCTTACAAAGAATAATAAATAGGAAGTACTTGACATTAGTGTAAGCAAACACCTTGCCAGAGTTTCACAGTTAATAGCATATTTCAGTGGTTACCTTCAACTGCTAATGGAGCACAACTTAAGGGTTAGGGAGAGGTGTTTTATGCTTTCCCCTTAATTTGAGCAGGCTAATTGGGTAGAGTGTGTACTAATTTTGTTCCATTTCTATTTTGCGATTGTCAAAGGTCATTAACTGGCAGTGTAAGGCAATTGGGTCATCTACTTTGGGTTTGTGAAATAAGGTAATGGGAGTAGATAATGAATGAATTTCCTTAATATTTTTTTCATTTTCTGTATGATTATTGTTTTATAGGATAAAATTTATCATATGTGTGTGAATTTTTAGATGCTGTTTGTAGCTGTATCAATGTTTTTTATCATCTTTTATTTTAAAATGTATAATGCGGTATTCTGCTGCTGCTGCTAAGTCGCTTCAGTCGTGTCTGACTCTGTGCGACCCCATAGACAGAAGCCCACCAGGCTCCCCCGCCCCTGGGATTCTCCAGGCAAGAACACTGGAGTGGGTTGCCATTTCCTTCTCCAGTGCATGAAAGTGAAAAGTGAAAGTGAAGTCGCTCAGTCGTGTCTGACTCTTAGTGACCCCATGGACTGCAGCCCACCAGGTTCCTCCGCCCATGGGATTTTCCAGGCAAGAGTACTGGAGTGGGGTGCCATTGCCTTCTCCATAATGCAGTATACTTGAAAATTTTTCACCCACTTAAGTGATGGATTTTCCCTAAATCACCTTTGTCTGTTTTCCTTAGTAAGCAAATATATATTTGGAGATCTTAAACTGGGGTTGGGAGTGAAGCTTGTTGCTGTATCAGGGAAATACCAATAACTTCCCTATTCTTGTGCAAAAACTAACAGACCCTTTTTACTTCTTTGACCTTGGGCTTCTATATGTCCTGCCAGCAGAGGTCACCAGTTTTAACACCTGGTGAGAGATGTTTTGTGTGTACTGTTTCTATACAGATTTTGTTCAGATTTGATGTTTAAATTCTAGTACTTTTAAGATCTTCTCAGAGATACATTTAAATGAAAAAACATGGAGGCAGAAAAGGTCTTGTACAGCTTTCTGCCATTTTAGCATAACAGGGGGAGGAATGGGAAGGACACCCAGGATGGAGTGTGCGTGTGTGCTTGTGTGTGTTGCATGTATGCTTGTGTGTTCCATGTGACTCCAGCAGGATACACAGGAGACCAGTGACAGGGTTTGGGGAGTGGGGTTGAGGTGGGGAGATCATGTGGCCAGATGTGGGAAAGGTTTATGTTCATCTGTAGAACTGCTTGAATTTTGCTATGTTAGTATAACCATTTCAAAAAAAGTAGCAGTTGTGAAAGAGCAAGACAGCCAGTTAAGAATTCTTAATCTTCCTAGCTCTTTCAGTTTGAGCTGTCAAAAGAAGACAGAAAACTGTTCATTTCTTCCATGCATTCCAGTCAGTTCTTAAAGAGCTGGAACTGTATATATTTTTGCAAAAACTTATTTTTATTTTTCAGATTTGTTGGCAGAATTAGTCACTGAATATGATTAAAACGTGTTATTTCTGTGTCATGACTGGGTCATAGTGGAATTGTTTAGTGATAGCAAACTGATGATTTTCGAGTCATGTCCATGGTTGATAATTTGAAATTAACTCAATGCAAAGAGATGTTGGCTACAGCAGTGTTGCCTGATTTCAAAAGTGTTGTTTTGTCAGGGCTTAGGAAATTGGGTGAAAGTGGAAGTTCTCATAGTTTAGTAGTTAATTTCAGTAATTATGATAGTCTGTGGTATAATGGGATTTGTGGAATTGTGGATTGTGATATTGCATGGATTCTAACATTACTTGTGAGTTTGGATAAATGTGTTATTGACTCTAAGGAGATAGATACATTAGATCTTGATGCTATTTTGGGTTGCAATTGGTGTCACTTGTAATTGTGTCAGTTGTAGTTGTTCATTGGTTGTTTACCAGTAGAGGGTCTTGCCTTGTTTTGTGCTCATAGTTTTCAACTTAAGCTAGAACAACCTCTGAGAAGATAGCATCTGTTCATGTGCATCACGTTCTGCTCTGTGACCTGATTCCACCCTTTCCTGAGGGCCGGGCCTCTGTCTTCAGCAGTGAGAGGCCTAGGTAGGCTCTGTGTCTGATCTTTGGCAGTAAACTCTTTCTGCAGGGTGTTACTGTGGCAAAAAGCTCAGGCTCTGGAGCTCAGCATCCCTGATTTGAATCCTGTCACTCCAGCTTATCGACCCTGGCTGGCCATAGTCTGTAGGGTCGCAGAGAGTCAGACAGGACCGAAGCGACTCAGCACAGCAAACAGCACCCCAGCTTATCAGTTGTATGGCTTTGGAAAGTTATGTAACCACTCCAGTTGGTTTCCACTCTGACAAATGGGAATTTTTCTCTGTAGAGCAGTTGTGAGGATTGAAATGTGAAGGCAGTTGTCATGGGGCCAGCATATAGGATGTTCTCCAATGCTAGCTACTGCTTGGTGCTTTTGTTAGCTGCAACAGCAACAGCTGAGGAAAGAGACAGGAAAGTGACACTCTCCTGTAAACTATCATGGCTTTCTGTGGCAGCTGCAGGGAAGGGGATGGTTACCATTTCCAGTTCAGAGAGCTGTGACTGGATTTGGCGACTGAGCTTTTGTTGCTCCCTCTAAAATGAGGATGTGTGTTGTGGAGCTTTGTTGTGTCTCTAATACATATGTTGTTTTACAGTGATGATGTGATGTTTTGCATTGAAATTGGTCACTTCTTGATAAGATGCATCAAGAGAAAACAAAGTTACTGCCTTTTAAAAACAGTAAAATCTTCCTGCTTTTTTGGGGTGGAATCACTCTTCTTTTTCTCCAGTTTGGGAGATCCAGCGTGCTCTGGCTCTCAGTGGACACTGCTTGGATGATCAGTCATTTCCAATACTCGTGTTACACAGTCTGCAAACTTGGAATTGGACTTTCACTAAGAAATACATGAGCATTTTACACCCATACACACCCTGTGTTGTGTGTATCGGTATAAAAATAAGTAAGTTTTCAGGAAATTGTGCTTGCTTTAATATGTGGTACGCACTTGTTTTCTACACTGATTTTAAACATGCTTTTATAAACTGGTAAGCTGATTTTATTTTACAAGTAATAATTTCATTATTCACTGGCTTTAGAATCAGTACTCAAAAATCAGAAGCAAAGTATTGCTCTGAATGGTAGGGCATAGATAATTACAGTTATTGGTGCTCACGTCTTTAGGTAGTATTCTGAGGCTCTGTTAGGATTCTGAAGTTCTGATGCCCCAATTTTTGTAACGTATACATGCAAATCGTAAGGAATTTTGGTTGCTAATAAATGTGAATATAAAAGGCTTTTTTAGGGGTAATCTGTGAACAGCTCTGGATTAAGAACCCTGGGTGTGTCTCATAAGAGCGTTAATTATTAACAAGGGAGTAACCATCATACCAAATTTCTTACATCTCATCAGGAAGGAAATATGGGTAATTGTTTTGTACTATTTAAAACTAACATATCTTAACATATTGACCAGCTAAAATTACACGGTTTGATTGAAGATTAAGCTTCCTTCTATGACATCCTTCAATTAACATCCTGGCCTGTGCCCACTGATCATCTGTTTCTGGCACACATCTCTATTTGACTGAGTGTTAATTGTTGATTAACACTCTCTCAACGAGCATGGCCTTCCTTGAAGACAGTTGCATTTCACTCATCTTTACCTCAGCATCTGTCCAATTCCTTGCACAGGGTAGACGTTGCATTCATGTTGATCTGAATCCATGAAGCTCTCTGAGTGAGGTACAGGTTTTCTAGTATAAACCCTGACATCTGAGACAGTGATTCAGATATGCAGAAGTAGAAAAGGGATCTATCCATTTTCACAAATACATTGACTTTTGGATTTGTGTTCTTTCTCTAAGACTTGTGAGGGTCTGCTTGATGATCTAACATCCTGTTTTTGGTGTCTTATAGAGACAGTGAATATGATCAAAACCTGGATTAAAAGAAACAAAGACCCTGACCTGACATTAGCAGTTACACTTAATTTTGGGATGTTTTGTGGACTTGTCCACATGTTCGTGGTACTCGTGTACTTTTTCTTGGTCTCCCCTCCACCCCTTATTGGAACTTTTACCTGATACTGATAATGCCTTTCTTGCTTGACCTCCTGGTATGTGTGTTCAGTCGATACATCTACTGATGTGTCCCCTTTGACCGTGGCCTTCCCTTAGGGCTTAACACACTCCATGCCCCTTGTCTCTTTAAACCAGGCATTGCAGTGCAGGTGACTCTGTGGCCCAAATTGGGTCTTAATTCTGACCTCTTCTTCTGATCTACAGCTATCTATATTCTAACATGAGGTTACCCTATACTTTTTTCCTGAATTTCTGTTACTGAGTGTAGGCTGGCAGTGGCATTACATTCTCATTTGATGATGAGACAGAGATGGAAGATTGAGGAGGATCAGAGATGGAAGAAATAGGAGTGGGTATGGTAATATTCAGTTGTCAGGGTGAAGTGGGGCAACATCCTCTGCCTTTAGCTACTGTTGAAAATGTCCAGGATAATCTGAGACACTGGGTGTTGTAGTGGAGTTTAGAGATAAGCCATCTTGGTAGATGTGTCTGTTATCATTTGAAGCCTTCCAAAGAGGAGGTTGCCCCCCTGCACACCTCCAGCTTTACTGAGGTATAAAAGATGATTCTTTTGTCAGAGGGAGATAGTTGCTCTCTGGAAACCAGGGAAGGTAAGATTTTCAGTTTTGCGACAACATTTCAGTGATGTTTTAAGAAACACTTGTACTTAATAAATTAAAGTTTAAAATTCATCAGCAGATTTAAAAAATTCCTAAGGTTAGTGCATTTAAAAGATGAACATTTTCACTTGTAATGTTGTTAAAACTGGCAGAGTACTATTAAATGGAATGAACACAGGATTCATCCTAGAATAAGCTTTTGCGTTTTTTTACACTTTGTTTACTTGTCTGCCTGAGAGTACTTTTGTTTAAGTAGATAACTTAATCTTTCGTATCTGTAGGCTCTTTGCTTCTTGTATTAGATATGTTTTCTCATTTCTTCTCTACTTGCTTTGTTCCCTTTTTGGGGTCATATACTCTTGTGAATAGCTGGCTGCCTTATTTTTATCTAGTCTCACTTGTCTTGCATTTTCTTCATGTATGTTTTGGTAATAGATAGTATTGGTTGGTTCATTTGGTTTGACAAATCAATGTAGAAGTGACTTGATAACTGAGAACTGGTAGTAACAGGAAGAGTGGCTGCTTTTTTTTTTGAAATTGTGCATAACAGCATATCTTTTGATAAATACTAAGGTAATTACATATGGTATAACTTACATGAATGCATATATAGTTTTATAGAATGCATGGCAGAGGCATTTGTACATACTATTGTGTAGATACTATATAAAATGCTCAAAAAGTGTCAGTTTCCTTCTTTTTTCTCTGTGGGTTTTCCATCATACTTAACATAAAATTGAAATATTTTTCCTTAGCCTGTGAAGGTTCCACCAGCACATGATTTGCCCTTTGGCCACCTCACAAATTGTATCCTGTTTCATGGCACCCTTCCCCTTGTTCACTGTGTCCAGCCACACCAGCTCCACGCCCACAGAACAAGCTTGTTCCTGTCTCAACACCTTAATTGCTTTACTCTCTGCCTCAGGCTTTGCCCTGAGATTGTCATGGCAAATTTTTTTTTTTTTTTAATGTCATTCAGATTTCAGTTCCAATGCCCTCACCTCTGAGAGACCTTAGAAAGGTCACAATGAAGTAGCTGCCCACTCCCTAGCCATTTTCAGTCACATAGCACTTATCTCTCTCTCTGATAGCCTTAATTGTTGATTTATCTTTTTAAGTGCATTGCTATAATTTAAACTCCCTGAGAACAGGGATGGGCTCTGTCTTGTCACACCAGGACCTAAAACAGGACCTGATAGTTCAGTAAATATTTGAGTGAATTGTTTTCTCAGGAATGTTTTTGTGACCAGCTGATAGACTTAAACTGGTTTGTCCTTACAATAGAATAGTGGAAATAATTCATTAAAAGGTCAGCATTTAGGGGAGGGTTGGAAGAGAGTTTACTACCTTGGAATCTCCATTTGGGGAAGTCCAAGGACATATGTGAGTGCTGTCTGCTTTTCTTGGAGAAACATACTTACAGTGTTTGAAACAGGAAAAGAAAAACACAGATGGGTAATTGATAAACCAGTTTGAATATGTGCTTGTGTTAATCATAAATGTTAGATTTTAGTAGGTTAATACTTCATTTTAAGATGTGTATTTCATACACGAAAAATGACAAGGGCTGGTTACCCCCATTTAGGCTTTGTACAGGTTCAGGAGATTTTGAAATTTACCGTTAGTTATATTTACCTGTGATATTCTTTCTTGAGAGTCATGGTCAGCTTCCCAAAGTTGGTATATGACTCAGACCTTTCTCGGTTCAGATTGCTGCTACTGCTGCTGCTAAGTCGCTTCAGTCGTGTCCAACTCTGTGCGACCCCATAGATGGCAGCCCACCAGGCTCCCCTGTCCCTGGGATTCTCCAGGCAGGGACGCTGGAGTGGGTTGCCATTTCCTTCTCCAATGCATGAAAGTGAAAAGTGAAAGTGAAGTCGCTCAGTCATGTCCAGCGTCCCCATGGACTGCAGCCTACCAGGCTCCTCTGTCCATGGGATTTTCCAGGCAAGAGTACTTGGAGTGGGGTGCCATTGCCTTCTCCTCAGTTCAGACTAGCTTAAGCCAAAAAGGGAGTAGAATCAAAATGGATCAGGTAACTCATTTGTAAGAAAGAGCATTGAGCCAGCTGGGCTTTAGGAGACAGCTAGAAGCACACCGATTTGAAAGCTACTGGTCATCTTTGCTGATACTCTTGTCTCTTGTTTGTTTGTGGATGAGCTTCCCTTTCTCACAGTAGCTTTGCTTTCTTACAGGGAGGAGAATACTTGCCAGTGCCAGTTTTCATTCTCTGTTTTCTCCTGCTGTAGAGGAGTGCCTACCTCCTTCTGGTTTTCACTTAAAACTCTTGCCTGCGTGAGTGCTCAGTCGTGGCCAACTCTTTGGGACCCCATGGACTGAAGCCGGCCAGTCTCCTCTGTCCACAGAACTCTCCAGGCAAGAATACTGGAGGGGGTTGCCATTTCCTCCTCCAGGGCATCTTCCCGACCCAGGGGTCGAACCTGTGTCTCCTGCACTGGCAGGTTCTTTACCACTAGTGCCACCTGGCAAGTGTGATTTGGGACGGTGTCCACCATGGCCACAGGCCTTATCAAAACTACGGCTGCTTCCAGTCCCTGGTGGGAATGGCGGGGCGGGTGGGGGAGCCCTGGGAATGGGGACTGAGTGAGATCGGGGGCGGCTGGGAAGACAGCCTCTCCCCTCCTTCTCTCGCTGCCTGCGTCACCGCCTCACAAAATGGGACTCCGCTTATGGTTGGGGGATGGTGCCTTTAATCCACCATAGATTGTCAGATAAAATTCCTTTAACAATTCGGGAAATTATATTTTATTCCTCGATATAGTGTGTGAAAGATGACGAGATGGGTTTCACGGGGTAAAGGGCCTGGCTCTGAATTGAAGGGAGAAAGTTGACCTGAAGTGACATTTCTTTTTTTCTTTTTTTGCTCTGGGGTTCCCAGTCTTTTCAAACTCAGATCCGTTTTTTAAATGAACAATTGAGGTCTTTCATGTGGGTTCTCTTCGTTTCTGAGACAGTACAGAATATGCCTGCAGTGCAGGAGACCTGGGTTGGGAAGATCCATCCCCTGGAGAAGGAAGTAGCAACCCACTCCTGTATTCTTTCCTGGAGAAGTCCATGGACGGAGGAGACTGGCAGGCTACAGTTCATGGGGTTGCAAAGAGTTGGACACGACTGCCCGACTAACACACGTGTGTGTGGTAGCAATTGTAATTTTATGAACTCAGTCTCTGGCTAATATGAGTATTCAAATGAATGTCTTCTCAAAATGAGTTACACAGCAAATAATTTGATGCTATTTATGTTTGTTTTGTTTTTAACATTGCTTCTGGTAAACAGCTAATAGAAGGCAGTATTTGAGATCAGCTATTAGAAAGTTATCAGGAAGTTAATTATACATATTTAGGGAATATTTTAATCCCTGAGGAAGATAACGACCTTCATCCTAACTAGGTAGTTAAATAATTTTAGCATGTAATATTAACAAGTTTTATATTCCAAACAATTACTGTTTTGAGCAGTGTTTCAGCATTCACTAAAATAAAATGGTTAGCTGTGTACAAAAAGCCTTCTGCCACCCAAGTGATAGTCTTTCTGGACAGCAGTTGCTTCATCTTCAAAACACTGAACCAGGTCTCTGAGGTTGCTTTTGGAGTTAATGCTCTTTGACCCTGAGATTGCACATATAATTTAAAAATTAAGTCTGTGTTCAGCCAAATTAAATGGAAAATATACTATACTGGTCTCTTCAGGTTAATCAATACCTGGGCTGTTTTTTGCTAAAGAAAATGCTTGCATTTCTTTGACACTGTCTTAATTTTGAAAAAGCCATAAAGAAAATATTTTTTAGATGTCTGAAAAGACACTTCTTTTATTTAATCCAATAATCTTTGAGTTCGGAAACATTTGTTACATCTGATTTCACTGTAGAGAAAACTGAAAGAGATAGCATCAGACACACTTTTGAGAATGATTTTTCTTTAATGTCCTTAATTGTATGATTGCTGACTGTCAATGGCAATAATTTTTCAGCAGGTTTTATTAGAAGTTGTACCGAAAGTGTATCTCTTAAGTACTATGAGAAAATGCTGTTCACATTTGTAATTTTTTAAATACTAAAATAAATTTCAAGTGTCGCTCATATTAACTACTGCAAATCTGTGTGTATTAAAATAATTTACAATAAAAATAGCTATGTGAGTGATATAACAAAAGGAGAGGATATATGTTAGGGCATAGAGACGCCAAACAAGTTGGTCTTTTCTGGCAAACAGTTTGGTTTATGTGTAGCATAAGCTTCGAAAGTTGGAGAGTGATGAGAACAGGCAGGATAGGTAAGTAGGGATCATGCCACGGAATGACTGCTCTGTTGTGATAAAGAATTTGGACATTCTTCTGTGGCAGTAAACTAGTGAGGAACGTTTAGCCTAACTGCAGGATTGTATTTTATCCCTGGATATAGTGCATGAAGAATGACATGATGGTTTCAGGGGGAAAGGCCTAACTCTGGACTGAAGGGAGAAACTTGATCTGATAGTGTTATTGGTGAGAACGAGACCACGTATTTCTGAGAGTCTTGCATACTCATCCACATTTCTGAATTCTGGAGGTAAAAAAAAAGGCAGTTGGAAATTCAGGAGCGAATGGAGCAACCAGATTTTCTTCTCTGTGGCATGCTACTGCTTTTCTTTTTGTGGAGAACAGGGGTATGAAAACTGTGGATCTGTGAGGATGGGGAACTAATTTGTTGTCCAAATGGCTAATGGATAAAATCAGGGACCAAGGAAAGGAGCGGGAGATTGCCCGTGTCATCATGAATCTTAACTGAGGGGTAACTGAATTAGGTATTTACTGGAGAATAGTCACCAAAAAAGTGAATTGATACAGTTTTACTAGTTTATGAAGATTCTAGTGGGTATAATTTTTTCTAGGTTAGTCACATTTTCATATATCTTCAAAGCTTTTAAAAAGTTTTTATTAGCATAAAAGTCATTAGAATCTCAGTTTGATAACTAGGAAATTAATCTAAATTGAGTACTATTTAACATTATGTAATTAAAATTGCATAAATTTTGCTTTTTAAAAAGCTTGTTATTTTGAAATAATTTTAGACAGTACAGAAGAGTACGGGGCTGAGGTTATGGATACTCAGGGATGACTACCACAGAGGTGATGTGCCTGTCTTGTATCAAGTGCACATGTCTGTATTTACATGGTATCAATTGTTACTGGTGTTATTAACCCTGATCACTTGATAAGGACTGCTATTATCCTTTTATCTATTGGTAGAATTGTTTAGGGGCTTCCCAGGTGGCACTAGTGGTAAAGAACCTGCTTGTCAGTGCAGGAGACATAAGAGACGTGAGTTCAATCCCTGGGTCGGAAAGATCCTCTGGAGGAAGGCGTGGCAACCCAGTTCAGTGTTCCTGCCTAGATAACCCCATGGACAGAGGAACCTGACGGTCTATGGTCCATAGGATCACAAAGAGTTGTACGTGACTGAAACGACTTGGCACACAAACAGAATTGTTTAGACTGGAACTATCCAGTCATGTACTGAGTACCACACATGTAACTTGACGTTTTCTAGTAATCACACTGAAAGAAGTGATAAGTGAAATTAATTGTTAAACAACATGTTTTATTAATCCTAATGTGACCACAGTATTATCATTTCAGCAAGTTTCTTCATTATGAAGTTACTGTTTTCCTGCTTTCCATACACCATTCATTAGAAGTAAGTCATTAACTTCAGCCCTCATTTGAATGTGAAGGACGTTAAGTTCCACCTGCTAGAGAGAAAAGTATCAAAGAACTTGTAGATAATTGTTGAAGTTACTATAGTAATCAAGAAATATTTCGGGAAGGTGCTCTAAGAATGTGTAGG
Source organism: Capricornis sumatraensis (assembly GCF_032405125.1). Taxonomy (NCBI): domain Eukaryota; kingdom Metazoa; phylum Chordata; class Mammalia; order Artiodactyla; family Bovidae; genus Capricornis; species Capricornis sumatraensis. Next base: position 196,117,101 of record NC_091069.1, read on the forward strand.
TAGCCTTTTTCTTTAAAGTTTTGCCCAGTAATTTGAGCATTTGTCAGTGGGGCATTGTTTGCACCAGTGATTGCGGGGGGATTCTAATGGTGACTTTAGTTCTCTCATACCTTCTACATATAGTAATTGGATTTTTCTGTACAAATGTGTTCTTTTTCACTCATTTATTTTTTCAGTTGTTTATGTGCATGTGGATTCATGGATTTTTATTTTGGTCTTTGGGTTATAAATTAATATCATTAATATTAATAACTCCTTGTTTTGTTGCTCAGATTCAAGCTTTGGCCACTGGGAACTCATTTAGGCTGCTTTCTGCACCCTTTCAGCATGACCCATCCTTTGTTTTTTTAATCTCTTTCTAACCAGCAAGTTGTGCCAGGTTCATCTTGTATTTTTCCTTTCCTAGCCCTAGAAATCAGCCATGTCTCCAAGAAACTCTGGCTCCCTTTTATTGGAATCACAGCAAAATTTTATTCTAATTCAGAAAGTAATGTCTTTATGTGGATTTTACAAAGTGTCATTATTGGCTTGTGTCAGATTTTTCTTACGGTTTCTGAACCACATTTATTCACTCAGCAAACTTTTAAAAAATATTCGTATGCCAGCATTTTTAGTAGGGATCCAGGGTCAAATAAGACATGGTCATTGATGCCAAGGGGTCTAGATGTGAAAAAGCAGATCTTTTTTCCGCCTCCAACATACACTGAGGGCCTGTTATGTGCCAGGTACTGTACTACAAGTGAACAGGAAGTAATAAGAGCTGGAGAAGGATAGCGTCGGTTGTTTTTAGGAACACATGGGAGGGGTACTTAAGCCTGAATTGGGCCAGATGGAATGTGGAACAAGTCTTGAAAATGACTAGATCTTAAGTGTGAAATTGAGTGGAGAGGAGGGGTAAGGGAGAGGAGCTATTCCAGGAGGAGGAATAGCATTGTCAAGACCACTGGGGATGATGAAGAGTGAGGTAGGTCTAGAGATCCATATGTGGGTGGTGGTGTTGGGGGAGAAGGGGGAAGTGGTGGCAGGATACAGATCGTGAAATTCCTGGGGGCAAGCCAAGCTCTGAAGAGTTGAAGGACATTTTAAAGGAGTTGGAGGGTAATGTGATCAGATCATCCTGTTGGCACCTTGGCGGATGTGTTGGCTTTCTTGAGGCTCTTGCCATGACAGAGGTGTGAAGTGCAAGTCTCAACCGAGAACTGTGTCAGTAGTTCTCAGACTCCAGTGTGGGTCACCTGGAGAAGTCGTTAAAACATGTTCTAACGTCACTCAGCCCCACCCCCAGAGTTTCTACTGTCTGTCTGGGATGGGGCTCAGAATCTGCATTTCCTTGGACAAAGTAGTGCTGAATATTTTCTGTTCAGTTGTAACAACTTCAGTTCAAACTATTGATAATTCTTAAAGATTAAAAGCAACAAAATTTTAATCCAGACTCAGATACTTTTTGGGGGGAGTCTATGATCATTATATCTTTTACATGTTTATAGAAATATGTCTGTATGGTAAGTGAAGCTGATGACTACTTTGGAAATGGTTTTATTGGGTAATTTATTCAAAATGTTCGAAATTCGGAAGTGTTCTTTCTCTTCCTGTTTTCCCAACCCCCCTAGCTACCAATTACTTTCCTGGAACCAAACAGGGATATCAGTTTCCTCCCTATCCTTCCAGAGGAATACCATGCATAAAAAATCCAGTGCATGTGTAATTTCCGCAGTATTGTTTTGGACCCAAATGATAGCATGCTAGGTCCCTCTGCTGTATCTCACTTCTCTCACTGGTGTATTTTAGATCTCATATCAACACCCGAAGAGCTCGCCTTCCCCTTTTTAGTGGTGGTGAGGTGTTTTATTGCATGAAGATACCGTAACATGTTCAACTTGTTTGCCTAGTTGATGGATGTTTAGGTTGCTTCAGTCTGCTGCTGTTACAGACAGTGTTGCAGTGAATAACCTTGTTGTGTGTCGCCTGTATGTGCAGGGGCATTCGTGTGATGAACTACTTGAATTGGAACTGCTGACTCACAGGTTGTGTGAATGCGAGTACACACTCTGTCATGTCTGACTCTTTGCGACCCCACGGACTGTGGCCTGCTGGGCTCCTCTGTCCATGGGATTTTCCCAGCAGGAATACTGGAGTGGGTTGCCATTTCCTCCTCCCAGGGGATCTTCCCAACCCAGGGATTGAAGCCCCATCTCCTACTTGGCAAGCGGATTCTTTACCACTGAGCCACGGGAAGCAAGTGGTGTAGTCACTGCTAGACTGACTCCAGAAGCTGCCACAGTTCATACCACTGATCCCAATGTGAGTAACTGCTCACACTCTTGCCAGCGTAGTGTTAACCAAATGAAACAGTTTTGCTTTTTGCTTACATGATAGTAAAGATGGTATTTAATGTTTTTAAGTGAGTTTGAGCATCTTTTTATATATTTTGGTCATTTCTTTCAGTGAGCTATCATTGTATTTTGGACTCTCTCACCATTTTTTTGTTGTTGTTCTTTGTGGTATAACTTGTATAAGGTACAGTACACACATTTTAAACTCCGTGAACTTTCTTTTATTGAGGTGTAATTTCCTGTAAAATGAACAGATCTTAAGTGTACAGTTTTGATGAGTTCTGACATTTTTATGTGACCATATAACCAAGCCCTCCAAGATCTAGAGCGTTTCCACTGCCCAGAAGTAAGTTCCTTCAGGCTTCCTTTCCATCCCCTTTTCCTTTCTCCTTACCTCAGGCAGTCACTTTCTGATTTCTTACCATCAATTAGTTGTGTGTGTTAATTTTTAACATATTATAAACTCATGTAACTACCACAGTCAAGACAGAGAACATTTCTTGCCTTGCAGTGGGTTCTCCTGTTCTCCCCCTGCAGTCTTGCCACCAAAGGTAACCACTACAATGTCCCGGGTCAACTGTAGATACATTTAGTAAGCTTGTAAGTCATCACCCTGTTGTGTTAGTGTTTTGTTTTTTCTCATTGCTGTGTATGGGAATATCACCATTGTTAATTTTATTGTGGATTGACAGGTACTTGGGTTTTTTCAGCTTTGGTCTCTTTGAATAAAACTGCAGCGAATATTCATATATCTGTATTTTGGCAGATCTAAGAACTTACATCTTTATAGTATGTTAGAAATGGACTAAGGGCTATATGTTAGTTATAGGTATATGTCTATTTAACTTTAGTAGATGCTGCCAAACAGCTACCCAATATTTCCACAGTGTTTGAGAGTTTGGTTACCCGTATCTTGGTCCTTTTAGTTTCAGCCTTTCCAGTGGAATCTCATTATGATTATAATCTGAATTTCTGTGCGAAAATGATGTTGAGTATCTTCATGTGTTCATTGTTGACTTGTTTTTTAACTGGGTGATGGATCTTGGAATGATTTGTGGGAGTTATTTTTAATAGTGTATGTTTATAAGCCCATTGTGATATGAGTTTACAAATATGTTTTTTACTGGTTTGTAGTATGTCTTTTACTTTTGATTACCTGGCAGAAATCACAGTGAGTAAACTTTAAATAAGTAAAGCAGACTTTATTTTGATTAAAATTTTAATTGTTTCAAAATTGCCTCCTAGTTTTGTGGTATACTTTAGAAAGTCTTGCTTCATTCTGAAGTCACCATATTTTAACAAACTTAATGTGTTCCCAAATGTATGATATTTTGTTATTTTGTGTGTGGGGTCACAAAGAGTTGGGCACGACTGAGTGAGTGAGTGCACACACACGTTTTCCCGTACGATAGGGAAAATGTTATTAAACTGACATGATTTTTTTTACCTCTTAGAATCTTTACCTTATACTTTTAGTTTTGTATGTACTACTCTTCCAGATAAATGAGAGGAAAATAGACATGGAATATATTGGTTAAAGTATTTCCCCTAATTTTTCACTTTTAGAGTAGGACTTCCGAGGTGCCTTTTGACTTACTATTGTGTTTCTCTATTGTCTTTTGTACCAGAGAGAGTGTTGGTGGGGAGATGGGAGGAGCATTTCTTTAAAGAATTAAGAAAACATAACAAAACAAACACCTAAAAGCCACTGAGGCTTTGCTCTTAAGCTGACTTTGCAATTAAGTAGACCTGACTTCACTTTCACTTTTCACTTTCATGCGTTGGAGAAGGAAATGGCAACCCACTCCAGTGTTCTTGCCTGGAGAACCCCAGGGACGGGGGAGCCTGGTGGTCTGCCTGCTGTCTTTGGTATCGCACAGAGTCGGACACGACTGAAGCGACTTAGCATGCATGCATGCATTGGAGAAGGAAATGGCAACCCACTCCAGTATTCTTGCCTGGAGAATCCCAGGGACCGGGCAGCCTGGTGGGCTGCCATCTATGGGGTCGCACAGAGTCGGACACGACTGAAGCGACTTAGCAGCAGCAGCAGCAGCAACTTCCAGGTGTCCCAGTGATAAAGAACCCGCCTGCCAGTGTGGGAGACACAAGAGACTTGAGTTGGATCCCCGGGTCAGGAAGATCCCCTGGAGGAGGAAATGGCTCCTCCAGTATATTTGCCTGGAAATTTCCATGGACCGAGGAGTCAGGGGTGGGGTGATGGGGGTGGGGGGTGTATGGCTGCTGTCCATGGGGTTGCAGAGCTGGATGTGAATGAGCACATCATGCAGATCTAGTTTATTTTTTTTTATTCTAGCTTTATGAACCTTGGTAAACTTTTCGTATTCTCCAGCTTCTGTACCTCTTTATCTTAATTCTGATTTGTAGGGTGTAAAAGAGTGGCCAGCTAATGTTTCAGCTTCCCAAGTTGCTAACCTCCATTCTGCAAATGTTGATGCTGGTTGTGTAATCACAAACAAGGACAGGTATGGTGTGATGTTAGCTTGCCAACACTAACTGTAAAAAAAACAAAACAAAACTCTATTTTATCTTACATTTAATACACAGTATAAAATCAGAGAAGTGCATTTTTCTCTACATTGATCAGTTTGAATTATTTCCTTCAGTTAAAGAAATCATAATGTCCTGATTCAGTAATTTTTTGTATGTATACATGAATATATAAACGTAATTCAGAAAAGGCTTAAAAACAAACAGAAAAACGAAACAACAAGCAACAATAGCAACAACAAAACCACTCTCCTGTATATGTTGCTGAGCTATTTACTGCCTTCTGAATATTCACAGCCTTGGCCAGTGCTGCTTGGGAGAATCAGTCTGGTGCTGGTGGCCGTTTTACAGTGATTATCTTTTATGTACACGTAGTGCTGAGGTCAGAGTCTCCGACTTGCATTTTACTAATTGAAAATGGAATTAACTTAAGAGGTTCATAAAGTACATAAAAATGTGAGGTAGATGCAGGGAATAATCTGTTTGCCTACTATTTGCAGAAATCTCTCTTTAATAAGGGTTTTGGGTAAAAGAAAACTTAAAGGGCACATAGACCAGCTAAAATAACCACATGAAAAGTGAGAAAGGCAGGAATTGGCTTGGGTGTCTGAGATAGTAGATGGGCAGAACTATTAGAAAAACAACTATTAGAAATGGAAAATTACAGTGTTAAACATTTATCAGATTTTTAAAACCAATGTGTTTGTGTACATTTGTGTTTGTGTTGTGTAGATTTGTTTGTATATAAAATTGTTGTTTAACTGGTTTTGACTGATAAGTACTTTATAATTTTTTGCATTTCTAGAGTGTCATAGACTTTAGGTGTGTCTTATGATTTCGGACTCTTGAGTTTAAAATTACAAAACCCAGTAACTGAGAGCTTGATGAAAAAGCTTGATTGGAAAGTGTCTTGTGAAATTTGGTGTGAGGATATGTTGTGAAATCGGGAGCATAGTGAGGACTCAGTGGAGACTGTTCTGGACATTATATGGTTCCTCTTTCTTTCTGCAAACTAGGTACTTTTACTCACTTCGTCCACAGATCAGCAGAACAAAGCCTGCAGCAGCTCTTTAATTTATGTTATTTGACCAAGCTCCTAGAGAAAAGCACTCTTACTTATGTATCTTCGCATTCCTCTTTTCTCTCTTCTCTTAGATTTGCACATGATTCACTTAATCTGATTTTCTAGCTATGCTCTTAACCACTGCTTAATGTTAGTAAATGAAACTAGATCTAAACTATGAGATTAGGTACATGAACATGGTGATATCAGTGACCTTGATGCATTTATTATGCTTTTGAAAAAATTTGTTTAAATTGAAGTGGTAAAGAATCTGCCTGCCACTGCAGGAGATGCAAGAGACAACAGGTTCGAGCCCTAAGCTGGGAAGATCCCCTGGAGTAGGAAATGGCAACCCACTCCAGTGTTCTTGGCTGGAAAATTCCATAGACAGAGGAGCCTGATGGGTTACAGTCCCTGGGGTTGCAGAGTCGGATATGACTGAGTGAGCACACGCACACATGGTTGGTTTACAGTGTTGTGCTAATTTTTGCTTTATAGCAGAGTGACTTAGTTGAAAAATTTAAACTTGCTAAATTTAGCATGTTAAAGTATGTGAAATCTTACTGAAACTTTGAGTCCTTATAAAGATGTAGTGTCTAGCTTGTCTTGAAAATGTGTAGGGTCATGATCAATCTTTGTCAAAGCCCCATGCACTAGGTGGCTGCAGTAGTGTTATTTGCTTAGAGAGGCCTTTCTTGGTGTCATAGGAAGTAGTACTCTTTTTTTAGGCTTTACTACTGATTATAATTATACATTTCTTTGGGTGACTTTTTCCCCTCTATTCTTTTTCCGCTAGAATATTAAGGGCTTATATACCTTTAATACCTGGAAGGGTTATTATAAATGTTTATTTGAAGAAAGAAGAGAGACTGGATATAAACTCATGCTACTAAAAAATGTGATGAGAATTTTACGTCTTTGTGTTTTCAAGTAATTTTGATCAGACTTGTTATTTATATGTGTGTAAATATATATTGACTTTTATTTGGTTTTTCTCTTTAATAAATCATGCAATTCTCATAACAGTGTTGAAAGTGCTCTGTTTTAAAATAGAGGGTCCTTATTTCAAAGTGATGCTTTAAATTGTGCTGTAAGTGGTAATTTACTTACCATTTTGGAGAGAATCTTTTTAGCATTAGAGAATTGATATAATTTCAAGAAGCTTGTTCATTCAGTTTTGGAAGTGAGCTATTTACTTTCCTTAGCAGCAAGAATCAGGCCCAGCATTTTAAACCCATGATGGAAAAGGATTTCTTCTCTTCTCCCATTGAGAAAATTTATCTGGTGCCACATAAGTAAAAAACAAACAAAACAAAAAAAACTCTTGTCACTCCAGGAATTTAAAAGGAATTCTTCCTGTTATTTTTACATTTTAGAACTGGAGCTCTAAAACTCTAAAAGGGTATTTTTACATTGAGGCCTTTTGAATGCTGATGGTTTTTTAATTTTCTTTATAGCTTTAGTTTTGGAGGTGAGGAGAGATGTCATCTTAGTGCTAGCCTCAGTAGTTTAAACGTGGCCTATAGGATGGGTATACCTGTTTTTTGAGTTATATTGTGTGTGTGTAGAAGAATACTTGTTTTGTATTACTGCAGGCAGGTGACTAATTTTCTGGGTTTATATAACCTTAAGGTTGTTAGTGGTTGTCCAGTGGTGCCGCAGGTGATTGCCCAGTCACAGCCACACCCCGGTAGATTGGCTTCTGAGCTCCTCTGAATTACTGCTTCTGAACTCTCTTCTGTCTAGAAGCAGTACCGTACTAACATGCAGCATTTTCATTTCTTACTAGAAAATATCAAATTTAGGGTTGTTACCACTGCCATTTTTTGTAGCCTTGTCCTAAATTCCTGTGTTTGAACTGGAATTTGCAGCAGTGTTTTCTTTAAAAACAGTATTACAAGAGTGTTTATTACTTCTTCAGTGGTAAATATTACTTTCTCCTTAGCCATATAGATCGTTTTACTGAAAACTGCCACAGCGGGAACTTACAGTATATGAGAAAGATAGGTTGGAGTACGGAGGTTAAGAACCAACTAAAACGATGCTTACTAAAGATAGTATTTATGACTTAAAATAAACGAGGCGTACTTTAGATATAATAAAAGGTACCCATTTGAAGTGTTTAATTCAATGAATTTTGACAAGTAAATATACATGTATAACCACCCAGTTCAGGCCAAGGCTCATGTTCATTATAGAAAAAGTTGTCTTGTTCCCAACTGTGGTCAGTCCTGCTCTTCACCTGATCTACTATCTAACCCTGCAGATTACTTTTGTTTCTTTTTAAGTTTCATATAAATTCCATTCTTTTCTATGGTAGGCATAATAAAGGCCCCTCTCCCAAGATGTCCATACCCTAATCTGCAGAACCTGTGTATTTTTTACCCTATGTTCAGTTCAGTTGCTCAGTCATGTCTGACTCTTTGCGACCCCATGGACTACAGCACGCCAGGCTTCCCTGTCCATCACCAACTCCCAGAGCTTGCTCAAACTCATGTCCATAGAGTCGGTGATGCCATCCAGCCATCTCATCCTCTGTCATCCCCTCCTCCTGCCTTCAGTCTTTCCCAGAATCAGAGTCTTTTCCAATGAGTCAGTTCTTGCCATCAGGTGGCCAAAGTATTAGAGTTTCGCCTTTGGCATGAGTCCTTCCAGTGAATATTCAGGACCGATTTCCTTTAGGATTGACTGGTTGGATCTCCTTACAGTCCAAGGGACTCTCAAGAGTCTTCTCCAACATCACAGTTCAAAAGCATCAGTTCTTCGGCACTCAGCTTTCTTTAGAGTCCAACTCTCACATCCATACATGACCACAGGAAAAACCATAGCTTTGACTATATGACTTTGTTGGCAAAGTAATGTCTCTGCGTTTTAATATGCTGTCTAGGTTGGTTGTAGCTTTTCTTCCAGGGAGCAAGCGTCTTTTAATTTCATGGCTGCAGTCACCATCTGCAGTGATTTTACAGCCCAAGAAAATAAAGTCTCTGTTTCCACTCTTTCTCCATCTATTTGCCATGAAATGATGGGACCAGATACCATGATCTTAGTTTTCCGAATGTTTAGTTTTAAGCCAACTTTTTCACTCTTCTCTTTCACTTTCATCAAGAGGCTGTTTAGTTCTTTGCTTTCTGCCATAGGGTGGTGTCATCTGCCTATCTTAGGTTATTCATGTTTCTCCCGGCAGTCTTGATTCCAGCTTGTGCTTCTTCCAGCCCAGCGTTTCTCATGATGTACTCTGCATATAAGTTAAATAAGCAGGGTGACAATATACAGCCTTGATGTACTCCTTTCCTGATTTGGAACCTGTCTGTTGTTTTATGTCCAGTTCTAACCGTTGCTTCTTGACCTGCATACAGATTTTTCAGGAGGCAGGTAAGGTGGTCTGGTATTTCCACCTCTTTAAGAATATTCCACAGTTTGTTGTGATCCACACAGAGGCTTTGGCGTAGTAAATAAGGCAGAAATAGATGTTTTTCTGGAACTCTTGTTTTTTCTGTGATCCAAAAGATGTTGGCAATTTGATCTCTGGTTCCTGTGTCTTTTCTAAATCCAGTTTGAACATCTGGAAGTTCACGGTTCACATACTGTTGAAGCCTGGCTTGGAGAATTTTGAGCATTACTTTGCTAGCGTGTGAGATGAGTGCAATTGTGCAGTAGTTTGAACATTCTTTAGCATTGCCTTTCTTTGGGATTGGAATGAAAACTGACCTTTTCCAGTCCTGTGGCCACTGCTGAGTTTTCCAAATTTGCTGGCATATTGAATGCAGCACTTTCACAGCATCATCTTTTAGAATTTGAAATAGCTCAACTGGAATTCCATCACCTCCACTAGCTTTGTTTGTAGTGATGCTTCCTAAGGCCCACTTGACTTCTCATTCCAAGATGTCTGCTCTAGATGAGTGATCACACCATTGTGATTATCTGGGTCATGAAGATTTTTTTGTACATTTCTTCTGTGTATTCTTGCCACCTCTTCTTAATATCTTCAGCTTAGGTTCATAACATTTCTGTCCTTTATTGAGCCCATCTTTGCATGAAATATTCTCTTGGTGTATCTAATTTTCTTGAAGAGATCTCTAGTCTTTCCTGTTCTATTGTTTTCCTCTATTTCTTTGTACTGATCACTGAGGAAGACTTTCTTATCTCCTTGCTATTCTTTGGAACTCTGCATTCAGATGGGTATATCTTTCCTTTTCTCCTTTGCCTTTCACTTCTCTTCTTTTCTCAGCTATCTGTAAGGCCTCCTCAGACATCCATTTTGCATTTCTTTTTCTTGGGGATGGTCTTGATCACTGCCTCCTGTACAGTGTCATAAACCTCTGTCCATAGTTCCTCAGGCACTCTGTCTATCAGATCTAATACCTTGAATCCCTTATGTAGCAGAAGGGATTTTGCAGATGTAATTAAATTTTGGGCCTTGAGAAGGGGAGACTATCCTGGATTATACAGGTGAGCATAATCTAATTGCTCAAGTCCTTTAAAGTTTTAGTCTGAGAGGGGACTACTGAAGGACGGTCAGAGATGGAGAAGTGGAGGGGCTTGAGCCGACGGATGTGGGCTGCCTCTGGAAGCTGTAAAGGTCAAAGAGATGGATCTCCCCATAAGCTATTGTAGAGGAATGTGGCTCTGCTCTTAGGTCTTCATTTGAGTGCAGAGGCCTGTTTCAGACTTCTCACCTGCAGAACTGTAAGGTAAGGCATTTGTATTGTTTTAAGCTGCTGGATTCCACTCCAGTGTTCTTACCTGGAGAATCCCAGGAACAGGGGAGCCTGGTGGGCTGCTGTCTGTGGGGTTGCACAGAGTCGGACACGCCTGAAGCGACTCAGCAGCAGCAAGCTGCTAGATCAGGGTAGTTTGTTATAATAGCAGTAGAAAGTGATACACTTCTCTTCTGTGCCCTCCTTCCTGCCATTTTAAGATTCATTATGTTGTTATCTCTGTCAATAGTTAGCTCCTTTTCACTCTTAGTCCCATTCCGTTATATGGATGTATCACAATTTTTTATCCATTCACCTGTTGATGAAACGTTTATATTGTTTTCAGTTTGGAATTATTAGAAGTAAAGCTACTGTGAATGAATATTTGTCTTTGTATGGATGTAATGTTTTTACTCTTTTCCACATAAGAGTGGGATTGCTAGGTCAAGTGATATGTGTATGTTTAATTTTACAAGAATTACTAAACTGTTTTCTAAAGTAGTTATTTCAGTCCACATTCTTGCCAACAGGAAGTTTTAGCCTTTTTAATCTTAGCCATTCTAGTAAATATTTCATAGTATCTCCTTGTGTTTTTATTTCATTGATGACATTCATGTGTCTTTTGTGAACTCTTTAAATATTTTACTGATTGTTGGGGTGTATGTTTTCATATAATTGCTATGGTTTTCTTTATATACTGTGGATGTAAGTCCTTTGTCAGGAGTACGTAGAATACTTTTTCCGGTAATATGGCTTGCTGTATCATTCATTTCACGTTCTTTTTAAGAATCAAAGTTTTACATTTTGTTTGTTTGCATGGTCACTAGTCGTGTCTGACTTTTTGTGACCCTGTGGACTGCAGCCCGCCAGGCTCCTCTGCCCATGGGATTTCCCAGGCAAGAACACTGGAGTGGGTTGCCATTGCCTTCTCTATTTGGTCGTTTCAGTTCAGTTGCTCAGTCGTGTCCGACTCTTTGCGACCCCATGAATCGCAGCACGCCAGGCTTCCCTGTCCATCACCAGCTCCCGGAGTTGACTTAAACTCATGTCCATTGAGTCGGTGACGCCATCCAGCCATCTCATCCTCTGTTGTCCCCTTCTCCTCCCACCTTCAATCTTTAGATGATAAATTTTTTGTTTTATGATTGTACTTTTTATATCCTAAGAAATTTTACCCTATGGTGTCTTTTAAAAGTTTTAGAGTTTTACGTGTAGGTCTGGGATCAAGCATTACATTACTTTGATTTAAGTTTTGTGTGTAGTATGAGGTAAACTCATCCCTCTCCCCCCCGCCCCCATGTGAATACCCAGTTTTTTCAGTACCGTTTGTTGAAAAAGACTATCCTTTGCCAAAAACCATCTTTGGGGAGGGTTGAGTTCTTAAAATTTTCTATGTGCCTGATCATACTGTCTGTGAATACAGATAATTTATTCTTTCTGATTGTAATTTTTTTCATTTCTTACTTTATTTCAACTGGCTAGGACCTCCATTACATATTACAGTTGGTGATATAGGACATTCTTGCCTTGTTCTCAAATGTGAGGGCAAAGCATTCTGTCCTTCTTTATTGAGTATGATGTTAGCTACAAGTTTTTCATCGAAACTCTATCAGACTGAGTATGTTTTCTTCTGTTCATAGCTTACTGAGTATTTATTGTGAGTGGGTGTTGAATTTTGTCACAGGCTTTTGCTGCATCTACTGAGACAATCGTATATGTTTTCTCCTTTGTTATTTAGCACTTTAAGTGATAAGTCATCTTTGCTTGCACCCAGAGTCATGATGTACTGTTCTTTTTTTTATATTGTTGATTTTATTTCCTGATACTGTGTGAAGACTTTTTTTTATCTGTGTTCACAAGGGGCATTGATTTATAGTTTTTGTTTATTTGCTTCTTTCTCTCTATGTCTGGTTTTGGTAATGTTGGTGTACAGCTAATTCCAGAAAATAAATTGAGAAAAGTTTGCCTTCTCTGTTTTTTTGAAGACTGTGTAGGTTTGGTATTGTCTCTGAACGTTTCATACATTTCACCGGAAAAGTCACCTGGGCCATTATCCATTTCTAGAGCTTCCTCATTATCCAAAACAGATGCTGTACTCATTAAATAATACCTCCTCATTCCTCTCTTCTCTCAGCACCTGGTAACCTTTGTTCTAGTATTTATTTCTAAGAATTTGCCTATTCTAGGTATCTCATGTAATTTTGATCCTTTTGTGTGTGGCTTATTTCATAGCATATATCAGAATTTCACTTCTTAAAAAATTCTCCCTGGTTTTATTGAAATACATTTGACAGTGATGGCGTGTATGCTGAGTCGCTCCAGTTGTGTTCCAACTCTTTGCAATCCTATGGATTGTGGTCTGCCAGGCCCCTTTGTCCATGGGCTTCTCTAGGGAAGAATACCAGAGTGGGTTGTCATGCCCTCTTTCAGGGATCTTGCTCACCCAGGGATCAAACCCACATCTCTTTATGTCTCCTGTATTGGCAGGCAGGTTCTTTAACACCTCTGGAGAAGGGAATGGCAACCTACTCCCGTATTCTTGCCTGCAGAATTCCATGGACAGAGGAGCCTGGTGGGCTGTATAGTTCATGGGGGTCACAAAAAGTCAGACACTACTGAACAAATAACACTATAATTGAACATTGTAAATTTAAGGTGTATAACATAATGATTTGCTATATGTTGGATGGCATCACCAACTCGATGGACATGAGTTTGAGCAAGCTCCAGGAGTTGGTGACGGACAGGGCAGCCTGGTGTGCAGCAGTCCATGGGGTCACAGAGAGTTGGACACGACTGAGAGACTGAACTGGTAATGTATATATTGTGAAATGATTACTGCAATAAGTTTAGTTAACATTTATCTCCTCACACAGTTTATTTTCTTTCTTGTGATGAAAACTTTTTAAGATTATCTTCTTAGCAGCTTTCAAATATACACTGTAGTGTTATTGACTATAATCATCATGTTCTATCCCCAGAACTTAGTTTATCTTATAACTGGAAGCCTGTACCTTTGACTACCAGTGAAAAAGGAATTTATTTCTTTATGACTGAATAATATTCTTTTGTGTATGTTTATACTACGTTTTGTTTATCCATTCATTTATTGATGAACACTTGGGTGGTTTCCTCCTGTTGGTTAATGTGGATATATATATAATTCTCTGAATATTGGTATATAAATATCTGAGCCACTGATTTCAGTTCTTTTTGAGTAGATATCCAATTACTGGATCGAGGGGCAATTCTGTCTTTTGAGGAACTCCATCTTGTTTCCTCATTGGTTGTACCTTTTTTTTTCCCGGCTACACCATGCAGCATTTAGGAGCCTGGTTCCCCGGCCAGGGATGAACCCATGCCCCTGCACGGGAAGTGCTGGGTCTTAACCACTAGACCATCAGAAACTCCTGACTGTACCATTTTGTATTCTTAGTGTTCAAGAGATTCACCTTATCCAAACCCTTTCCAACATTTGGTATTTTCTGGCTTAAAAAAAAACAGCAAAAAACATTATTTTTAATTGTGGCATGGTCAATACAACCAAGATTTTTTACCATCTTAACCATTTTATGTATACCTTTCAGTTGTGTTAAGTACGCTGTTCAGTCTCAAGAACACTTCTCATCTTTTGAAACTAATTCTCTAGCCATTAAACAACTCACTAACCTCTCCTTGTCCCACTTCCAGTCCCCAACATCCACCTGTTTTTGTGGATTTGAGGAGTCTAGATACCTCATGAGTGGCATCATGTGGCATTTGTCTTTTTGAGACTGGCTTCTTTCATTTAGCAGAAAGTTCCCCAAGGTTAATATGCATAATAGTATGTGTCAGAATTTCCTTCCTTTTTGAGATGAAAAGTACTTCGTTGTATGTAGACCACAATTTGTTTATCCATTTGTCCCTTGACGGACACTTGTGTTGTTTCCCTCTTTTGGTTATTGTGAATTGTGCTGTTAGGAATATGGATGTGCAAATATGTCATAGAGACCTTCCTTTCAGAGGGTATATGCCTAGAAGTGGAAATATAGGGTCATATAGTAATTAAATTTTAATTTTTTGAGAAACTGCCATACTGTTTTCCATAGAAGCTGCACCATTTTACATACTCCCCAGCAGTGTACCAGGTTTTCAATTTTTCCATCTCCTTGCCAACACACATTTTCTGTGGGTGTGGCTTTTTAAAAATTAATAATCATACTAAAGTATATTATTGTTTTGATGTACAATTCCCTAGTGATCAGTGATGTTGAACATCTTTTCATAAGTTTGTTCATTTGTGTATCTTATTTGCCATAATGTCTGTTAAATCCTTTGCTTACTTTAAAATGAGATGTTAAAAATTATTGTTGAAAGGTAGGAGTTCCTTATATATTACAGATACTAACGTCATATCAGATATATAACTTGCAGGATTTTTTTACGTTCCTTAGGTTGCCTTTGAACTGTTGGCTGTATACTCTGATGCACAGACTTGTTTTCTGTTTACTTGGTAGTAGCCATCCTAATGGGCCTGAGGTGGTATTTCACTATGGTATTTGACTTGGAATAGCCAAATACCTAATGATATTGAGCATCTTTTCATGTGCTTATTGGCCATTTGTATATCCTCTTTGACAAAGCTTAAGCTTTTAACAAATAAGTGTTTTTGTTCGGTAGCTTCATTACTACTTCCATTTCCTTTTCTGTTATTTGTATTACATATTAGTTTTGAATAAAAATTTTTCAACATTGTTCTTTTCATTCTTCTGTGCCCCTCTGATTATTTTTCAAGCAGTGTTTTATAATATTCTTAGTAAGGTGTATGCTTGGTTGGTGAAGAATTTCTCTATTAAATCTTGACCTGCAGTTCAGTTCAGTCGCTCAGTCGTGTCCAATTCTTTACGACCCCATGAATCGCAGCACGCCAGGCCTCCCTGTCCATCACCAACTCCCGGAGTTCACTCAGATTCACGTCCATCGAGTCCGTGATGCCATCCAGCCATCTCATCCTCAGTCGTCCCCTTCTCCTCCTGCCCCCAATCCCTCCCAACATCAAAGTCTTTCCCAATGAGTCAACTCTTCGCATGAGGAGGCCAAAGTACTGGAGTTTCAGCTTTAGCATCATCATTCCTTCCAAAGAAATCCCAGGGCTGATCTCCTTCAGAATGGACTGGTTAGATCTCCTTGCAGTCCAAGGAGCCCTCAAGAGTCTTCTCCAACACCACAGTTCAAAAGCATCAATTCTTCGGCGCTCAGCTTTCTTCACAGTCCAACTGTCACATCCATACATGACCACAGGAAAAACCATAGCCTTGACTAGACCTTACCATTATTCAAATATGCAGTACTCGGCAGATCAGTTTACCTTCTCTGGGTTCATAGATGGTAATAAGTTACATATGCTGGTTGCAAACCAGTCTTCAGGCAGGGTAGAATGTGAGAACAGGAATAAGAATGTGAGAACAGGAATTGTGAAGAACAAGAGATAAACAGACTTGGAGGAAAGCTGTATGGAAACCAGAAAAAGAACAAGGGGAGATGAAAGCAATATTAGTTCATTTAGGAAGCAAAGTAAATTGAATATTAGACTCGGAGGAGGCTTTATGAATGAGGAATAGAGAGATCTATGTAGAAAAAGATAGAAATACATAGAACTTGGGGCCAGCATTGCCTGAGTAGGTGAGAGAAATAAATATGGAGTAGAGTGGGTCTCAAATTAGTTAATCCTTTGGCTCTGGAGAAACAAGAGCAAGGATAGTGGTTTGGGAGTGAAAAGTAAGGTTCATAATTCACAGTCAGTATAGCAACTGATTCCCTGATAGCTCAGTTGGTAAAGAATCAGCCTGCAATGCAGGAGACCCCTGTTCAGTCCCTGGGTCAGGAAGATCTGCTGGAGAAGGGATAGGCTACCCACACCAGTATTTTTGGGCTTCCCTTATGGCTCAGCTGGTAAAGAATTGGTCTGCAGTGTGGGAGACATGGGTTCAGTCCCTGGGTTGGGAAGGTCCCCTGGAGAAGGGTAAGGCTACCCACTCTAGTATTCTGGCCTGGAGAATTCCATGGGCTGTATAGTCCATGGGGTCGCAAAGAGTCGGACACCACTGAGCGACTTTCACTTTCACACAGCAATTGAAGAGAAAAGTGTGACTGCTGGGAGCATTTGGAAGAAGTTTTGTAACACAGGCCAATTGAGTAATCTAACAAAATTTTTAATTTGCTGTAATTGTATTTAATTTATTTGTGTAAGTCCCTCACAGTTATCCATTTGAGTCAACTTGAAACCAATTGTGTTTAGCGATATATAGGACAAGACAGTATTTAGGACTGTATCTAGAGGGAGAACTCCCTTTACTCTTGATGGGTGAAAAATTATCCTGAGATTTCACCATAGGTCAGGGAATTGAAAACACCACAGGTGTTCTAGAGTGCAGCTGGTGTTCTCACTCAGCCTGTTTACTTTTATTATGTAAAACATCACCACCTAACACAATCTAAGGTGAGTGTTTTTAAAATATTTCTTTTGATACATACCAATAGAGTTACGCCATATTAGGATGTTTATACATAAAATATACTTGTTATGTAGAGATGGTGAAATCTGAAAATGTATGTCTGTACTGAGTCATGGATCTGGTTTTTTTGACCAGCTTTGAATTTTATATGGGCTTCCCTGGTGGGGCAGACAGTGAAAAAAGAATCTGCCTGGTTTCCCACCAGGGTTGGGAAGATCCCCTGGAGGAGGAAATGGCAACCCACTCCAGTAGTCTTGTCTGGAGAATCCCAAGGTCAGAGGAGCCTGGTGGGCTGCAGTCCGTAGGTCGCAAAGAGTCGGACACAGTTGAGCAACTAGCCCTTGATTTTATATACCATGGTGACACTGGGCAAGTGACCCAACTTTCTCTTCACCAGAGCCACATTATTTGTAAAATAAAGGAGTTGAATGTCAGCTTTAATCAGCATATCTGATTCTGTGATCATTCTTTTTTTAATTTTAGTTTATTATTAGTTTTTCTGAGCTGTCTATGAAACAAGTACATTATATATAACCTTATTCACTAGAGAGAATACATTTGAAGTTCTGAACAACACGCTCATGTTCCAGACCTTTTTATCAGTGGTAGATTTGTATTCTGTATTACATGGTGAGGTGAAATCTCAGATTCTCACAAGTTGTTCCAATTTGCATCCTAATTTTTTTTTTCCCATTGTTAAAAAAATATTGTTTTTTTTTTTGGTCCTGATTTTTAAATGAAGGTAAAGTATAAAACTTTGAGTGTTTCTCATTTATGAGTAATTTCCTCTACTTCATTCTGAGCCTGTTTGGATTTTGTTGCAGGATCTTTAGATAACTTAGTCGCTTTCTGCATGGCACTTGAGTAAAGGCTTAGACATTACTTACTCCTCACGGTCACTTCATTTTGGGGGCTGGAGATAGAGCAAGGACTACTACCAGTGGATAGGACATTTTTTTCTTTTTTCTGCACGCGTGCTCAGTTGTGTCTGACTCTTTTCGACCCCACAGACTGTAGCTCGCCAGGCTCCTCTGTCCATGGCTTCTCCAGGCAAGAATACTGGAGTGGATTGCCATTTCCTTCTCCAGGGGATCTTCCCCACCTAGGAATCAAACCTGTGTCTTTCATTAGCAGGTGAATTCTTTACTGGTGAGTCACTGGAAAGCCCTTCTTTTTTCTAAAAGGTTATTATATGAAAGGGGAAAATTTTTTTGAATCAGAGTACTTCAAAGAGACAAATAATATTCTTTAGATGCTGAAAGCAGAAGAAAGGATCAGGAATGGGTCGATTTTCGCTTTTTACTGATCTGGTGACTTCTGGGCTCTGGATTTTGGATGCAGAGAAGGCATCTTATTGTGAGCATTTCTTAGCAATTTGTATGTTCCAGTCATCTACCTGTGAGTTTCCTGTTTGGGCTCATTTTGTTTAAGGAATTGAGTACTCTTTATCTTCTGAAAAATGTCAACCCTTTGACACCATACTTATTTGCTCCTTTCCTATAATCTTTGAATCCTATTCCCCCTCCTCCCCAACAAAAACCTTAATACCGTTTATTTTTTTAAAAGGCTTCCTTACTGCTGGCTCTTTCAGTTTCTAGAGAAAATGAATAGTCAGTTACATTTGGCTCTTGGTGACTTGGTGTTATCCTGAAAATAACTTTTGACACAATATTTTAATTTGATGTGTTTGCCCTTGCTGTAGAAGCAGGAGAGTGACTGAAGAAAATTGGACTTTGTGGCTCACTTTTAACTGTGGGCTAAATTGTGCAGTGTTTCATGTCTTCTGTTCTCAAAGTAGGTAAGCAAGGATGATAGAAATACACATATACCTATAGTTTACATTGGCATTTCCTCAGTTATTTTAGAAGAATTTTAGAGCAGAGGTCAACATACTGTTTCTGTAAAGAGCCAGGTAGTAAATATTTTAGGCAGCTACTCAAGTCTGCTTGTTGTAGTGGAAAGGCAGCCACAGACAATATGTAAATGAATGGGCATGGCTGTATTCCAATAAAATTTTATTTATGATAGACATTGGAATTTGAAGTTCATGTTATTTTTAATATAATTCCTCTCCTCCATTTAAAAATGTGAAAACTATTCTTAATTTATGGATTGTGAAAAAGAACGTTGGATTTGGCCCATTCACCATATATTGCCAACTCATGCTTTAGAAGAATGTTGATAAATTTGTTTAAATCTCTGCCCTGTCCTATTTAAGTAATCAATTGTAGAATTTATGTGATATAACAGAACAAAGTCTAAGCTTTCAAATCTGAGAAATCCAGTCTAAACCTTTAGTTTTCTTCTGTGTAAAATTGGAATGCTACACATGTTGTAAATCATAGTTCTTTATACTAAACAATAACTCACCCTGGCTATTGTAAGCAGAGTAGGGAATTATTAAAGAATATTTGGTAGCTCTTAGAGTCTTTGGGGAGTGCTAGAGATTGGACTTTAGTCCAAGCCTCAGGGAACATTTCCCAAAACCATACTGCAGGACTCGGTCTGAGGAAGCTAATGTTGCTGAGCTCTAAATGCCAGATACTCAAGTTGATTGCAGATGCTACTGCTGTTGTGCTTTGTCAGTGGCAGGAACTCTATATTGTAACCACTGGAAAGTGACTAACATTGCTGCCACCACCATCAAAAGCCATATGTGGGGTTTGAGCAAAGATGGAAATTCTCCTTGTTACTTAATTCCAAATCAAAGTCTTTTGGAGATTTACATAATACAGAATACTATGCTATGTCCATAATTAGAAAGGAGACTGGAGATTTTAAATTCTAATTTCTGCATTAGAGATGACATGAGCTAATTAGAAATTACATTAATACATTAGGCACTGGATCATAAAATTTGTAGAAATATCCACAAATTAAAGTCTGTTGAAACTTCTAGTGGTGATGAGTATGATGGATAGCCACAATAGTAGATACTTAACTATTAGTATATATACCTCTTTTTGTACTTAGGCTTCAAACAACTATAATAAGCTCTCACCTAAAAACTATAACGTATGAAAGGTTTCTGTTCTAAGTTAGTATGTGAATTGGTTTGTTAGAACCTAGAATATATTCTGTGTTCAAAATTAAAAGGTTATAAATAATGGACTTGTTGCCAGGGTAGTAAGCATAAGATTGTGTACACCAGCCAAGTGTCTATTTCACAGAGATAAGTTCCTTCATGGTGGAAAGATCCTGAGTGTTATCAGCTTGCTACCAGGTGGCTGTTTGTCCACAGTGAAATATGGTACAGTTTGGTATGGAAACGAGAGGGAGTCAGTTGATGCTTATGGCAGATTATATTATTCTAAGCAGTTGGCTTCCTTCTTTATTGCGTTTCTCTCTACAGGGTCCCTACCTATGGGAGGAGTACTTCTTTTTATCATTGACATCAAGCTTGGCCTTGGGATTTGACCAAAGTCAGTGGAAGATGGGAAGTGATATATGTCATGTCTAAGAAGCTTTGGAAGCCATTGCATGAATTGACCTTGGCTCATTTTTCTTTGTCACGAGGAAAGCAGGTGCCAGATACAGGCTTTTCCTTTTTCCAGGATTCCAGAATGAAGATGATACCTGTAATCAACCCAAAGTCAACATAACAAAAATGAGAAATATGTTTTTGTGCTAATAAACTGTGTGTGCCCATGTGCTCAGTTGTGACCCCATAGACTGTAGCCCACCAGGCTCCTCTGTCCATGAAATTATCCAGGCAAGATACTGGAGTGGGTTGCCATGCCCTTCTCCAAGGGATCGTCCTGACCCATAGATTGAATTGGCAGGTGGATTCTTTACCAACTGTACTACCTCATAAAACAGTAGTTCTCAGAGTGTTGTCTGTTGAACCTAAGACCCTTTAAGGATCAAAGCTATTTTAATAATAATACCAAGTTCCTTTTTTATTATGTTGACAGTTGCACTATGGTTCATAAGCAGTGGTGGGGAGAAAACTGATGGTGCCTTAGCAAAAATCAGTGCACTGGCTGGCTTCAAGCTGTGCTCTATCTATGTCACCATATATTTATAGTAAACAAAAAATTATACTTGAGGATTAAACTTACTAATTAAAAAAAATCTTGATCTTAAATATGCATCTTTCTATAAGCCTTTTTGAATGAAGCAGAAAGTATTGATGAAGCACTTCTGATGCTGAAGTATGTGTTTGTCACAGGGAAAAGCACTTGTGTGATTATTTGAATTATGAGGCAGACTAGCCTCTATGGAATATAATTTTCATTTGAAACAGTTATTTATGAGGGTTATTTTGACATGAATGTTTGACAGACGTTTTGTCAATTGAAGTGACCCTTTACTTCAAGGAAAGCAACTGGCAATATTTGTTGCCAGTGATAAAATTTGATTTCAAGTGTAAATTAATGTTTTAGAAAATTATCAGGCAGTGTGAGCTTGATAGCTTCCCAGTACTTAGGTTTTTTCTGATGAGCTTGCTAGTAATAGTAGTGAAGGCAGTTTTTTAAAATAATTAATACTGTATTATGAAATGCCAACATTTGGGAGCTATACCAAACTCAGTGGACCAATATTTATAACTGACTGATGAATGATGTTACAAAATTATACGTAAGCAAAAGACTGACTCATGTTGCCAGACTGATGGATTAATGTAGCAGTATGAAAGTTAACTGATAAGATTGATTCTATACTTAAATGCACTGCTTTTTAAAAAAAGTTTTCTTGAAGTATAGTTGATTTATAATGTTTTAGGTTCTTCAGTGAACCTTTAAGACACTATTGTTGAGCTTTGAGATAGAATCAAAGAATGATACTCAAAGCTAGTCAAAAAAGCCATTAAATATTCCCCCCTTTTCTAAATACATATCTGTGAGTTATTTTTCTCATATATTTCAACCAAAATGGTATTACAACAGATACGTTAATCTGATATTTTATTAAGTCAGATCTTAAAGATTTTATTTTTTATTTAAATTTTTATTTTTTATTTTCTTTGGCTGTGCCATGTGGCATGTGGTACCAGATTCCTCAACTAGGGATCAAACCCATGTCCCCTGTGTTGGATGCTTGGAATCTTAACCACTGGACCACCAGAAAAGCCCAAAGAGATTTTAAAAATATAACTCTTCTTAAAATTTTACTGTTTTGTTTTTTGGAAGATATAGTTTATTTTAAAATAAAAAAGTTTTATTTGTGCAAACATGTAGTTGGTTTATTATTTTAAAAATGGATGAACAAATCTTTGAAGTCTCACCCACAGAGCATCAAGAACTGCCTGGGACCCTTTCTCACTTGGGATGTGCTGTGACACGGGACCACTTTGTCTGGATGTTGGTCAAAGCCCAGCTTGGTGATAATACTCTCTGCTCTTTCTTTTCCTTTTCTTTTAATGTTAGTATATTGAAAGTAAACTAGATAATTCTCTAATAAATGTCTGTATTATTTATTTGTTAAAAAAAAAGGATAATTTAATTTCAAATGTAATTAATATTGTTAGAGCCCATGTAAGCAGAAATTCTTTGAGAGTCTTGATTTTTAAGGGTATAAAGGAATTATCAGCCCAAAATATTTTAAGAATTACTGCTGTAACTATTAAGATTTTCAGAATTGTTTGCTGCTAAATCATAACCTAGTGAGACATGGTACATTGGCAGGGTAGCTGAGTCAACTTTGTTGTGAAGTACAAGTTCATACAATTTCTTGAGGCTCTGTGTTATGACTGTGGCTGATTTTTGTGAGGTCACTGATTAGGCATTGAAGTTGCTGGTGAAAGATATTGACCGACTTCCAAGGAATGGATTATCTTGCCGCACGATTCCATATGATTATGGAATCTTCCCCTACGGTTGGGACTTTTTGGTGAGCCTTTGCATGGAACAGAAATATTTTAACACTTGGTCATTTCTGACAGTTCCATCCATATATCTCATCCTTAAAATCACTGTCCATACCTGTCTCTTTTGAGAACCTGACCTGGAAATCTAGCCAAATTATTGCTTCCTCACTGTGTTTCCCATTATTGACAATGTGGATTGTGAGATGTACTGCCCAGTGGGAGAACTTCCCTTTCTGACCTTCCTTAGCAGCTATTCCCGATGGGACGGTAGGGTGGAAAGAGTTTTTGGGTGATACCAGCATGTTGTGCAGAGTCACTGGTAATCCAGGGTCAGATGTTTTCTTTCTTGGCCAGAATGGAGGATCCCCTGTGTAGCGGTAGGCCTCGTGTGAGGAGAATGACTGCAGTGCTTCAGGAATAGGCACACTGAAAACGTGAGCCACTGCTCATGCTTCCCAGCCAGCCTGAATCCTGCGCGGTGTATATCATGACCCTCGATGGAGCACTTCTGTCGCATCAGCTTTACTTGGTGGACCCCATGATGACAATTCCTGACAGGCAGCTCAGGTTTTATAGTTACCTGTGGCTAGGTGTTCATTCTCCAAAGTACAAAAGGTACAAGAATTATTTTCAAGAGAGTCTTAGTTTAATAAAGTATGACTTGGCCCCAAAACTCAGGGTGGTTGCTGTGATTCTCCTAAAGGATTTGCCAGTATCTCCTTATGGCGTTCATCTGTTGACCCTTGGAGCACCATTGCCATCAGAAGGTCATTATGGTCAAATGGCAGAGCTACTTGTACTGCAACCTGGATTGACTCAGGCATTTTCTGTTGCTCTGGGATAAACTTAAAGCTGCTGAATTTCAGGTTATTCAGTAAATAGAGCGGCACACACAAACTAGTATATCGTGTTCTCAATATCCAGAGGCCCAGCAAGCTTTCCGCTTCTTTTTTTGTTACAGTGGGTATTGACTTGCTTTTTATTTTGAAGGGAATATCCTGAATTGCCACACTCCACTTGCTTCTAGAACTTCATACTGGTGTCAGGACCCTGTATTTTCTTGTGACTTATTTTCTGTCTTCTGGCATACTTGTCTTTTTAAGGCATCTAGAACACTGCTGTTTCTTTTTCAAAAGGTTCTTTTGGCTTGAGTTTATCAGTATAGTGAGCCAGTGTGATGTCGAATGGTGTGATGAGATAACTACAGTCTAAGAAAGTAGAAACTTAGCGAGGCAATATAGTGAATATGTACCGCTATCCAAGTGAAATTAAAGCAGATTGTAGAGACAGAGACACCATTTGCCAGAAGTGTAGCTTTATACCAGGTGCTGCTGCACGGAAGAGATTTGATTTGAATTACCGACTTTGTTTGTAGTCATTAAGGTTGAAACACTTCTTCTCTAAGAACTTCTGTATGTTCTGCATTAGCCAGACAGTTGTACAAAGTGAATATCTGCTAGGGGTTGCAGCCCTTATTGCTTTTGATTCTTGGATAATCCCCCAGAAATGGCATTTTTGATTGGTGGGAGAGCTCCAGGGGTCTCTCTCTGGCCTTTCCTGGTATAATACTACCTCACTACTCCACCTGTCCTGGCATCAGTGTGGGCTTTTTTCAGTGGGTAGTCAGCCTGAGACTACCCCTTTTCAGCTGTATGTTCAATTCCTGAAGAAATAACTATAAGATGGAAAGATTATTCCACTCTGATAAATGGCCTTGGGTCTAAACTTCATATATTATTTGGCTTCATTCTAACACAGATGTCACAGTGGTGCTATCTGGGTCCTCAGGATTATTTTAAGAGTTAGATTTCATAGTCCTGAAGAGGTTGGAGTATTTTCCTTTGCCAAGTGCGTGGTTATTTTGATAAGTGGCTGTTGATCCTTTGTGGAAAGCCACGACAAAAATCACAGTGCTGGTGATGCAATCATAGAGCCATTTTTGAAGGTTCAGTTCAGTTCAGCTGCTCATTCGTGTCCGACTCTCTGCAACCCCATGAATCGCAGCACGCCAGGCATCCCTGTCCATCACCAACTCCCAGAGTTCACTCAGACTCACGTCCGTCGAGTCCGTGATGCCATTCAGCCATCTCATCCTCTGTCGTCCCCTTCTCCTCCTGTCCCCAATCCCTCCCAGCATCAGAGTCTTTTCCAATGAGTCAAGTCTTCGCATGAGGTGACCAAGGTACTGGAGTTTCAGCTTCAGCATCATTCCCTCCAAAGAAATCCCAGGGCTGATCTCCTTCAGAATGGACTGGTTAAATCTCCTTGCAGAAGATCTCTCAAGAGTCTTCTCCAACACCACAGTTCAAAAGCATCAATTCTTCGGCGCTCAGCCTTCTTCACAGTCCAACTATCACATCCATACATGACCACAGGAAAAACCATAGCCTTGACTAGACGGACCTTTGTTGGCAAAGTAATGTCTCTGCTTTTGAATATGCTATCTAGGTTGGTCATAACTTTTCTTCCAAGGAGTAAGTGTCTTTTAATATCATGGCTGCAGTCACCATCTGCAGTGATTTTGGAGCCCCCAAAAATAAGCTCCGACACTGTTTCCACTGTTTCCCCATCTATTTCTGATGAAGTGATGGGACCAGATGCCATGATCTTTGTTTTCTGAATGTTGAGCTTTAGGCCAACTTTTTCACTCTCCTTTCATCAAAGCCACTTTCATCAAGAGGCTTTTTAGTTCCTCTTCACTTTCTGCCATAAGGGTGGTGTCATCTGCATATCTGAGGTTATTGATATTTCTCTTGCAATCTTGATTCCAGCTTGTGTTTCTTCCAGTCCAGCGTTTCTCATGATGTACTCTGCATTTAAGTTAAATAAGCAGGGTGACAATATACAGCCTTGACGTACTCCTTTTCCTATTTGGAACCAGTCTGTTCCATGTCCAGTTCTAACTGTTGCTTCCTGACCCACATACAGATTTCTCAAGAGGCAGGTTAGGTGGTATGGTATTCCCATCTCTTAAAGAATTTTCCACAGTTTATTGTGATCCACATAGTCAAAGGCTTTGGCATAGTCAATCAAGCAGAAATAGATGTTTTTCTGGAACTCTCTTGCTTTTTCCATGATCCAGCGGATGTTGGCAATTTGATCTCTGGTTCCTCTGCCTTTTCTAAAACCAGCTTGAACATCAGGAAGTTCACGGTTCATGTATTGCTGAAGCCTGGCTTGGAGAATTTTGAGCATTACTTCACTAGCATGTGAGATGAGTGCAATTGTGCGGTAGTTTTGCTTTTCCCTTATTTGAGGGGCTCTGAGTCTGGGAACTTTGAGAGTCTGTGGCCTATGTTCCCTTAGTCAGGCTTAACTATATGCCATACCTGGAGTTGTTTGAGTAGATTAGGGGTAAGCGAACTTTTTCTGTAGAGGGCTACATAGTAAATATCTAAGGCTTTTCTGTGGAAAAAATTACCGAGTAGAGCTATTGTGGTGCAGAAGAATCTATGGATAATACATAAGTGAATGGGTGTGTCCGTGTTCCCAGAAAACTTTACTTATAAAAGCATAATGGATCAGATTTGAACTATAGCTTGTTGTTTCTGGATCTCTGTTAAAAATGACACAGGATTATAATGGGATTTCCCAGTGTGATCTTGGGGACTTTTAAGGAAGGATTCTTGCAGGTAAATCAGTTTGATAACTAGTATGTTCCTGTTTCTTTAACCTTGCTTAGTACTAGATGTTATAAGTAGGCAGTTAACAAAATCATTTTATGCATTTTGGTTTTGAGATCTAGAGTAGGGGTTGGCAAGCTACACTGTACAGGTCAGATGTGGCCTGCACTTGGTTTTAGATGATCCATAGCTAAAAATATGTTTCACATTTTAAAGTAATTGGGAAAAAAGTCAAAAGAATGATACTGTTTCATGGCAAGTGAAAATTATATGAAATTCAGAATTTCATATATAAGGGTTTATTGGAGCACAGCCACATTAATTTATGTATAATTTTGGCTGCTCTCAGTTTGGTAGTTGTGACAGAGACCTTCCATGGCCTTTAGAAAATCACTATTTGGCACATTATTGAAAATGTTTGCTGATTGCTGCTCTAGAATTTGGAGAAAAATTCTTTTAAGTCATACTTAGAAGCTGCCTTATTTTTTGTCAGTGCTTTGAGTCAAGAATTTACACTGTGAATATGTCACTATCTTTTTTTGAGCTCTTACACACTGTTACAAGCAGTAGTCCTACTTGGCTGTCCTTGTTTGGCTACCTCATTCCTTTCATAGTTTTGTACTACTGCTACCACTCGATCCCCAAAGACTTACTCATCACAGACGACCACATTTGATAATTTAATTTTGTCATAGCCTGAATGAATTGTCAGAGATCGTCTTCAATAGCTGTGTTTACACTGCATTCAAACCAGCCAGTTTAGATACATTCTCAGATTCCCATTACCTTGAAGGTTTGCTCATGTACCTACCTCACAAAGTGATTGTAGGAATTTAATGCTATAAATGAAATGCAAAAAAGCAAAATGGCTGTCTGGGGAGGCCTTACAAATAGCTGTGAAAAGAAGAGAGGGGAAAAGCAAAGGAGAAAAGGAAAGATATAAGCATCTGAATGCAGAGTTCCAAAGAATAGCAAGAAGAGATAAGAAAGCCTTCTTCAGCAATCAATGCAAAGAGATAGAGGAAAAGAACAGAATGGGAAAGACTAGCGATCTCTTCAAGAAAATTAGAGATAGCAACGGAACATTTCATGCAAAGATGGGCTCGATAAAGGACAGAAATGTTCTGGACCTAACAGAAGCAGGAGATATTAAGAAGAGGTGGCAAGAATACACAGAAGAACGGTACAAAGAAGAGCTTCACGACTCAGATAATCATGATGATGTGATCACTAATCTAGAGCCAGACATCTTGGAAGGTGAAGTCAAGTGGGCCTTAGAAAGCATCACTACGATCAAAGCTAGTGGAGGTGATGGAATTCCAGTTGAGCTGTTTCAAATCCTGAAAGATGATGCTATGAAAGTGCTGCACTCAATATGCCAGCAAGTTTGGAAAACTCAGCAGTGGCCACAGGACTGAAAAAGGTCAGTTTTCATTCCAATCTCAAAGAAAGGCAATGCCAAAGAATGCTCAGACTACTGCACAGTTACACTCATCTCACATGCTAGTAAAGTAATGCTCAAAATTCTCCAAGCCAGACTTCAGCAATACATGAACTGTGAACTCCCTGATGTTCAAGCTGGTTTTAGAAAAGGCAGAGGAACCAGAGATCAAATTGCCAACATCCGCTGGATCATGGAAAAAGCAAGAGAGTTCCAGAAAAACATCTATTTCTGCTTGATTGACTATGCCAAAGCCTTTGACTATGTGGATCACAATAAATTGTGGAAAATTCTTTAAGAGATGGGAATACCATACCAGCTAACCTGCCTCTTGAGAAATCTGTATGCAGGTCAGGAAGCAACAGTTAGAACTGGACATGGAACAACAGACTGGTTCCAAATAGGAAAAGGAGTCCGTCAAGGCTGTATATTGTCACCCTGCTTATTTAGCTTCTATGCAGAGTACATCATGAGAAACGCTGGACTGGAAGAAACACAAGCTGGAATCAAGATTGCCTGGAGAAATATCAATAACCTCAGATATGCAGATGACACCACCCTTATGGCAGAAAGTGAAGAGGAGCTAAAAAGCCTCTTGATGAAAGTGAAAGAGGAGAGAGAAAAAGTTGGCTTAAAGCTCAACATTCAGAAAATGAAGATCATGGCATCTGGTCCCATCACTTCATGGGAAATAGATGGGGAAACAGTGGAAACAATGTCAGACTTTATTTTTGGGGGCTCCAAAATCACTGCAGATGGTGACTGCAGCCATGAAATTAAAAGACGCTTACTCCTTGGAAGAAAAGTTATGACCAACCTAGATAGTATATTGAAAAGCAGAGACATTACTTTGCCATCAAAGGTCCGTCTAGTCAAGGCTATGGTTTTTCCTGTGGTCATGTATGGATGTGATAGTTGGACTGTGAAGAAGGCTGAGCAATGAAGAATTGATGCTTTTGAACTGTGGTGTTTGAGAGAACTCTTTTAAGATTTTATTGAAGTTTTACGGTGTGCAGGGTACTGAGCTAAGCACTTTTTTGTCCGTGAGTTGTAAAGTACTTATTTAAGTGCCTGTTACGTAAGTATTCAATAAAGATTAGCTGATATTTATTTTTAATTAGAAATAAATTACCCCTTCATACACCATGTACTATAAAAAACTTCATTACCCATTAAAGTATTAAAAATCTCATTAAGTTTAAATTGGAGTGATTGACGTAACTTAATTTTTTGGCCTATAATATTGCTCCTTAAAAAAAAAAACTTGTAGATAAATACAGTCAGTTCTCATTATTCACGGTAGTTAGTTTATAAAGTTGCTGTGAACACTGAATTAGAAAATATTGAACTGTTGCTCGGAAATACAGAGTTTCATTCCTGTGAGCCTCTGGTCACAACAGATTTGTCAATGGATCAGTGATAACTTTGTTTTCTGTGCTTCTGTTTAAAGACACTTTATTGAATATATAGTTGATTCATTGACATGGCACTCATGGCTCAACAGCATTATAAATCCTGCATGAAATAAGCCCATCTACCACGTTTTCTCCATAAGACACATCCACCTTCTTGTGCTTAGGAACAATAGACAGCTTTTCAGCCCTATGCTGAGTAGCAAAATCACCAATGAAAAGCACCAAAATACAAAAATGTGGCAATAAATTGACCTCACAGGGGATATTTTTTTACAGAACAAGAGCAGAAATAGTAAGGAAGAGAGCTAAACACACCCTCTCTAGGTAACTCACTCTTTGATCTTCTACACCTGTCTAAAGATTGGAGAAATGCCATAAGTATTACTTTAGGGATTACATATAACTTTTAGCAAGTAGGTAGATTGCACAAATATGAAATCAATGAACAGTAAGGATTGACTGTGTCTTCCCAGATGCCACAATTTATCATTTATGTTTTAATTTTTTTTTTCATTTGCTTTGAGCCTTATTTTTAATTGGGTTAGGCAAAAAGTTGTTTTGGTTTGTAAATAGAAATAGAAGATGTATTATTAATTTTCACCAAGGACTTTATTGAACAGTGTAGTCACTGTTTTTGTTCTACTGCCTTCTGCCATTTTTAGGCAACTTCATAATTTCATCTCCCTAAAACTTTTTATCTCTTTGAGCAAAAAAACTAACAATCTTCTAGGGAACTGAATTTTTTTCCATTAAGAGAATTTTATGAAGACTGTAATAAATGGATATCTGAAGGTGCAATGTCTGGTGAATACAGCTGATGAATCAGAACTTCCTAGCCAGGCTGTAACAGTTTTTGCCTGGTTATCAGTGAAACATGTTCTTGGATTAACTTGATGGAAGATTATGCATGTTCTGGTGACTAATTTTGGATACTTTTCATCTAGTACTGCTTTCAGTTGTTCTAATTGGGAGCAATACTTGTTGGAATTAATCGTTTGATTTTCCAGAAGGAACTCATAGTAGACGATGCCCTTCCAATCCTGCTGTATACACAACATCACCTTCTTTGGATGGAGACTGGCCTTTGGTTGTTGGTAATTCAGGTTGCTTGCCCCATGATCTCTTCTGTTACACTGTAACTGTACAATATCCACTTTCTATCAACTGTCAAAATTTGTTTTAAAAGTGGAACGTTTTTGTTAGTTTCAGTAGAGAATCACCTGTGGAAATACATTCGATCAAGAAGGTTTTTCTTCTGCTTAATTTTTGTGGAACACAAACATCAAAGCAATTAACATAACTGAGTTGGGGTAATGATTTTCAACGCTTGATCTGGATATTTTGAGTATGTTGGCTGTCTTTCACCTGGTATAACATTGATTGATCTCAGTTTATGTCTTAGTTTGATGTCTCAGTTAATGTCTCAGTTTGATCGCTATCTACTTCAGCTGATCCACCTAACTGGAACATCATCCAGTGAGAAATCTCCAGCAGGAAACTTTGCACACTGCTTGGACACATTCTATCAGTCACAGCACCTTCTCTATATACTGCGCAAGCCTTTTTTCTTTGCATTTCAGTTGTGTTTTTACCTTTCTGGAAATAATAAAGCATAATATGTTGAAAATGTGGTATTTCTTACATTGTCAATATTAAAATGGCTACACAAAAATTGACCAGTTTTGATAAATATTGTTTTAAATGCATGCTGATATGACAACTGTCACAATACAATCTAACAAAATTGTTTCAAATGAAGTAAAAGACAACCAAGTGCTACTAGAGCAATCTTACAGAAAAAAACCAAGTGAACTTTTTGGTCACCCCAGTAATTGTGGTAAAATAATGTCTGGAGGAGGGCATGGCAGCCCACTTGAATATTCTCACCTGGAGAATCCCATGTACAGGGAGCCTGGCGGGCTGCAGTCCATTGGGTTGCTAAGAGTTGTACACGATTAAAGCGACCTAGCGCACATAATGAAATCAAGTGCAGTCAGTCTCCAGCACTCTTTTCATATTTATACCCATTAAAGAACAGCTCCCTATTTCCCCTGCTCTTCAGCCTCTGGCAGCCACCCTTCTGCTTTCTGTTTCGGTGAATTTGATTACACTGTGGCCACTGTATGGTGTTTTGTCTTACTGCGATTGGCTTCTGTAACTCAGCATAATGTCCTCAAGGTTCATCCGTATAGTAGTAGCATGTCTCAGAATTTTCTTCCTTTTTAAGGCTGAGTAATATTCCATTGTATGTATATAGACCACGTTTCGATTACCCTTTAATTTGTCACCAGACACTTGGGTTGCTTTCATCTTTTGGCTGTTGTGAACGTGGGTGTGCATATATCTCTTCAAGACCCTGCTTTTAGAAGTAAGTTTATCTTTGATATATCATGTATACATAAGAAAATGAGTGACCCAACTAAACAGATGTATATTATAAAGTGACAGGTAAAAGTTCTCAGTTTGACCTCGTTCCATTCACTAGAGACAGCTGAAGAGTTTGGTGTATAGCCTTTCAAATGTGTTTTTGTGCAGCTAAGGAGTATGATATATATACATACACACAGATAAATAAGTATATACATTGATCTATGTGTCATCTATATGTACATATATTATTGATATGTATCAATGTGAAAATATTTAATGACTCATTTACATACAGTTTAGTAGCAATTGGGATTACATGCATACTGTTCTGTTGACTTGATAGCCTAACTTTTTTACAAAGTAAAGATTGGAGTTTAAAACTGCTTAGTTCTGTGCCTTAGTTTCCTATAGAATGATTTTAGAAATGAAGAGTTACTAATTGTTTAACTTTTTTTATTATGTAGTATTTTTGAAGAGGAAGATACAATACTGTCTTATTAAATGTTTACTGTAAGAGGAGAATTATCTACTGCTAGGGATAAGTGGATCCTCTTTTATTTTCTTATTCATACATTATTTTGATATAATTCAGCTGCCACTGTTTCTTCCATATCAAATTGTGTTTTATTGGATTCCTTTCTGTTTTGGTGGTGTATCTTTTCTTTGTTTTTTTTTTTTTTGGTAAGTAAAATTTTAGTTTTTCAAAATTTGAAAACATCTTTATTTTGACTCTTGATGGGAAATCTGACTTGTGAGAGCAGTGCTTTCCAGCCTTTTTCATGCCGTAATATCTGTATAGAAAGTGATAATGTGCGCATGGTGAGTGAAGTTGTTTGCAACACAGGCATCTGGCTCTTCAGGTTATCTGGTAAACCATTAATTTGTAACACACATGTTGGTGAAGGTCTGTAGAAATCTGGTTTCAAAATATTTTTCCCTTTGAATTTGGAGGAAACTGCTCTGTTATCTTTTAGTATCCTGTATTTTTGATGAGAAAATGAATGTTAGAGTGATTCTGGTATCTGGAACCTTTCTCAGTGTTCTGAAATTTTTCCAGCATCATCCTGGATATTTATTTATTTATTTTTTTAACTTGATTTTTGTTGCATTGCATGTCTTTCAGTTTGATGACTGAATCTTTGCTTAGCTCTTGGAAAGTTAAATGTGTCCCCTTGTTTGGATTAATTTCCCTCCACTTTTGGATATCTTATGTAAGTGGATGTTGGGCCCTTTAGATTTCAATTCACATTTTCTATTTTCTTACAGTTAACCACCTATGTGTGTGTTTTCCTTTACTTTGGAAGTAAGGTAAATTTCCCTTCCCTTTAAGGGAAAAATCTCTTCAGCCTTATGGTAGAGATAACTAACTTGGTGTTTAGTTTTGCCTGTCCGTGTATTACTACACCTCCCCCACCACCCCACCCCCGCCCCCACCCCGCCCCCACCCCGCCCCGGCCCCGCCCCCGCCCCCCAACACACATGCGTTTTTCTCCTCCCTGTTCGTCTTGCTCCCCTTTTATTCTGTTAAGTGTTCCTTAGATGTTTGGGGAATCATGGTTGATGCTGGCAGTTGAAGTGTGTCTGCCTCAGTAAGTAGTTATTTCTCCACCAGGCCTTTGTGTTGAGTGGTAGTTATGGTGATAGATTCTTAGATGTGGACCAGCAGACCAGACCTCCAAGAGAGAGTGGCTGAGGAGTGGGTAGGGCAGTGTGCCTCTCGCCTGGATAACTGTGGAGTCTTTAAGTAGTGCAGTGGGGTAGTACTTTTTTAGATTTCACTCAGATAGTATTGAGATTGCTGCATTGCCCCGCTTTTCTTTGCCTTTTCCCTCTTTCCCCTTTTATTTCCCTCTTAGTGTTGGAAGCTTGATGGTCCTTCCATCTTTCTGCTCTGCTTTTCCCTCAGATCTGGCTACTCATAAGAACGCTGATCCAGGCAGAAGTGCCTGCTTTGTGGAGATCAGCCCCCTGGCTCTATCTTAAAGGCAGAAGCTGCCACTCCTTGCATCTCAGTTCACAAAGAGAGGGGGGAGGGGATCATCTGTCCAGAGTAGGGTAATGCAGTACCCTGATGAAGTCCCCTAATTGTTTCCTCCTTCTGGGAGTTGTGATTAATTTGATTATAACGTAGAATTTCTCTTTTGTCCTGGAAAAGACTTTAGTGTCTTACATGTGATTTCATCCTTTTTCCCTCTTTTATTGCAGTCTCGCCATTATAATTTCTATATACCCAGAATTCTTTAAAATTTATGATTGTCCAGTGACGTCTTTTCTTGATCTGCAACAGTGCTATCATTTAAATTTAATTTTTTTCCCCTGTCATTTCAGTGGGACCTTGGGCTGGAGGAGAGAGAGATACATCTGTTTCAGTCCACTGCCTCCTACTGTAATTAACCAATTTGTGACTAATTTTTAAAAGGTAGATCCGTCTTTAAAAAGAAAGTGTTAGTTGCCCAGTCCTGTCTGACTCTTGTGCGACCCCATGGACTGTAGCCCATCATGCTCCTCTGTCCATGGGATTTCCCAGGCAAGAATACTGGAGTGGGTTGCCATTTCCTTCTCCAGGGGATCTTCCTGATGTTCTTAAACACATTCTTAAACAACATCTCTCTCTCAGTGTTCCTTAGAAGATTTACTAAATCATCCGGCCCTGTCCCCCTGTAGTAGAGAATATTTTAATTTTCGATCTAAGTCGTAATGCTCATTGCTGTTCTGTTGTAGAAGAAAACACGCATAACCATAGTGACCCTGCTGGCCATCACCTTCTGAATGCCCCTCCCACCCTTTTTTGGTATGTAGGGTTATACATGTGAGTGAAGTCATTTTCAATTGTAAAGTCTGTATTGAATTTGTTAGGATATGGAGTTGGTTTTCTGGTGGTCAGGCATGTGGGTCTTAGCTCCCCAACCAGGGACTGAATCTGCATTCTCTGCATTGGAAGGCAGTCTTAACATTGGACTACTAGGGAATACACATATTTTTCAAAGAGACAGTATAATCTTGGAGAATATCCAGTCACTCATGAAGATGGTCAGAAAACTGATAAAATTGTGTTGATATCTCTAGTGACGCACAGCAAAAAGTAAGGAAGTATTTTTGAAAACGATTTAGTAAAAACTTGGGGGGAAGGAATAAGAGAATAGCTAGAACGTTTTTGTTCTTTGAGTCCTGTATGGGTGTTCAGTGTAGTTTTAGCATACACTCTGCTGGAGGGGGAAGAATATGGTACTTAAGTCCCAAATACTGCCTTTTCACTTAAAACTTTGTAAACCCCATCCCATCCCCCTCCTTCTCTTTGGTAGTGTCTTTGATATTGGGTGAAGGATTTTATTGCCCAAATGTTTTTAACATGAGACTTTTGGTGAAAAATTGAGACGTGTCAGTGCATACAACTGCAATAATGACCATGAGTATATCCACGGCTTTCAGAATCTTTTGGTCTGTGGTCCACAGTAAGACATACATTTAACATTGCTGCCTTGTATAGTATGTAACATTGGAATTAAGAGTTTTGTGAAACAGTGTTTGCCTTTGATGTGATACACTCATGTTATCTATTTCATTAACAAAAAGTGTGACCCATTAACTTTATTTTATGATCTACTAATTGGTTATAACCTGCAGTTTGAAAAACTTCCTGGTTTAAATCCTGGTCTCTGGGAAAAGTGGGAAGATGGAGGGGTTTGGATTCTGAAAGACTGAGGGAATTCTAGCTTAATAGTTTTGGGTAATTTCCTTTGAGCCTGTTTTTGCAGCTGTAACTGGAAATAATAATATTTTGTTACCTTGATTGTGAGAATTGGAAATAAATGAAAAGTGCCCAGCAGTGCTAGGAATGATGTAGATATTTAATAATTGGAAGGTTTATTATTATCTTGGTTATTTTTTATTATATGCCATCTGTCCTATTAAGTAGGCACTGAGATTCAAATGTTCTTGCTTTTAGGGAAGTAGATAACATTTTATTAATACAGAGGTGTAACTGTCCTACAGGATGAAAAGGATGTTACTAGAGCATATTAGAGGTATAGTAACTTAAACTCTGCATTGGGAAATTACAGGTGTGCCCTCTCTTTCCCCAAGGAACAGGGTCTCTCAAATTAGCTCCAGTTAAATTTGATGCATAAAAGAGGAAAGGAAAAACAAGAATCATTTTAAAGCTGCAAAGCCAAGCATTTCAGAAAATTGCAATTGTGCTTTGACCATAACGAATTGTTTCCATTTTCTAACTTCATGAATAATTGGACATCTTGAAGAATATGACAGTCGTGGGGACTGAATTCTCATGTTTCCCTTCAATAGCAGCAACACAGGGTTTTGTCTCCCACTAGATACCAGCTTTTCCTCTACTGTTCTTTATGATTTCTGCTGCAGTGTGATTTCTGCTGACCTGTGTCACACTTGATTTTTTGACTTCTGGCTATTTTAGTTGTAAGCAACAGAAGTTGAAGCAAAGAAAGAGGAATGATATGTGGTGGCTGAATGAAGCAAAAACAAAACAAAAAACCCTGAAGAGCAAGAGATCTGGGTCATAGGAATCAATGAGCTGGTTTGGCAGAAGTTGCTAATCTGCAATTATTTTCCTATATAGTTTTTCTCTCTTCACATTCAGATACGTAGAAGAGAATCTGATTTGCCTAGCTTCAGTTGTTTTCATTCTTTGGCCAGGGGAGGAGAAGATAATGCTGAATGAAAATCCAACCAGGACTCGGTGCAGTAGGAGCTGTATTGTGTTTTAAAAGCAAAATTAGATGTTGTTCCAGAAGGAGACTGGATGCTTACAGCCAAAAACAACAGATGTCCAATACTGTGTGTGTTTGTGTGTGTGTATGTGTGTGTTTGTGGAGGGGTATATATGTATATATATTTCAAACTCTAGAGAGAAGATGTGTCTGGTTCTTAATCATTATCCTGCATAAAGTATGTATACTGGGCATGCTGTGTGGTTTAAAAAAGTGAACAGAATTCTGGGGAAATATGTGACTCAACCTTAGGGTATTTTGAAACTATGTGATATGAGAGGAGAGATAATAAGCAAATACAATGTCATTCCCAGGATTTCACATTCATTTATTTTAATATGCCACATTATATGATCATATTTACCTTTTATAAAGTTTACTCTGGAGGCATTGTAAAGGTTGGAGTGAGGGTGAAGGACTGTTCAAAAAGATAGAGGCAGCAGAACCAGTGAGAAAGTCGAAATGCACATTTATTAGGTCCTCTGATCTGATTTAATTTCCTACCATTTTCCCCTTACTTAACCACTGTCTAACCACACTTTTGCTCACATCCAGCTTGTTCTCATCCCAGAGTCTATGTACTTTATTGGAATTCTCCCAGCCTTGGTTAGCATTTGCTTGAATTTAACTCATATTTCCCTCCACACCCCCCCCTCCCCCGCCCCCACCTCCTGGCTGTAGTCTCTAATCTCAATGCCTCTTACGGCATTTCACTATCAGATCATTCTGTTTTATTTTTTTCATCACAGTTATTACAGTTTGTTATTTTTTCTTTTTCTTTTTTTTTTAATCTGTTCCCCTAATAGTGGTGGTTAGGCAGGGTTTGATTGCTAAAGAAGACTCAAGGGACCTGAAATGATGGTGCTGATTATGATGAGTCTGTGGTTTACTGCTGTAAAAGGGTGTAGCACAGCAGCTGCACTGGGGTAAGGCTGTGCTCCACAACCGCAGCTTGCCTCAAGCAGTGGGCCTGAAGAGGCTGAGCGTGAGCTGCAGTGGACCTGCCTCTGTAGATCGTACCAGCTATGCTTTCTCTCAGGTCAGGATCAGTGAGTGTGCACGAAGCACCCTGGAACCAGGGAACCGACAGTGGAGTCTCAGCTGGGACTTCTCATTATCCTGCTGGCAACAAAGGCGTATTTGTGCTGTGTAACCAGCCCCAGTGGCAGAGCTCTCTGGAGGTCTTACCAAAACCAGGTGCAAACCATCAATCACACTGTTAACAATGAACAATAAACATTGCTGGTACAAACAATTCAAAGCTTATTGCACCCATAGTTTCAAATCAACCTTACTAACCAGTATGTTTGTTTTTTTTGTGTATTTTTTTAAATTGGAGGATAATTGCTTTACAGTGTTGTGTTGTGTTGACTTCTTCCGTACAACAATGTGAATCAGCCACAAATATACATATTTATATGTTCCCTCCCTCTTAAACCTCCCTCCTGCCCGCCCAGTGCCATGGGGTTGAGCTCCCTGCATGGTATGGCAGCTTTCCACCACTAGCTATCTGGTTTGCATATGGTAATGAATATGTTCCAGTGCCACTTTCTCAATTTGTCCCACCCTCTCCTGACCCCTCTGTGCCCGTAAGTTGGTTCTCTATGTCTGCATCTCTGTATTTTGTGCTCCGACCATGGCTGCTATATAAGAAACTTGTTTTAGGAATATACGGTGGCTGGAATTAACCCTCAGAATGCTTTTTGCTTTTATGTTTCCTGCTTTCTCTTCCACTGGAATCTAAAGGCCTCTACAGCAGGAATTTGTATTGAAAGTTGTCAGTGATTTCCTTAAAGTGTTTAAGATTTGACAGTGGGTATTCGGAATGACCAAAGGTACCTTTTCATATTTAGGTTTTTTCTTTTTTCCTCCTTCTAAGTTTGGGACCTTCGTGTTTTGGGAAGGACCAGGCACTTCATGCAGTACTGAGGGCTGGAAGCAGTGATTAATGAGAAGGAATGGGTATAAAAGTGAGTGTGATTCTCTTCGCCTTCTTATTCCTTCATCATGAAGGGTCTTCATGTCTAGGCAAATAAAATAGTTTTCTTTTTTTGTTTGTTGTCATGTGTCCTAGACACAAAAAAATCAAACCATCTCCTATAAAAAGGTTCCTAGGTGGTGCTCGTGGTGAAGAACGTGCCTGCCAATGCAGGAGACACAAGAGATGTGGGTTCGATCCCTGGGTAGAGAAGATCCCCTGGAGTAGGGCATGGCGACCCATTTCAGTATTCTTTTCTTGCCTAGAGAATCAATCCCATGGACAGAGGAGCCTGGCAGGCTACTGTCCACAGTGTCACAAAGTGTCAGACATGACTGAAGTGACTTAGCACACACTGTAAAAAGAATTATAGTATTTTTACATGCAGAGGAGGCAATAATAAATACCCCTCCCCCCTTTTTGTGCCTTTTATTAACCAGGCATTGTGCTAAGGTTTGTTGTTACTCGATTTTTATTTTTAAACCCTTATGAGAATGTTACAAGGTGTGGGTGGTAATATCCTGATTTTAAACAAGTAGGAGCTGAGGCTCAGAAGTGCCATGCCCAGACTTGTTCTTAGTAATGACCGGGCAGGGGTAGATTTGGATCTAGGTCTTCGGGGCTCCCAAACCAGAGTTCTCATTGTACAAGGTAGTAGAAGTAGAAGACAGCAAGCACCTTAGCGTGAATGCTCATGACTATAACATTTTATGTGGTGTGAATATAAAAAAAATTCAATGCTCTGCCCTTTACAGTTCGCTGACTCCTTATTAAACATAGCTTCTGGGGCTCTGTCTAGTCTCTTTCTTTCTGTTTCCTTTCTACTTAAGTATTTAGAACTGTCTCTTCTCTCTTATTTGGATTCATGTCAAAAAGATATGTTGAGATTGAACATCCCTATTTTGCTAAATAAATTCTCTTTGTTCTCAGAAACATTGTTTCCTATTGCTCTTGTATTGGGACCTCGCAATAAGCTGCAGTAATTTAACTAATTTCACAGTATATCTAAATCCCAAATATTGTGGCCTTTTCCTTTTAAAACATTTCTAGATAGTCTTTCTCTGAGAAGTGATGAGCAATTATTTTAATCTAGGCTCTGATAATCTCTTTATGGATTCCTATTTTTGCTTCTCTTTCAAGTAATCATTTTTTAGTGTCATCATTTTGAAGATTTAAACATTTTACATGGCTCAAAGTTTAAATTTTGCCAAAGTATATACATGGAAAAATCTTCCTGCAACTACTTGGTTCCCCTCCTTGGAGGAACCAGTGTTCTCATTTTCTTATATGTCTTCCTTCCAGAGATGATGTTACATACAAATAATAATATATGTTCTCTCAACTTTTTCCCTCTAAAATATTGCATATTAGTACACTGTTTTACCTTTTTTGCCTCCTTCCTCTTTTTGGCCCCAGCCTATGGAAAGGTGAATGTCATCTCGACTTACAGTATCAATTCATTTTTTTCATACTTCATATCAATCATACAGTAAGTGTCCTTATTTATAACTTGCTCAGCATTATATCTGAGTTTTATCCAGGTTTTATCAGAAGTTCTTGGTGAACTCCTAATTACATTTCTCTTACAGGAAGACTGTCTTTTCATGTTTCAAACTTTAAATTTTTATAAGCATCCTTTCATGTTTCAGGCTTTAAAATTTTTGTTTTCTGTAAGCTGTTTGTTTCCTACATTCTGAATGGAGGGTCATTTCCTTAAAGATCTTGTTATATATGAAGGAAGTTAATTTTTTATGTGGGAAATGAATTGTAACTTTTTTTCAGTTACTCATATCTTTTAATTTTGCATATGATGGTTTTGGCATGTAGATTTTTAAAAAATTACATAACCTAATTAATTTTTATGGCCATTAAACATTTGCCTCCATAGTATTCCTTACTTGTTTTCCTCAGTAAATCTACTTACTGTCTTCTGAACATCACAGAACTTTTATTAAG
Source organism: Capricornis sumatraensis (assembly GCF_032405125.1). Lineage (NCBI taxonomy): Eukaryota > Metazoa > Chordata > Mammalia > Artiodactyla > Bovidae > Capricornis > Capricornis sumatraensis. Next base: position 196,157,533 of record NC_091069.1, read on the forward strand.
CCACACCTTAATGTCAATAAAAATGAAAGTACAATAAGGAAATGAAAAGTGATAACTCTGAAAGTGATATTTGAATCAGATGTAAATGGAGTTATAGAAGAAAAGAATGTTGCCACTGTTCTAGAGACTCTGAATTTGCAGTCAGAGGAGCTTAATGAAGGCAGACTTATGAATAAATGAGGGAAAGTGGTTGTGCTGAAAAGGGCGATGTCCAGAGGAAGTGATGCTGGCAGAAATCTTCACACTAATGGGACTCTGCTAACATTGAAAGTGCAGGGGATAAGATGTTAGAAGCTGGTCGCAATTTAGACAATGCTATGGCAGTTTCCCAAGATGTGTAAAATGTAAAAGATGCTCTCCCTCTGTATTGTAAGTTATACCATTAGAGGAGGCAAGTGCTGTTCAGACTGCTGGATAAGTTTATTTATAAGCAAATAAAGCACTTTGGTTCACAGTTGTTCTCATTTTTTAAATTAGGGTGTACTAAGTGAGTAATAGTTCTCCTATATTTTATCCTCTCATACATATATAACTGACAGTTTTAAAAGGTCATCATCCAACAGTTCCCGCTGATTAAGGTTACTTGGCTTGATTTCATCTAACGAAGTCATTTTTATGGTCCCACACTACTGTACAAAACGAGGACTGTCTGCGTGTGTTTAAACAGCCCTTCCTCTCCCTCTTTATGTGTGTCTGCTCACTTGTGTCCAACTCTTTGCGACTCTGTGGACTGTAGCCCACCAGGCTCCTCTGTCCATGGGATTCTCCAGGCAAGAATACTGGAGCAGGTTGCCATTTCCTACTCCAGGAGATCTTTCCAACCCAGGGATTGAACCGGAGTCTTCCTGCATTGCAGGCCTCTTTACCACTGCACCATCTGGGAAAGCCTTCCTGTCCCTCTAAAACTGCTTAAATTGACCTGATATGTTTCAGAAAGTGATCCCTTTATTGTTCTGATCTTGAAGTTCATCATAGATTAGATAAGATTCCAAATATGCTATACTTTTCTTATATTTTGGACTTGAGTTGCTGGAGCTGCTTTGGATCTCATTTCTTCTCTAAATTGTTAGTGTAGATACTAAAAAATAGTCTTACACACTTATTTGAAAAAGAATATTTGAGATCATGAAAGACGCAGTACTTTTGTGTATTTCTTAAGCACCTGCTGTTCACTAGGTTCTGTGTTAGGCATTGGGGTATGAATAACACTTGGGTCCCCTTTTTCTCTTGAAGGAGCTCATAGTCTGCTAAAGTTGGGTAAACAGATGAAAGATAATACATTGGAGTTATGTGAAAATATAGAATTATAACTCATGCTGAAAATTCAGATAACTGAGAACATTTTAAAAGTGTTGCTAAATTCTTTGCTATGTTCTGTGATGTTCCCTGATGTTGGAGATACCATAGGAATGATTCTTGTTTTCAAGGAAATTGGTGGGAACTTCCCTTGTAGCTCAGTCAGTAAAGAATATGCCTGCAATACAGGAGACCCAGCTTCAATCCTGGGTCGGGAAGATCCCCTGGAGAAGGAAATGGCACTCCATTCCAGTGTTCTTGCCTGGAGAACCCCATGGACAGAGGAGCCCAGCAGGCTACAGTCTATGGGGCCTCAAGAGTTGGGCATGACTTAGTGACTAAACCACCATGTGTACAAGCAGAGTTTGTTTAGATAGGTCAGGTGACAGCATATCTAATAAATGCCATAAAAGATATTTTTAATATAAATAATATAATTGAACTTGGACAGCAGGTATATACTGATTTTAATCTGTCCTTGGCAGATTTCATGTTGAAAGCATATAGTCTGATTTTAGATTGTAAGTACATTTTATGAATACATTTTATGAGCAGGGTAGGTTAACTGACCAACTCAAGGGTTATATTGTTAAGTTTCTGTTGAAGCTAGGTTTTGAGCCTCTGGTCCAGTGTTCTTACTCCTAATCTTGTGCCTAAATTGTTAAGTATTATAATTTAGCATTATGTACAGTCATTTGAAAAGGATTTGGCTTTCAATTCATGTCTCTCTAAAAGCTTATGTACTACGCCTTCCTGTTTTCCAGAGATTAAATGAAAGATATTGATTCTGGTTATTTACTGAACATGTTTTTATTCAGTATTTTTGGAGAGCCTGTGCTGAGAACTCTTGAAGAGCTGTTGGCTACCATGAAACTTAGTTTAATAGACGATATAAGTCTTGAATATAAATAGCTAGACAAGTATACTAATTATTTGTCTAAATAAAGCTAAAACTAAATAAACCTGATAATCATTATTTTATGGATGGTGCAAGAAAGGACTTGGATTCAAAGGAGTAAGCAATTATTTCCCATCAGGAGAATCAAAGACTTCATGGATGCAGAACAGCTGAGCAAAGGCTTGAAAGATACTTCATGGGCATGTTAATGGAAGCATGTACTGATTGTTTGGTAAAATATGTTTGACAAATGATAATTGGATCATAAACATTACCAATCTTTGTTCTCAGCAGAATATTGTTAATATGATTCAGGATCATGTAGTAGGCCTCTGACAGCATCAGCATCTTTTGATAACTTGTAATAAATGCAAATCCCTGGTCTTGTCCCAAGCCTAGCAGTTGAATCACGAAGTTCAGGATGAGGAAGGGGTACCCAGCAATCTTTGCTTTATGAGTATTTTCTTGTTTTGAGAGAACCAGGCATTTACTATTCATAATTTGTGGGGGAAAATGCAGTATCTGTATCAGCTTTATTGGATAGAGCTTAAGTTCACTTGTTCAGTCGTGTCTGACTCTTTGCAACCCCATGGACTGCAGCACGCCAGGCTTCCCTGTCCATCACCAACTCCCGGAGCCCACTCAAACTCAATGTCCATTGTGTTGGTGATGCTGTCCAACCATCTCATCCTCTGTTGTCCCCTTCTCCTCCCACCTTCAGTCTTTTTCAGCATCAAGGTCTTTTCCAGTGAGTCAGTTCTTCGCATCAGGTGGCCAAAATATTGGAGTTTCAGCTTCAGCATCAGTCCTTCCAGTGAATATTCTGGACTGATTTCCTTTAGGATTGACTGGTTTGATCTCCTTGCAGTCCAAGGGACTCTCAAGAGTCTTCTCCAACACCACAGTTAAAAAGCATCAATTCTTTGGTGCTCAACTTTCTTTATAGTCCCACCTCTCATGTCCATACATGGCTACTGGAAAAACCATAGCTTTGACTAGACAGACCTTTTTTGGTAAAGTAATGTCTCTGCTTTTTAATATGCTGTCTAGGTTGGTCATAGCTTCTCATCCAAGGAGCAAGCGTTTTTTAATTTCATGGCTACAGTCACCATCTGTAGTGATTTTGGAGCCCAAAGAAATAGTCTCTCACTGTTTCCATTGTTCCCCATCTATTTTCCATGAAGTGATGGGACCAGATGCCATGATCTTAGTTTTCTGAATGTTGAATTTTAAGCCAACTTTTTCACTCTCCTCTTTCACTTTCATCAAGAGCCTCTTTAGTTCTTCTTTGCTTTCTGCCATTAGGGTGGTGGTGCATCTCTGAGGTTATTGATATGTCCCATGGCAATCTTGATTCCAGCTTGTGCTTCATCCAGCCCAGCGTTTTGCGTGATGTACTCTGCATATACTTTTTTGTAAATACATGATCTTCCTCTAGAAGCTATTATTTTTAATCACCCGTACTATAACTTTGATTACAAGTCATTGCTTTCCAACGTAACTATTTGATAATATAATCTCTTGTCAGTGTGAGGGATAATTTTTTTTTTCATCTTAAAAACTTGAAAATCTAGTAAGTGAAGACTTTAGTGAATTTTTTAAATTGTCAGGAATAAGTATAAAGACAATTGCAAATGGGTCGTTGTAGTCATTGGTAAGTACCGTATAGAAAGGAAACATATCCTGATAAAGTTTTTTATTTTTATGAAATCTTTTAATGACATGTCAATTTTACACTAAGTATCTTTTTGAAATTTTCATTTTTTAAAAAATTTTCTAATAATTCATTATTTCAAACGAAATGCTAATAATTGAGGAAATGCCAGCATTTTTCAAAGTGACTGCATTTTATATTCACACCAGCAGTGTGTGAGGTTTACTGTTTATACATATCCTCGATAACCATTATTACTGGGGCTTTTGTTGTTGTTGATAACTTTATTTTTTTAAAATTGTGTTTCTTTGAAGCAAAAAAGTTTCAAATTTTTTTGATGGCAGTTAACGTTCTTTTCTTTTGTTTCTTTTGCTTTAAGTATCATCTCTAAGAAACCATTGCTTAAATCTAATGTCACTTAGGTTTCTGATTGATTTTAAACTGATTTTTATGTGATAGGAAGTAGGGTTTTAGCCTCACTCTTTTGCATGTGTATATTCAGTTGTCTCAGCATCCATTTGTTACAATGACAGATTTTTGTGAATTTTTTTAAAAAATTATTTTTTATTGGAGTATAGTTGATTAACAGTGTTGTGTTCGTTTCAATTATACATGTATCTATTCTTTTCCAAATTTTTTTTCCCACTTAGGTTATTACAGACTATTGATTATTAATATTTTGTGAATTTTTATCTGTACTTCCTAGATCTTATTAGTGGTTGAAGAGATTGAGTTTTACTGACTGCTGTCATCCTGTTGTCTAAAATAAGAACAAATTCACTAAGTATTGAAGAAAAACTGCTGTAAATAAAAGTACTGTGTTTCATTGTAGGAGTCATATTTTTAGAAGGACACAAACTGGAGCAGCTTTTGTAATTGTTACATCACAATCTTTTAAAATGGGAAATAGAACACTTGGGAATGAGACTGAGAGAAAGTCCTTTCAGTACCTAAGGTTTTCATTTAGAGCAGGTTAAAAGCTTGTTTTATGTAGCTCTAGAGGCTTTTCACTTTTCATGCATTGGAGAAGGAAATGGCAACCCACTCCAGTGTTCTTGCCTGGAGAATCCCAGGGACGGGGGAGCCTGCTGGGCTGCTGTCTATGGGGTTGCAGAGTTGGACCCGACTGATGTGGCTTAGCTGCGCTGATGGGACTTAGCAGCAGTAGCAGCAGCAGGGGCCCTAAGTAGAAGTTACAGGTAGATACCTTTGAATGCTAGAGAGGAAAGAACTTTGTAACAGTTTGAGCTTACTTGAGTAAAATGGGCACCCTCACATGAAAGCACTCATCATTGAAGGAACTCAAGCAGAGATTGAGTTATTTTGTCCTTAAATTGACAGAATGGATTTCTGCATGGAACAAAGGTTGTTGAAGGATTTCCATTTTTCTCTTCTACTTTGCTTTCATATTTATGAAGGGTTGTTCTTTTCAGGGTTCATCCGTTTCCACATTTCTGTCAAATAGCAAAATGAGAGAGTGAAAATAGATTATTGCCCTGAAGGATTTGGTTAGCCGACATTATTATGCATTATCCTGAAAACGGATCACCTTCTTGAGCTAATTCTTTTCTTTTTCTGCTTAACTAAGCTTGTTGTAAAACACAATGAACAGTGGGAATGAGATACTATAGCAAGAGGGAAAAGTTGGTGAGAACTGAAAATTAAAGCGTTAGTCCATCACATTTGTCATAGTTGGGATTCATTGACTGCGGATTGAAGTTTGCAAGATTTCAGAAACCTGTAAACTGTGATAGTGTAAATGGAATTTCATTGTTATCCTTCCAGGAAAATCTAAAAGGTACATTTCCTGATTCAGGAATTTATGCTGTTACTTTGTAAAGGATCCATTAGAAGAGAGTATTCTTAGAGGAGAACATGCACTAGTACCTATTTGTACTTTTGTGATAGGTGTATTTAAATCATTTGTTTTAAGGTTTGAAAGAAACCTCTTAGTTATATAAGCTGATTGATGCAAATATATTTAAATACCTGGCTTTTAGGCAGAATGATTTAAGGACCTTTTAGTGATAAGACTCAAATTGAAAATAAGAATTAAGAACATGAAAAAAGCAGGTGTCTTTATTTCTTTGAAGTGAGATTTTTGGAGTGGCTTTTAAAATAGAAAAAACTGAGCTTAGCCTGTTTCATGTTTTAAACATTTATCTTGTTTGCTCATTTTACAGGCTTTTATTTTAAAGACTGTGCCAAAAGTCTCACTTTGAGAATAGCCTGGATTTTGGTTGGGAAACATTGGCTTAAAAATAAAAGCTTTCTTTCTGTGATGTTGGTATAGGTTTGCTTCAATGTGTAATTGGTACAAATCAATTAAAGTGAAGATTTTATGTAACTGTAACTTTTTAAGACTTAAATTTAGAAGTTTTTATTAATGTGTGTATTCTCTTATGCTTAAGAAAGTGAAAATACTGTTTTGAGAAAGAGACTCACAGACTTTGAAAGTGAACTTATGGTTGCCAGCAGGAAGGGATAGTTGAGGAATTTGGGAAGGTCATGTACACACTGCTATATTTAAAATGGATAACCAACAAAAACCTATTTTATGGCACATGGAACTCTGCTCAGTGTTATGTGCCAGCCTGGATGGGAGGGGAGCTTGGGGGAGAATGCAAACAAGTATATGTATGGCTGAGTACCTTCACTGTTCACCTAAAACTATCACAATGTTGTTAATTGGCTATATCCCAATACAAAATTATTTGGATGTTAAAAAATTGAAGTAAAAATACTGTTTTTCATGTACATGAATTTTTTTTCCTGAAACTACTTATACATTAATAAAAGACTTTTAAAATATGAGTTTGAGCAAGCTCTGGGAATTGGTGATGGACAGGGAAGCCTGATGTGCTGCAGTCCATGGGGTTGCAGAGTCAGACATGACTGAGCAACTGAACTGAACTGAATTAAAGTATACTGTCAAGATTTTCATTTCCGTTGCCTGCTTTTGAATGGCCCACTGTTCACAGGTTTCTGTGACTCTACAAGTTAATAAAAAAGACTTCACTTTTTCTCACTTTATAGGCAAAAGACATAAATGTGAAGTATGGGATAGTATGTGTAGGAAATAATCGTACAATCTGATGTTTTCCTATGGTTGACTTCTTGTAATGTTTAACAGCACTCTTAGCTTCATTTATCTTCCCTGGTGGCTCAGAGGGTAAAGCGTCTGCCTGCAATGTGGCAGACCTGGGTTCAGTCCCTGGGTTGGGAAGATCCCCTGGAGAAGGAAATGGCAACCCACTCCAGTACTCTTGCCTGGAGAATCCCATGGATGAAGGACCCTGGTGGGCTGCAGTCCACAGGGTTTCAAAGAGTCAGACACGACTGAGCGACTTCACTTTCACTTAGCTTAATTTATTAGAGAGGAATTCACTGTATTAAATAGTACCCTACACTCAAGTAGTGAAAGTGAAAGTGTTAGTCTCTCAGCCCTGTTCCACTCTTGGCAACCCCATGGACTGTAGCCCATCAGGCTCCTCAGTCTGGGGGATTCTCTAGGCAAGAATATTGGAGTGGGTTGCCATTCCCTTCTTGAGGGGATCTACCCAACCCAGGGATTGAACCTGGGTCTCCTGCATTGCAGGCAAATTCTTTACCATCTGAGCCACCAGGGAAGAGCTAGCTGTATTGCAATTTAAGAAATGCTATTGGAACTGGAAGGTGAGGATACGGATGCTAATTATTTGTTATTTGCAAAAGAGCTCGAAAAGATAGATACCCGACCACGAGTTTTTCCTGCACATATACGATGATCTGTGCTTTGATTCAGGCTACCACCACTTATTTAAAGAACCTGTTGCTCTTTGCAGCAACCTACTTAGCTCTGTTAGATTGGAGCCATTGATCCTAAAGCTCTGCTTTTCCTCAAACTTGACTGTAATAGCAATATGAAAGCTAGCCCTGCAAAATTGAATTTTCAACAGTGTGGCTTTACTATTGGTGGACTTGCAGTATGTTATAGTTCTAACATTTCAGGTCAGAGGTCTTGACTTCTTCAAGTGCATAAGAGTTCAAATTATAGTATATAGAGCCAAATTTGACGTCTGTGTTAGAGGCTGATCTCATGACAGTATTAAGGACTTTGGATTAGTACTTAGCAGTTTCCAGGGAATATGTTGAACTTTTTGATGTTCTCTCCATTCTGTCATCTCACTTCTTCCTTTACCCCTGCTTGGAGTGGTGTTCTTAACAGTTTTAGCAGCCTTGACACACAGGCTCATAGTGTTCACCACATGTGCCTTGTATAGCAGTTCATGTCTTCATGTATCTTATTTTAGACAAGGGGAAACATTTGAATTGTTGTATACCCTATATCACCTAATAGAATGTACTCTACTTAAGAGACAGTATTTTGGAATAAGTACATTTAACAGTAGTGCTTAGAAGCAGAATTTTGGATAATTTGTCAACATTGTACAGATATATTTCAAGTATGTCTTCTCTTAATAGAATAAAAGTTTGCTTATTAATATTGCTGTAGTTTTTCAACATGCTTCATGGTTTTGACTTCACATTTATTAATTAGAATGCTGGAATTACCCCCATTTCTTCCATCTGTGGGATGGGGAACAAGGATGGTTCTTTTAATTGCTTCAAACCCTGTGTTTTTCTAGGTTTCTAGTAATCTGAGGTTCTTAATTAGTTGCAGCTTCCACCAATTTTTTTTCTTTAGCAAGAAAAATCTTGTAAAATTGAAAAGTGTGTCCACTGTGCACAGTGGTAGCCTCTGTCAAGGCATCTACAGCTGCCAGTGTGCCCTGTAGCACAGCCAGGCTTGCCTTCCTTACACCTCACAGAAACAGTCTCCTTTCCCATGTGCCAAGCAGAGACTTGTGTTCAGAGCCAGAGATAAACGGTGCTCCATCATCCTGTTAGACCACCAAATTTATGTTAATCATCAGATTAGACCCTTTCATCAGGGAGTTTAGAATTTAAAGAGAAAATTAATACATCAATTGTGACTTTTCCTCTGCAAGAGGTAGGCTGTGGAAGGGAAGAAAGAGATTGACATACAGGAAGATTTCTTGGTGAAGGGCTTTGTTTTTAAATCTTCATTATGAAAAATGTCAAGACACGTAAGAGAAAACGCAGTGAATTTCGTGTTCCTGTTGCACAGCTCCCGACATTTACCACCACATGGCCAGTTTTTTGCATTTGTATCAAGGGTCAGCAAAACTGAGGCCTGCTTTTTTGTAAACAGTTTTGTTGGAACACACTAAGCCCGTTTGTTTATGTTGTTGTCTGTAGGCTGTCTTTGTGCTACAGTGACAGCACTGAGTAATTGTGACAGAGACTAGAAGGCCCCCCAAACATCTGGCCCTTCCCAGAAAATGTTGGATTATGCCCATCCATTCCTCTCTCAATAATATCTTTTTTTAACTTTTCTGTAAATTTGAACTCTTGTATACCTTTCAAATAGATTTACCAGTTTTGGACATTTTTGTACATTTGTTTTATATTATTATTCATTGTCTTTTTTATCATTATTTTTTATTAATCTCATTATTCTTACTTTAGCTGAACCATTTGAGAATAAGAGTTGCACATCATGATTTTTTATCTCTCAGGGCTTGTATGTATTTCTAAAGAACAAGTGCATTCTCCTGTTACAGTAACCATAGTGCGATGGTCTAATTTAGGGGTATTGATATTGATACAGTACTGTTCCTTAATGTGTTTCATGTTCAAATTTTGCTAATTGTCGAAATGATCTTTCTAACAATTGTTTTACTCTGATATAGGATCCAGTCCAAGATCACACACTGACTAATCTTTAGTCTGGCCTCAGACTTTCTTTGTGTCTTACTACATTGACATTGACAGTTTTGAAGAATATTCCTCAGTTTGGGTTTGCTTCCTCAGAAACGGGTTCAGATTATGTTAACTGTGGTTTTAAAGAAAAGGATGAAATCCTTTAACAAGCAAAAGCTGTCGGTTATAATTGAAAGAATTCTGGATCAAAAATTAAGAGTCTGAGTTCTAGTTACAAAGATAGAATTGCTTATCTGTCATCTCAGCATAATTTCTACTCTGTATGTGTGTGTGGTGAGAAGGAAAACAAAAAAGAATTGAAATACGTTGTATTTAAAGAGCATATACTTCGGAGGTGGTGACATAGTTCTAAATAGCAGCTGTTGGTGGAGGAGCTACTGTAATTGTTTGAATGTAAGCATCTTAACATCTTAGGGCCGTTTGTAAAGGTGACAAATATATTCCTGCCTTTTCAAATTGTTCTGGGGATTAAATGAGATAACATATGTGGCATAAAAAGTTGCTATATTGTGAGATACTGATTTAAATGTAGTAGATTTGGAAAAGAGGGAAATTAATATGAATTAGTGCTGTCAAACAGAAACATTAAAGAAGATTACACTTGACCTGTGATCTGTAGAGAATCCATGAGAAATTTTTAAGGGTGAAGCAATATGGTAAGATTAGTGTGGGAAGTAAGATTAGAGTGAGAAGATTGCAAGAACTAGTGATAAACCTTAGTTTTTTGAGTTTAAAGACCTGGCTTATATTCCAGCTTCTGTCTTTGACTAGTTGTTTAAATTGGGGCAGATCACTTCACCTGTCTGGGCTGTATTTTCCAGCACTGTGAAATGACTTGTATATCAGAGTTCTTCCGAGAGGAGGAACATCACTGATAGGTAGGAATATTAAGGAAAGACTTTGAGCAGGAAAGAATAGAGCTGGATCTTGAAAAATGGATAGGGTCTGGATGGGACAAGAAGGAAAGGGGAAGCTGTTAGAATCAGCATACTAAATTAAAGAGGGCACCATTGAGAATAAACCTATTCTATCACAGATTAAGAAGGGGTGCATGTTAGTAATGAGAAACTAAGGTGGTCTGTTCTAGGCTCTGTAAGTAGGATCTTCATAATTATGTGTGGCATTTAAGAGTTGTGGAGTAGGAAAATGGCCTTCTGTTATTTGAATAAAGTTTGGTGAGATATGTATTGGAATATAACTAGATTCACTTTATGCCGCATTTTGGTTTGTGGATTGTTTGCTTAGGGAGCCTAGGTGCTTTTTGTTGGAGAGGAGGGTCCTCAATCCTCTCCTTCCAGAAATTTGGTGTTAGAAATACCAAGACTTAATGGAAGGAAATGGCAAGGACAAAACACTGCAAATAAAATGACCTGGAAGAAAATGCGGGAAGTTGAAATACAGGCCCAAGGAGATTTTTGGAATGTTTGTGCATGTCAGTTGATTTTGGAGCTTCTGTTGATGTTGCAGGAACAATAAAAGTTCTGGAAGGAAACTAAAATAATCCTCAAAGTTGGTAGCCAGTGCTGTCGCCTGAACCGGGAGGTAAACCAGCAGCATATCACGACGCAGTGCGTGAGATTGTCTATTTGGAGCAGATTTCAACAGTCCCGTCCTGTGGCAGGAGAAATGGTATACAAATAATTGTTCTTTGTAGATCTCTCTGCCTCAGGATTGATAACCTTTCACCCTCCACTCATTTCTGTTTATTTACGTACCTATAAATAAAGTCAATGGGAGTCTTAATTATGTGTGAATCCAGTCATTCATTGGGAATAGAAGAGCCATGGGACCATATTTGACCACAAGTTGTTGAAACAGATTCCAGGAACAAACTTAATTGGGCTGAGTGGGACTATTCTTGATCCGTAAAACTGCTGTGGTTTCTTTATTTCAAAATCTGACTATCCAGGTTTTTCTGAGCTAATGATTTCAGTAAATCCTGTTTGCTGGAGTTTCTTTCTTGTATTTGCAGTCAGTGAACCTGAATGGTTACAGTGCTAAAACTAAGTATTTACTCTTGTTGTTAGAAACTGAGACAAGACAGTCCCCATATATTATAATGTACTCATAATTATTTGTTCTCTTCTTTTACTAAAATAAAAACTTAAGGGAATTTTCTTTACTGCTCTGTCTTTATCATTGGAAATGATCCTGACTTATAGTAGGCACTCAACTCATAGTAATCAAATGAGTGAAGAGATTCAGTATTTTACAGTGTAATGCATAATTAATCCCAGTAATAATTAATTATGAATTAAGCCCAATAAAAAGAGAAATCACAAATGGATTCTTCTAAAATTTCCCTAAAGTCTTTCTACTTACTCTCTTTCTCCTTCCCCTTTTGATTATGGGCTTTGCTTTGATCAGTGAAAGGGGAATATGACAAATCATATTTTGATTTTGTCTAGGACTCTATTCATGACTTTGGAAAAAGATGCCATGACCAGGTTTTTAGTTTTAATTGGAAAGGACATTTAACAGCCTTTAATAAAAACCATCAAATTTATAAGTTACTTTGTACTAGTGGTTAAATTTTAAAACATTGGTAAATACTTAAAAATTTTCTACATAAAATTTATATTAAATCTTATTAAATTATCAAATTAATGGGGGTGTACAAAAGGCATGTGTATAGTTAATATTTGTTATTTGCATGACAGAAGTTTAATTTTCTGGCTTTGGATGACTTAGAAAATCAGAAATTTCAGTGCTTTTAAAAAAAAATATCTTGGAAGTAGTGAATTCATGGGGCTTCCCAGGTGGCTCAGTGGTGGAATCTGCTTGCCAAGTAGGAGATGGGGGTTTAATTCCTGGGTTGGGAAGATCCTCTGGAGAAGGAAATGACGACCCACTCCATTATTCTTGCCTGGGAAGTCACATGGGCAGAGGAGCCTGGCAGGCTGCAAGTCCATGGGGTCACAGAGAGTTGGACACAGCTTGGCAACGCAGCAACGACAACGATGGATGCACATAATAAAGTGAGGAAAAGGCGGGGGGACTTCTTTAGTATCCCTGTCCTTGGGAGGCAGTAATGTTAAGAACTTGTGTTTTGGTTCTTTTGATGGTTGCTGCTACTGCTGCTAAGTCACTTCAGTCGTGTCCGACTCTGTGTGACCCCAGAGACGGCAGCCCACCAGGCTCCCCTGTCCCTGGGATTCTCCCAGGCAAGAACACTGGAGTGGGTTGCCATTTCCTTCTCCAGTGCATGAAAGTGAAAAGTGAAAGTGAAGTCACTCAGTCGTGTCTGACTCCTAGCGACCCCATGGACTGCAGCCTACCAGGCTCCTCCATCCATGGGATTTTCCAGGCAAGAGTGCTGGAGTAGGGTGCCATTGCCTTCTCCGTTTGATGGTTCCCATTATATATTTATTTTTGTCTTTCTTTGTCTGTGAGCTTTGTATACCACATTTATTGTCTTCCACTTTTGAGTGAAATGTCCATGATAATGTCTTTGTGAAATATATGTTCTTTGAATAATGCTTGGGGAGAGAAAATCGTTGTAGATTGACAGAAAGAAAACATGAAAAGGTAATAAGAAAACATGACATAAAACATGAGAAGGTAATGAAAATGTGTCCTACAGTTCATTTCAATTCTGACACTGTCTGCCTGGAGTTAGCATCATCTCACAAGTAAAGGGATCAGTCCCACAAGACTACCCCCATTTCAGATTCCAGACACAGGTTCTAGGTTGTCGCTTCTGACCAACTGTCTATAAATTGGAGTTCCTGTGACTTGATAATTTGGGCTTGATAATTTGCTAGAATGGCTCATAGAACTTAGGGAGTCACTTATTTATGTTTACCAGTTTATTGTAAAAGGAAGGGTTTAGCAGAGGATGCAGATGAACAGACAAATGGAAGAGATGCGTGAGGCAAGAGTGTGGGGGAAGAGGTGCAGAGCCATGCTTGCTAGTGCATTTATGGATTCAGTGAAGCTCTGTGAATCCCATCCTTTTGAGGCTTATATGGAGGCTTCATCATGCAGCATGGTCAGACCTTAACCCAGTCACCACTCTCTCTCTTTCCTGGAGGGTGACAATGCTGGAGTTCTTTTTTGTGACCAGCTCCATCCTGAAGTTGTTTAGTAGCTCACCGAGAGTTTCCTCATTACAACTAAAGTCATTTCTATCATCCAGCAAATTCCAAGGAATTTAAGACCTCTGTGAAAAACCAAGATCTAACATCAAATATTAGAACGAAAAACATTCCCAGTGTTAGTATCATTAGGAAGTTACAAGGATTTTAAGAGCTCTGTGCCAGGAACTGGAGACTGATGTGTGTGTGTGTGTGTGTGTGTGTGTGTGTGTGTGTGTGTGTGTGTGTGTGTATTACTTCTCAGTATCAGATGGATCAAATTAGCAGTAAGGTTATACTTTGAACAAAAGTCTGGTATTTCTCTGTGTTCTCCTTGTATACTTAATGTCAGTGTAGGAATACATATCTGGGTAGAATTGAACTTCAGGGAGATCCATAATCTGCCAAGTCATCCTCCATTCAGAGACTTCTGTGGGGACTTAAAGTTTGAAGCAGTTCTAAAAGTTTATTTTTGCACGTGTAGTATGGTTTTAACTAGATTGTTCTTTCACCCTTTACAATGTAAAATCTGTGGTCCTTAAAATAGGCTTTGAATAAATGAATGAATGTTCAAGGATATTTGAGAGTTTGAAGAGAGAAGTGATTTTGAAAGAATAGATGTTTTACATTGACTTAGAATGAAAAAAGTTTCTTAGTATGTGGCTCACGGCAGTCATAGCTTGAGCATTTGGTGTGTCCTGAATTTCTGTCTAGGAACAATGGATTTAAAAAGTGAGGAAAAGAAAAAAAAAAGAGTCACTTTATATATCGTTAGGAAATGTATTAAAGGCCATTGACCTTAGACTTTTTACAAAAATTTATTTTATTGATGTATAGTTGATTTACGAGGTTGTGTTAATTTCTGTTGCATAGCAAAGTAGACTTTGTTTTTGCCTGTTGACTGCTTACCCCGCATGGTAGGAAAAGGCAAACTGACGGGGTCAGAATGAATGTTCAGTGGTTCTCGGCTGACATTCACCTTATGCTGCTGCTCCTATTCTGCTCTCCAGTACTGCTTTTCTGCCCTTTGAACGAAATAGCCCGTTTTATTTTGTTTCTTCCAATCACTGACACAGAAGTCAAGCAGAATTGACTAAAACTCCAGGTGGGATCTGCTGACTTCTTTCAAATTAGTAAAATTAGTCTTTTACTAGTGACACTGTTAGACTGAATCATACTGTTAACATCTTTATTACTATACTAGAGAAGACGCATATTAATGGAATTTACAGAGACATTAAATTGTCCAGCGTAGCAGACATCAGGGAGAACTGAGAGCTTATGCTGCCTATAAGGAACTTTCTGGAATAGGAGATTACAATTTACATGTTTGTAATTTATTTTTGATGTTTCTAAAATATTTTTGATGTTTTATCTAGAAAAAAATGATTAAAAACTACACAGATAGTAATCTATATGATGTTCAAAAATAAAATAAAGGTAATATTTAAAGATACTGTCTCATTGTGAAGAAGGCTTAATTGAAGCCTTACTAAACTTACCCATCATTTGCTATCACTGAAAGTTGTGATTCCCAGAAATTAAGTGTTGCTGTGTTACGTGGTAGTCTCGTTGCTTCTCAGCTACTGGTTGGAAGCCAGGGAACAGGAATAAAAATGTTAGACTTATATTTCTTTAAGATACGGACATTTGATTAATCCAATACTGAATACAGATGATTGATTGTGATGCTTATTAAAAATGGATATTATTTTGCAGCAGCCAAAGTCTTGACCCACTTCTGCTTTCCTATTGGATAACTTTTTTCTTTTATTTATATCTAATATTTATCCAAAAATGATACCCCATTTTCAGAAGGCCAATGAACACTACTGCTACTAATTACTTTTTATATCTCAGTTGCTATTAAATGCTTGTTATGCATTCTCTCTTTTAGTTATCATAGCAGCACTTCTATATAGTTTTACAGATGAGAAAACAGATTTAGAGAAATAAAATAACCAGCCTGATGTATCATCTCAGTAAGTGGTGGAGTCACAGTATTGTTTCAGTTCTAGTTCTGTGTGTAGTTTCTTCTGCCTTAAATGCTTGAATTTGGTGAAGAATGGGCAAAACTGAAATAGAAGGCAATGTGAATATTTATTGAACGAATGCACTAATACAATTGAATAATGGTAAAGAACTAGCACCCCCCCCCCCCTTTTAAACAGTTGTGTATTGTAAAGAAATGGCTTGGCATAGGATTATTAGATGCGTGTCAGAAGGAGTAGGGAATTTGGTGTGGCTAGAAGAGAACAAGGACATAAAATATTCAAATTATTTTGAGAGGGGAAAGCAAGAAGTAAAAATGATGTGTATGAGATAGTGATATGGTTTCATAGTGGCACAAATAAACCTAGAAGATTTGAAAATGCACAGACAGCTTCATTATAGTAAACACGTAAGGCACATCTGTATTCTTTTGGATTTTATTTCCTCCAGTGTTAGAATGCCAGTAGAGCGAGTTAATCTACCTTCCTTGTCTATCTTTCCAGGATTTTGGGGTTAGAAACTGTTGATGAAAGGAGTCCCTGCCTGTTGTAAGCCTTCCAGTTTCTTTGATTAGTCTATCCAGTTTTTGTCTGTAGCACAAGTAAGGGAAAAAAATAGCAAATCTTAGACCTATCTCAGTGATTCACTTGCAGCTGTTGATAATTCTTTTTATGTAGTTCTCCTTTGTATTACCAGTTTCTCTAATCTGGTCTGCAGTGATCAACAGGATCAATCAAACTATAGACCCTAAAAGGGCAAAACTAGGAAATGCCTTTTAAGAGCAGCCTTTATATTTTAAAATTTGCGTCTTTATTTGTAACAGAGTGGTATTGTATTGAAATAGTTTTCAATGGCTTACTACAGTGTTATAGTTCACTAGTGTGGGTGATACAGTATTTCAGAGCAAAGTGTGGTTGTTTAATAAGTGGTCATAGTTCTTGTTTTTACCCTTGAAACAAAAATTATACTTCCAGGATTCTTAATTTCACATATGGTTTGCATTAGACTAACATTTGTCTTCGTTCTTCATGAAGTTGATTTTGTGGATGAGTAAATAACATGTCAGTGATGTTATCGTCATAGTTTTTTGGTACCTGTGCAGGTGAAGTCTTTAATCACTAGCACTCCTTTGTGAGAAGGGTATGTTTGATCATATTTGTTATGCTTTGTTCTAGGGCATTTTTCAAGCTTGTATTGTCTATTGAAAGGAGATAGACATATGAAGCAAGTCTCCACAATGGTGGTAGAACTTAGGTGGGTGATCTAAAGTTTAGTTGGAGGATATACCTCGTCCAAAGTCATGAGGATGTGGGAGGTTTGGGGAACTGAAAACACGTTTGTGAAATAACACCCTAGGGATAGAAAGTAATGGTGTTTGCTGATTGGATGAGCTATAGGAGGAGGAGAAGGAGCCATATTTCTTGCTTGAGTGACTGGAGGATAGAGCCATACTAGAGAATATGAGAAGAGGAACAAGTTTGGGCTGGGAGATGAATGAAGTTTATATAGTGGCTCAGACTGTAAGGAGTCCACCTGTTGTAATGCAGGAAACCCAGGTTTGATCCCTGAGTCAGGAAGGCCCCCCGGATAAGGGAACGGCTATCCAACTGCAGTATTCTTGCCTGGAGAATTCCATGGACAGAGGAGCCTGGCGGGCTACAGTCCATTGAGTTACATAGAGTTGGACACGACTGAACGGCTAACACTTTCACTTCTTTCTCGTAGTTAAGTTTGCAATGCTTTGGGGACATCTAGGAGAGAATGATGTCCAGTTGGCTTTAAGTAACTGAAAGTACTATTTTAAACAAATTCAAAAAAAAAAGGAAAGAAGTTGCTTTCTTATTTTTTATCCCATTGTCCCCAGTGAAAGGAATTCCATCAGACTCACTGGCTCAGTGAAGAATGGCTACTGCTTCAGGAGGCACCCTGTTAAATAATACGGCAGAAGGAGATGCTGCATCTGTTGTTTGTTTTCGGGAAAGCGGCGCTTCCCTAGCCGCCTCCCTTGCCTTGCTTGATGGCTGCCCTCCCCAACCCCTGTTTTTTTTACATGGCATTTGAAGAACTAGTTAGTTGCACAAAATACTCTAGGTCAGAAGTATTTGGAAAATCGGGTAGGTGTGACTGGCAAAAAAGTTATATTTATTCGTGAGTGTACTTATACTGTCCCCTGGTGGGGGTACCCAAGATGCATATTGTATTGATTCCATCCTGCCTACAGCAGTAAGAGTATGGATATAGATTTCTTCCCCTTAAGTAAAGTGATACTCTCATTACAAATTCTTTGTTATGTTGGAATAAGAAAACTCGTTGGAAGCAAAGGCTTTGAAAAAGGACTTGAGAGACCTAGAGAGGAAGCTGATAAGAGACCCAGCACCTGATGTACCTTATTCTTCCTCTTATTGGTGGTCTTGGTGTGATAATTCCTTTGAGCCCCAGTTAGCTTGTTTCTTAAACAGAGATAGTAATACCTACTGTACAAGCTTGTTTTGAGATTTAAATGATACTGAGTATGTAAACAATGCAGAATTTAATATTTATTTTGTTACTTCTAGTAAGAAATACTGAACCTCTGGACCTCAAGTTTGTGAACTATATAACTACATTGCCTTGCTTTAACCTTCATATCATCAAAACAAGCATTCTGTGCTATTAATAAGATATTTTTTAATTTAAAATTTTAAATTAAAAAAGAAATTGGGAGGCTGCATCTCGTGGGCAGCATATGGAATCTTAGTTCCCTGTCTGGGCCCATGGCAGTGAAAGTGCTGAGTCCTAACCACTGGACTGCCAGGGAATTCCCTATAAGACTTTTTTTTAGCTGGTTAGTTTTTTATATCTGTGTTGCCTTTATTTCTTAGAACTCAGAAGGTATTTCCTTCTTTCCTTTGAGAGTCTATATTTCAGTGAGCCTAGTTTATTTTATTTTTTTAAAGACTCCAGACAGTTTCACAGTTCAACCCAGTCATTGCTTGTATAGAAGGTGAATTAGTCCCATAGAAGTTTAAGTTACAGGCCCAAGACCATTGGCATCCTAGAGGCAGAGTAGGGATAAGGACCCAAGTGTGTTGTGACGAAAAGGTTCACCAAACCTTTCTCTTTCTGTGGATAAATGACCTTGGTTTAATTTTCAGCTGTGTTTCATGGGGCACATAAAGGCGGTATTACCAGTGTGGGGCCTGGCAAAATGGTCCCTGATTTGTGAGTTGCATCTGGAGTGGGAGTGACTACCTGGTAGGAGGAAGCGGTACATTCTTCTGAGTGTGCCCCTTGACGGGTTGGGTCCCGTGGAAGCTATACCCATGAAACCCTTAAAAGAAGATGTTGGTTTCAGCTTAAGGTTTCCAAGCCAGGGTGGCCTCCACAGCCTCCTGTGAGTCTTGTACCCTTGCACCTGAGCAGTCATGTGGTGGTGGTTAGGAGGAAGTGCACAGACAGCGGCTCCTGGAGTGCGCGTTCTGCTGACACATCTGGCCTGCTGCTACCCTGCTGGGCTTTCCGGCCCTGCAGCCTTTGCGTGAACAGGTTACAGCTGTGGTCTGCTTAGGTCTAGGATTTCCTCTAGTCTGAATCATCAGGGTAGTTCTTTTCATCTGATTGGTTAGCCTTGACTTGAGATCAAAAGGCCATAGAACAATCACACACAAAAGATTCTCATCCTCTTTGGTTTTCCTCAAAATATTCTTTAAACAATTTCTGGCTTATTTCCCATCTTCTGAGGAAGAGGTGAGATTTTGTTGCCATGGTCTGACCTCCACAAATCTTGCCACCACTGCCACCCCCATCCTTGAGATCTAGAATTATGTTTTAGAATTGACAGTAGGTACAAGTTATAGAGATAACTCTGATTTTTTCCAGGATTTTATAGCTGAGTTTCTTGTTGCACTAATAAAGAATATGGAACACAGTGGGAGGAAGGCTAACAAGACCAGAGACCCTTAGTCATTTGAGTACATGTTGGTCTATATCCATAGTTGTGTTTAGTTCTTTTTAACTAAAATATTTTAAGGTGATGATGGGTAGTTAAGTATGTGTAGGGCTAGGCACAATATAAGCATTTGGTGGATATTAAAAAATTGAGTCTATTATCTAGACTGTAGTAGGATTTAAGTGATCAGGCATTCCATTTCAGTGGCCTTTTTCCGTTTTTTAGTATCCGGTGTCTTGAGAAAGTTTGAAGTTCCTTGATATTAACTTTGTAAGAATGCTTGTATGAAAAATAATTTAAATGAACAGACCCTGGGCAACAATTAAGAAGTTTCTCTTTTGCATTTGATGACTTCTGTGACGGCTTTCATAATATTATATATAATGCTAAATATTTACGTAAACCTGTCATTTGTGACACCTAGTATCTATCCTAGGAATTAGAGCTTCATAATACATAGTAAATGTAGGTAAGAACGGATATTTCAGACAGAGGAAAAAATTAGACTCATTGAAACATGAAGGTCATTTATAGTTTGTAGATATGAGGTTCTCTTTCTAACACTAAGCTGACAACATCAAGACAAGACACATCTTCGTACATGATTTTCCGAATACAGAACAAACGTAAGAGCAGCTTCCTGAGTATCTCACCGGCTCTCAGTTGAAATACAAACCAGTTCTGACCGTCCTACTTCTGCTGCATTGTGGGCGTCAGCACCTCCCTTCCCTGTGAAAAGTCCTGATTTTTCTTAGCCTACTTGCATTTTTCTTTTCAATTTTCTTAAAAAAAATTTTTTTTGTTGTGGTTTGCTTGCTTTTAAATTTATTTTATTTGCTTTTTATTTGCCGCACTATGGCATGCGAGATCTTAGTTTCCCAACTGAGGATTGAACATGTGCCTGAAGTGGGAGGGCAGATTTCTAACCCCTGGACCACCAAGGAATTCCCTTTTTCATTTTTTGTAGCATTTATCACCTTTTACATAACACTTGATTTTAAATTCTGCTGGAATTTGAACTTTGTGAGGGCAAGGATTTTTATTTACTAATGTACGTTAGTGAGTTTTGTTCCAATGTTGGTCAAAGGCTAACTTGTAACATAAACAATACGTAGTAGAGAGATTAATAAAACTTGTCTTCCCCTTCTTTCTCCCGTCGTCCCCCCGTCATCTTTTCACAGTTCTGTTGTGTGTTGCAGGATACATCTCATCTTAACAACCAGTTGAAAGCAAGCAAACAAAAATCCCAGAAAGCAAACTGCCATTTAACTTGGGTTCAGGGATGAACATGGACTTTAAATCACATTGCATCCTGGTCTCCTGAAAGAGCATCATCAGGCTTTCATCTTAATTTGCATTTTCTTGGGTGATTAATGTTTCACTGATGGAGAGAGTCCATTTATTGCATTCAGGTCCTTTGCTGTTGATGGAGTTTTTAGTTGCTTTGATATTAGAGAAGTGGGAGAAGATAAGAAAATTGATATTTGTTTTAAATATTATTCTGTTTGTGGATAGTTTTATGAACTTGTTTTTCAAAAGATAATTGCAGTTTACTCCCCCCCCCTCAGATTTATATGTGAATTGTGATTTAAGATTGTTAGAAAATGTAAAAACATCCTTTGCAGTAACTGTGTAATTCACATTATAGAAGTGATTTTTGGTGTTCAGGTGTCACTAACCATGTCAGAAAACTAAAATACAGTATCATTTTCTCTTAATTAAAAATATGCAAAATAACTCTCATTTCTCCTCACCCACTACTTGGTGAACATGAGCTAGTATTGGCGAAACTTATGGTCAAGATGTTTTCTTGCTCCATTGGCTCAGGCCAAGAGAGTTCATTTCCGGGACCACTTTGCTATTTCTATGCCTTCATTGTTCCTTCTTGTTTGACTTTTTTTTTTTTTTTTTTAAAAATACTTCCCATTGCTGTTTTTGTAATCTCATGGTAAGTCATAATAGTCATCAACAGGTTTTGTTTTTTTTTTAAAGTTAGAACCTAAGTTTTTAATCTTTCAATACTAGACTGTTCTTGCTCAGCATTCAGATGATCTTTTGATGAATTTGTGGGGGAGAAAGTGGTCTCCCCGTCCTAATCCTCTGCCATCTTAGGACCGCCCCTCTAGACTGTTCTTAACTTTAAATACTAACTATTCTTTTGAACTCTATAAGCAGTTACAAGTAGCTGATATTTATTAGTATTATTTCTTTGTGAAATCATAAACATCTTTAAGGGTTTAATAGGATTGATTGTTTTTAAATCATAGTGTTATTTTTTTTTCCTTATAGTAACCCAAGCTCTGTGTTCATACTTGGTGTAAAGCTATCCATCTCTGCAGACTGTAGCCTTGTAGAATAACCCCATTCTGCAGATGAGGACACTGAAGATTTGCTCACAGTTGTTTTGGGTATGATGTGAAAGACTTGTGTTTTTAAGAAGCAAGGGTAGATATCTTGTGTTCTTGCCTTTCTGCCTCCACTGCCTTTTAGGTTTGAAGATGTCAGAGAAATACTGGAGTTTTAGTACTCTTCCTTTCTAATTGAATTTCATTACTATGTATAGTTTCATATAAGATAGGTTTGACTGCCTTGGAAAATTTCCTTCCTGTAGAATGGTTACATAATTTTCGTGGAGAATACTTGAATAATTTATTTTTGCTTGATCTGTTACTTTTTTATTACAAAGTGTTTAAAAAATTTTGTTTAACCTACAAGTGTTATGTTCTGTCCTCAGTTGGTAGAAGTTTGGCTGGTCTTGGGCATTACTTCAGGGCCCAAAAGTGTTCCCTGTAGCCTTTTTTTTTTTTGAGTAAAGTTTTAGTGTAAACAGAAATATAGTCATTCATTTCTGTATTGTCTGTGGCAGCTTTGCACTATAATAGCAGAGTTGAGTGGTTGTGATAGAGACTATGTGGCCTGCAAAACCAAAAATACTTACTTTCTGGCTATAGTGTCAACCTCTGTATCATTGCATGACAGCAATTGAAAAGTCAGATGGAGCTGCTGTATTCATATAGTCTCCACTGGTGCTGAATTGTAATTTGGATGGTGGGTAGGGAGAGGAGTACTGTTTTGTATTGAACTAAATATATTGAATTACAAAAGTTAGGTGCTCTTCTTTCTTTTCATGATCCTTCCATTGAGAGTGAGTGTGGAAGAGTATGTCTTTGTGTCCCTCTTCCTATGTCTGTGTGTCCAGAGTGGAATAGGCAGATAACACAGTGTGTTTGCTGATTTAAATGTTTTTAAGTTTGGTGAAGTTGAAAGCAGCTTGGCAAACCAACATCAGATGAGAATTAGGCATTTTTTGGAATTATGAATATGTAATTTATAATATTCAAGAGTCGGACACGACTTAGCAACTGACTAAACCACCACCAATTTATAATATACTCAGAATGAATTATATTGAAAAGACAGGACAACCTTGAATTCTTAAAGAGGTGTATTTGTGACTGCCATTCTAATAGAAACATGGTAGTTGAATGAGCAATTTGTTTTAGCTTACTGAAAACAAAACATTTGTTGGCCCTGTCTAGATTATACCAATTTTAAAAATTGGTATAAAAAGTCAAGCAATGAGTTCTTAAGCTTTTCCGTATGTGAGGAAATAAATACTCTTAAGACACAAGAGTGACTCTTCTGAATCTTTGTGACAGAAATGTAATATTTTAAATTTCTGAACCTAACATCTAATTAAATGTAAATATATTTTTTCTTTTTGTGTCTAGAGTACTTCAGAATGACTATTTTCATTTTAGTAATTATCTGCTGGCATGTTCTTAATTTTTTAAAAAGTTAAGCATTTTCCTTTCTATTACAAACTGAAAGTTAAAGACTTAGTTTTGGAGTGTGATTGAGAGGCTCTGCTTCACTGTGTATCCATTATCACTGTGTGTGGTCACATTGGTCAAGATAAATGTCATGTTCATGTGAACTTTTATCCACGATTACTCTCTTTTGTGTGTGCATATATATAAAGCTCTTGTATCAGCTCACAGAAGACAAAGCTGGACTCTACAGCCTATAGCACACAGCACAGCAGAGTATGAATGGGCAGTTGCTGTCCTGCACAGAAGTTCACAGCCAAGGGGACAAGCAGGTGCTGACATTCAGGCCACGCTCAGCCAAGCCATTTCCCTAGTATCGGGACTGTCTTCTTCTCAGAGGAAAGGCCTCCTTTTTACTTACATGTATTCTTTTAAATGATTTGAATTCTGTGCCAGGCACTCTTTAGCAGTTTGTAAATATTAAGGTACTCAACTCTCATTACAGTTTATATTACAGGTGATGAGGAAACTGAGGCACTGAGAGGTTAAGTACCTTGTCTTGGGCCGTCTGGCTGTAGTTTCAGAGCCGTGTGGTTCCATAGTTCAGGCTCGTAACCCTTGGTACTGTCATAAGGCTTCTCTTTTTATCTAATTTGTCGTGCTGGAGTCTAATTTGTGCAAAGATGCCACAGAGGTTATTGGTGGTCCTGATAGGATACTTGAAGGCTGAGTTGGAAGGAATTCGGCAGGACACACTTGAAACACCTTATCATATTCCATTGTAGTAATTTCCGTGTCGAGTGATAATCCACATTTTGTTTAAAAGGTATGAATGTACCTCCTTAAAACAGTAACTCCTGTTTTGTGGTCTATGTCTTTTTTCCCTCTGAGATGTCCTCATTATTATTGTCCTTGCTTTTCTAATTCATTTTTGGGGAGAAGAATTGAGTTTATCATTCATCTTTTGTTTACTTTGTTAATCTTAAAATCAAATTAATAAAACTTTTACTCAATATGGTATGTTTCCCACTCTTGTTCTTAGAATGAGAGAAGGACTCATTTTGCAGTGCTGATATTATTGAAAGATGTGATCCCTCTGTGCCTGCCCCCTCCCCCTCCCTGCATAGAGGAATAATTTGGCTAGTAAAGTTCCCTATCCTGCCCTTTCCTGCCATCTAGTCCAGTGGTCCTCAGCGCCCATTGGAATCACCTGTAGGACCTTTTAAATTCAACAGATGTGCAGATTCTATCCTAGACCAATTAAATCCAAATGAAAGACCCTCTGTGTCACAAGTTAGAATCTGGAAAGGTATTTCTGTGGACAGAGTTAAGCCAAGACCCAGCATTCCTGGCAAAGCTGTTTCATTTCTGCTGGGAATGAATCGTTCAGCAGAATGATTTTTGTGTTGTCTAGCTTAATTACCTATTCAGATTCTTTGGCATCTTGAATCAAATATTCACCCCATGGGAAGAGTAAGAAATCTAATAAGATCTAGGAATTATGTCAGTTTTTTACTTCTAACTCATTCTGTGTCACATACCTACTTGTGTGGTCTTAGGCAAATAGGGAAAGCTTAATTTTTTTTTTTCAGTCTTACTGTTTCTTAGATCCTTATACTATTTTATTGTCTCTATTTACCTTTTACTTGTTTCTTCCTCTTAAACTATTTTTTAAAAAATGATTTAGCTGCTATCAGCTCTTTTAAAGAAAACAATGTCAAATCTGTCATATTTCTAAGGCATCTTAAGTTACAGTTGCACCATTAATTTAGTGACCTTTTTCTTTTTAAGGAAAAGAAATTAGTTACAGTTACATAAGGTTGATATACTCAGTTTTTAAAAAAGTAATGGGCAGTAATACATTTTTGCATCACCCCTCTAGCATCGGAGCTTAAATTTGGTTCTGAGCCTTTTCTCATATTCAGATTCTCTACGTTGAAAGTTAGTGGACTGAAAGCTTTTGATGAGTGGATGTTAGTGCCTAAAAATAAACTTTACTTTTAATAACACTTGGAACTGCCCAAACCAAACTTTAATTTAAAAATCTCTGTGGCTTAATATGGATCTGTTGTTTTTATTGTCTTTAAATGGATTGCTTACTTCCTGACAGGCACATTTTGGGGCCCTTGAGTTTTTTTGTTTTACACCCAATAGTGGGTTTTTAAAAAATATAAATTTAATATAAAATTGAACCACATGTGATAACTGCCAGTGAAACTAACCTAACTGAAGTAATAGTTGAATGGCTAGACACCAGTGCATGTTTATATTTTTCTTTGCGTTTGTGGTCCTGCATATTTCTTATTTTTAGAAAACTTGGGGTCATAATAAAATTCATTTCCCTTAAATCCCTTAACTAACAAAGCGAAGTGGAAGTCAGAGGCAGTGATGGGTGCACTGCGTTTGGCCTAACTGCTCTGCCTTTGGGCCTGATCTCAGGGTCAGTTTTCTTAAGATAATCCTCTATCACAGCTCCTTCCCCCTTTTCACTAACTTCCTCTTTTGGCTGCCCAGCTTATATCTGTGTGTCATTCCCTGAGAAATGAGAATAGGGAGGAGACTGAGGGACATAATGCTTTAGAGCTCTGATGAATGTATAGTGTGTTAGTTGAGATTGCCATGTTGAAGAAAGCAGCTAACAAAGTCATTTTGTGTGAAGTGGATCAATGTAATTGAGAAGATTAAGTTGAAACTCTTTGATTTACAAATATATTCCTTTCTTAAATTTCTGGTTGGAGGTAATCACCATTATTTATTGTGCTTTCAGTCTTGTGCTAAGCAGTTTAATTTGAACTTTATCTGTGACTTTTCTGTTGTCCAGAAGTTCATTTAACAAAAATCTTTCTAAGAAGATTGATTATGGTAGGATTGATATATTTTTCTCTTAATTCTTGAGATAATTTCCCTGCAGTCCTCCAAATTTAAAAAATTCATTTGTAACTTTTATTTCTTAAAGATACCAGTGACTCATTCTTGCCTTTGTTACTAGTTACTGGTTTCTAGAGTAGATTATGTCACTGCTATGAATTATAAGCAAAAAAAAAAATTTTTTTTAACTTTTTCTAGGGAGAAGGTTCATAATCCATTAGCTTTTAAAAGAGATTTTTAGATCAAAGAAATTTGCCTCTGGAGAGATTGCAGGGTAGTATGTTTGAAGATCAGTCAACATATACTGTTATGCTGTTTTTTATAGAATTTTTCATCTTAAAAAAATACTGATTATGTATAGTGATGTCTGCTGAATTAGTAGTGTCTGTTTCTATACTGAAAGCTTATTCTAAGATTAATACTTCATTTATTTTAGGTAAAATGTTCTGAAATTCAGATTCTAAAAGCACAGCTTTGTGTTTATAGATGAAATTAAAGCCTGCCAACATTTATTTCATCACAAGAAGTGAAGCACATGGGTTTAGTTTATGTAGTACACTAAGTAGTTGATAGTTTTACAGATTTTATGATGTGGCTTATCATAGTTTTTTTTATTTTAATGGCAAAAGATCAACCTTTATTGGCTTTCTTGGAAGTGATACTAAAATTATTGGTATAGCCAGGCTCTCCTAAGTATTAAAAACAAAGCAAAACTCACTGTTGAATTCTTCCTTGCCATTGTGATTTGTGTTGTAATTCAGTTTGACTGTGTTTTATTTTCAAATATGTATGTACCTATCCCTGCATGTATAGATACTATGTAACTTTATCATCATGTGTATCCCACAAACTGAATGTTCAAGGCATTGTTCTTAGTTCTGTGGTGGGATAGCGACATGAGCAGAGCAGGCCCTGGCCTGGGGAAGCCTGATAGGGGAGGCATGAGGAGAGCATGAGGCAATTCAGAGTTGTGGTAAGGGAGACACGCATTTCTCTCAAGTAGTAAGTGAGTAATCCAGGGAGGAAACTGATTTGGGCTGAAACTTGAAAGAAGAGATGGGCTAGGTTTGTGGGCAAAAACCACAGTAGAGGGACATTTCTGACAAAGTACTGGGCAGTGCCGAGGCAGCCAGAGTACGGAGCAGCGAGGGTGGGCTGCTGCGGTGAGAGCAGAGGAGTTTGAGCACGTGAGATTATAAAGGCAGGTGTTCAGGATACATAATAATGGTTTTGGTTTTTTTGGCCAATTGAATTGCTTTAGTACAGGTGGTTTTAATATATATTTATCCTATTGGATTATCTTAAGTCACCTTTGTTGTTGTTCAGTTCCTCAGTCGTGTCCAACTCTTTTCAACCCATGGACTGCACCACACCAGGCTTCCCTATCCGTCACTGTCTCCTGGAGCTTGCTCAAACTCATGTCTATTGAGTCGATGATGCCATCCAACCATCTCATCCTCTTGTCACCCCCTTCTCCTCCTGCCTTCAATCTTTCCCAGCATCGGATTCTTTTCCAGTGAGTTGGCTCTTCACATCAGATGGCCAAAGTATTGGAGCTTCAAGCATCAGTCCTTCCAATGAATATTCAGTGTTGATTTCCCTCAGGATTGACTGGGTTTATCTCCAAGGGACTCCAAAGAATCTTGGTCAACACCACAGTTTGAAAGCATCAATGAAAAGATGCTTGCTGCTCAGAAGGAAAGCTATGACAAACCTAGACAATTTATTAAAAAGCAGAGACATCACTTTGCCGACAAAGGCCCATATAGCCAAGCTATGTAGTCATGTACAAATGTGAGAGTTGGACCATAAAGAAGACTGAACACTGGAGAATTGATGCTTTCAAAATGAATCAACCAGGAAAATATTAATGCAGAAACCAAAATATAGCCCTATGTATAATTTTTTAAAGTTTCTGGGAATTCCCTGGTGGTCCAGTGGTTAGGACTCTGTGGCTTCCACTGCAAGGGGCATAGGTTGGACCCCTGGTAGAAGAACTAAGATACCTGTTTTAATATACCATTTTCCATAGATTTATTTACCCTTCAACTCCTAGAATCAGATATTTAACCCCTTCAATATTAAATCACTCTTGTGGGCTTTTCCCATGAGGAGCTGTCACCTGATAAGAGCTAAATGAATGGACGAATGAAAAGAAGGGAAGAGAAAATATCAGAGGAAACTGAGATTAGAGACCTCTGTGAGAGTAATGAGAGGACTCACCACAAGAAAATTAAAGGGGAGAGACCAGGGAGGGGGGAGTCAAGACTAGCAACAGGAATAACCTGATTTAGTATTTCCCAAAGGTACATGTTTGTAAGTTTGTGTGCGTTGGGTGTGTACACATCCTCGTAGTAAAAGCTCTCCATTGAAGTACAGTGCTCAGTTACTCCATATATGCTCATTTTAGATTTTAAAAATTAAATGTTTTTAATATTTGATACTGCAGTTCACTTGGCTGTGGTGTCAGAGAGTCATGTGTAACATATGGTCCATAATGGTGTTCAAAGGGTTGGGAGTTCTGCAGAGCAGCAGTGGCACGCCCATTCACTCATTCCATTTCTGAAAATTGCCATGTAATTTGGGCTTATTACTGTAAGTTTTGTCTGCCTACAATGCGGGGGACCTGGGTTCAATCCCTGGGTCGGGAAGATTTCCTGGAGAAGGCAATGGCAACCCACTCCAGTACTCTTGCCTGGAAAATCCCATGGATGGAGGAGCCTGGTAGGCTACAGTCCATGGGGTCGCCAAGAGTTGGACACGACTGAGCAACTTCACTCACTATAAGTTTACTTGTGTTTGATTATATAGGTTTGTGGGTTATATTATTCAGTTTTAACCAAACCCCATAAAATAGACTAATAATGTGAAGATTCCTGCAAAGAAACAGAACATCAGAAACATGAACAAGAATAGGAAACAAGAAAATGGTAGGGCAGGCACTTTAACAGTTAGAATAAGCTTTCCACCTTCCCTGATGTAATCATTTTAGAAGGTGGATGAAAAAATTAGAGATTCTCAAGAAACACATTCGACATGTAGTACTGCTTTCACTGTTAGTACTGATGAAGCTTACTGTTAAGGATCTAGAATGTTGTATGAAGGTCAGTAGCATATATTAGTTATTTATAAATAACTAGAATAACTGTGGAGAAGGCAATGGCAACCCACTCCAGTACTCTTGCCTGGAAAATCCCATGGGCGGAGGAGCCTGGTGGGC
The DNA here is from genome assembly GCF_032405125.1 of Capricornis sumatraensis. NCBI lineage: Eukaryota > Metazoa > Chordata > Mammalia > Artiodactyla > Bovidae > Capricornis > Capricornis sumatraensis. The sequence continues at coordinate 196,187,022 of NC_091069.1, forward strand.
TGCAGTCCATGGGGTCGTTAGGAGTCAGACACGACTAAGCGACTTCACTTTCACTTTTCATTTTCATGCACTGGAGAAGGAAATGGCAGCTCACTCCAGTGTTCTTGCCTGGAGGATCCAAGGGACGGGGGAGCCTGGTGGACTGGCATCTGTGGGGTCGCACAGAGTCAAACTTGACTGAAGTGACTTAGCAGAATAAATGTATGCCAGTCTACATAGCTTAGAGCTCGAAAATTCATGAAAACTTGCATAGTAAAATAATTGATGTCCATAACAAATAACCCTGAGGTAGACAGAACCTAGCAATAATCTAGTCTTTGTTTGGATTCAGTCACGATGGCTATAGAACATTTTCCCAATAGGTGTTAGTAAGGATCTACCGAGTAGCTCAGTGTTTTGTGCCAGAAAGCCTTGGGGCTCACTTACCTGTCTTGAAGCACAGGAAGCCGGTGAAATCTCATATGTTGATATAACGTCTGTAGTTTCACTTGCGAATGTGTGGTGTGTTTAAGATTATTTTAATTCCTAGAACTTCTTACAGCTCAGCTACTTGAAAGTTGTGTAATAGCACTGAAGTTATTTAGTGTGGCCTTGGTAATCAGCAGAGTGGGGGTTTCAGTCAGTTGAAGTTAAAATCAAGAGAGGAGCACATTTCAAGGGATAGCATTTTTTCCTGCACATATTTTGTGTATTTGCCAGGTTATCTGTTTAGTGTTACTGACTTCACACTTTTTGGTGTATGAAGAAAATCGCTTGCATACCTTCATGTGGCATCATCAGGTTGTACTCTGAACGGTGCGCTCTGCTTGGCCATGGTGGGAGCTGCACTGGTCGGCGTCCCACCCGAAAGCCGCCACTCTGAAAGGGTGTGTGAAAAACCACTGTGTATTTGCAGAAAATGGTCTTGAAAAGTAGTAATGTGCTGTGCCCCAGCAATTGAGAAGACTGGGTAAACTGTAGAATAGAAAGTCTGAAGAGAGTTCCAGTTTAGTACATTTTGATTGAAATTGCTTCAAAACCAGTCATATTTTCTCTCAGTCATTAAACAGACTATGTAATATATAAGTGTATACTGTTTTTCATGGCTCATGATGGTAGATTATGAACCTGCCATACTGGGCCCAGTAGTGGTAATATTTGCGTGAGTTGAGTTGAATGGCGGTGAGTGCCTCCTTTACGCAGATTCATCTCTTGAGCCTCATTTTGTTCATTGTGTCAACTTTTTAGAAATGTTGTAACGATTCAGTGCCTCTGTGTACTACATGCTCAAAAGTTGCTGCTGTTTATGACAACAGTTGCTTAGGGAGAGACAGATACTCTCTGGTGGGGGCCTTAAAGACATAGAGATAGTATTTCCTTCCTGTAAAATTTGGAATGAGAAATCTTTTCAGCAGAATGTGTTTTAGGATGCACTGAATATTTTACTTTCATTTTTCCTCAGCATCAGCAACAGCAACTTGTGATTGGCGGTACCAGATACTGAGTTGTACATCCCCACATCAATGCACTGCCAATGGTAAGAATTTCTCCTTTTTCTTTTGTCAGAGATTGTCTTAATTGCTCTTTTTATTATTCTCTTATTTTTAAGAACCTGTTAAAAATTTTTAAGTTTTCCACAATTTGACAAAATTCATATGTTCCCAAACTGAAGAACTGTTTTTAAAAATATGTAATTCAAGGTACTTAGAAAATAATGGTTGATTATTCATTTATGTTTTAAGGCAGAACACTCAATCTGAAGATTTCCATTGTCTTTGCTGTGGCTATCAGAATGGAGAGTACTAAACTCAGGCTACAGTGGCAGTAATAGCTCTTGTGTTTTTGTCCATCATCTTCCTGAAATAGTCATATCGCATTTCTCATAATATTTATAGTTAATGGGCAGTTAAATGGCTAAAATTCTACCTGTCTTTAGTAAGTGGACAATTATTAGGAGAACTATTCTTTATTTATTTAACAAGATTGTTTAGAATCTCTTCTCTGTGGAATGAAGATCTGTCCACTGTGTGATACAGCAAAGACTACTAGACTGTGGGACTTGGGATCTGCTCTCTGCTGCATATGTCTTGTGTGACTTTTCGGCAGAAGCACTCTTAAAAAATTAGGCGATAGCACTGGACTAAATTTCTAACGTTCATTCTAGCTAGGCTAAGTGGTCTCATCACTGTTGCCTAGAAATCAGAGTGATTTTTACCTTACAAAAAGTAATTCCTAACATAAGTGGTATGGCTCTGTATTTGGGGGATCAGGAAATAGATGAATTATGAATTTTTATTTATTTTCTTAAGAATTAATGTCTTACAACAGTGTTTTCTATAGTGCATTATCAAAATTTTGAATTATTTTTAATCAAATTTTGATTTTAAATATTAAATTGGGGAGCTATAGAAACTGATTAAGTTTTATAGAACTTGGTGGGAAATTATAGATGCATCTGTCTGAAATAAAAAGTACTAAAAATTAACTAGAACCAGAATGAGCGAGAGCGATACGAAAGTTATCTGTGAAAATATTTCTAGGAAATGATTCATTTTCAAGGTGGACTTGTCAGTGTGTTAGATTTCCTCTGCCTAAACTATCTTCTATATTCTTACTGCTGATGAGAAAATACCTCTGCCTATCTCCAATCTCCCATTCTCCTTCCCCTCAGTAGGTAATGCGGAATGTTGGGGAAAAAAAGGATTTTTGTTCTGTCTCTCCCTAGCATGAAGGATGACATGGTCCTTCATTCATATATGAAATATTTAAGGGTTCTTTATGGTACTTGGGTGATTCATAAACCATCATTAAATCTGCTGTTTCCTCTGGAGCACTACAGTTTCTCACATAAGCAGCTCATCAAGGATTTTGAGTAACTAACTGTTTTGTTTGAAGTTCACTTTTGAAACCTGTGCGTTTTTCTTGGTTGTTGGAGTCTTAGCTACTTGTGGTGTGTCTCCCCCAAGAAATAAGGTGCACAGACCTGTTGGATGTCTGAGAGCCAATTGTGATGCTCCTGGTTCTCTCTTCTAAGTGCCTACCTTCAAGTGACTTTGTAATGTACCTCTCACATAGCCTGTGTGTTGTTTTGTTTGGGAAACAGCTTGTATTTTAAATTCAGTTATCTCAAGCACATTTGCCAATTTTTTGAAAAATCCTTGAAGTCATTTTTAAGTCATTTTTATGTATGGCTTATGCTTTACCTCTTTTTATCCTTCTAATACGTTTGTCTTGATTGCATCCTTATGCCTTTCTTTCCCTTGATTTTTAAAAGAAAATAAATCAGTAGTTAGACGTAAAAGATTAATCTAATTCAGGTTTTTCTGCATTATTTGGAAATGGGGGTGAGGTGACAGAAGCCGTACATAGTGAAGCATAAGCTCTAAGTAGGAGAAGGCAATGGCACCCCACTCCAGTACTCTTGCCTAGAAAATCCCACGGACAGAGGAGCCTGGAAGGCTGCAGTCCATAGGGTCGATGAGGGTTGGACACGACTGAGTGACTTCACATTCACTTTCATGCATTGGAGAAGGAAATGGCAACCCACTCCAGTGTTCTTGCCTGGAGAATCCCAGGGAGGGGGGAGCCTAGTGGGCTGCCGTCTCTGGGGTCGCACAGAGTCGGACATGACTGAAGCGACTTAGCAGCAGCAGCAGCGGTAGCAGCAGCAGCAACCAAATGTAATATATGATTTTGTTGTCAATCTGTAAAAGTTCAAATTAAAAGGATATATGGTGATATTAAGAAATTACTGTCATCACCTTCAGTTCAGTTCAGTTCAGTCGCTCAGTTGTGTTCGACTCTTTGTGACCCCATGAATCACAGCACGTCAGGCCTCCCTGTCCATCACCAACTCCCTGAGTTCACTCAGACTCACGTCCATCGAGTCAGTGATGCCATCCAGCCATCTCATCCTCTGTCGTCCCCTTCTCCTCCTGCCCCCAATCCCTCCCAGCATCAAGAGTCTTTTCCAATGAGTCAACTCCTTGCATGAGGTGGCCAGAGTACTGGAGTTTCAGCTTCAGCATCATTCCTTCCAAAGAAATCCCAGGGCTGATCTCCTTCAGAACGGACTGGTTGGATCTCCTTGCAGTCCAAGGGACTCTCAAGAGTCATCAGCTTACACTGCCCCAAAACCAAATAAACCAACCCCCTAACCCTCACAACAGCCAAAAACTGTCACAGGAAAGAAAGTAACAAGTACAGCAAGAGTGCAAGGAGATCAAACCAGTCAATCCTAAAGGAAATCAGTGCTGAGTATTCATTAGAAGGACTGATGCTGAAGCTGAAGCTCTTCATATTTTGGCCACCTGACGCGAAGAGCTGACTCATTAGAAAAGACCCTGATGCTGGGAGGGATTGGGGGCAGGAGCAGAAGGGGACGGCAGAGGATGAGATGGCTGGATGGCATCACTGACTTGAGGGACATGAGTTGGACCAAGTTCTGGGAGCTGGTGATGGACAGGGAACCCTGGCGTGCTGCAATCCATGGAGTCGCAAAGTGTTGGACATGACTGAGCGACTGAACTGAGGGTGACAGAACATATTGTAGGGGGTACTAAGGAATTTAAGGAGAGGCATATAATATTGATTGGTCTCTGTTTGTGACCATTGATGGTCATTACCTAGATCATCTCTTGTTATTTATTATCAGTAACATTTCTATAAAAAGAAACTTCCCTCATTAGGTATTTGGTTACTCTGTGGCACAGTTTGCACAGAAACGGCATACCAAATTCTTGATTCTTCCCTTTATTTACCAGTTTTCTATATCTAGCTCTGTTCTTGTTTTGTACATAAGTTTATCTGCCTGTATTTAAAGTGCTAAGTTGTTTCCTAGAATGCTGGGAAAAGTAGACCAGAAAGAACTTTTAAAAGAGTGTCTCTCTGAGCTTGTGAATTTAAATAATTTGATTTTTTACTGCATTGTAGTTTTTATCCTTTAGGATACTCAGATTGTCTTAGCCTAGGGAGCCTCTTTAAGTTGACTTCTGAGCGTTTTTGATGGGACTCTGGTCTCTGATAGCTTCCCTGCTTTGTTACATGACAGGGTGTTCCTGAGCTCATCTTCTCCATGCAGTCCTTAACTCAGCTGTGTCTCCAGAAAGTCCAGTTCCTTTTAGTGAGAAGCAGTATGTAGAGCCATAGTTTTGTGCTGAGGGCATTTGTTGTATTCTGGATATCTATCTGGTGTGTCTGTGCTGCATCTGATAAAAATTTTCGATTTTAATTTTTCAAGCTTAAATTCTTTGATTTCAATGTTTCCATCCTTTCTCACGCTGAATAATGTCTTTTTCTAATGGTATTTACATAAACTTGTTTCTTTTGTATATTTATATTACATTTTAGTATAATGCTATATATGTATTTAACATGGATAAAACATTAAACTATAAAATAAAGTGTAAGATATAAATATGTAAATACAAAAATATTGTACATAGTATAATTTTTATATTTATAAATATATGTTTATATATTTAAACCATTACCACCAATATGATTACTGAAAACTGCAGTTTTAATTTTTTTTTCTTTTGCCCATGCCCCACTGGGGTTTACATTCAAAGTAAATCCACTTATATGATTTTTCTACTAACTTGGTCAGAATCAGGTCTGTTTGTTTCATTTTATTTTTAATTCTTAGGGTTTGAAAATACTGATTTAATCTTGCTTATAATTTTATGTAAAACAGTGATATTACTTCAAAATGAAGTATATACTTAGTTTCTTCTTATAGGTAACCAAGTTTAGCTTAGGTTGCTGTTTTTAAAAATATAAATAAACATGTGTGAGTCTGTGTATGTGAGAGTGTATGTGGGTCTGTAGACACTCACACACACACACACATATATGTACGTTTTGTTTTGTATGTACAAGCAGAAGACGAGCTCAGTAACACCCTGTCATGTCACAAAACAGGGAAACTATCAGAGAGCAGAGTCCTATCAACGCTCAGAAGTCAACTTAAATGTTTTGTATAGTTTTGTATAGAAGTCAGCAGAACGTTTTGGAGACCACCTTATAGTAGTGTATAGGGTTAGTTCTCTGTTTTTATAATAGCTGAGTAGAAGTTCATTACCTAGATGTAGCTTGGCTGTCTCATGAATGAGACTTTTAGGTATGAGCATAAATGTTCATGTAATTTTGAGGCAGCTTGCCAAATTCTCTTCCTTAGGCTTTATGCCATTCTCTTTTTTTTCCAGTAATGTGTGAGGGTGCCTGTTTTCCCACTTGTAAACAGTATATAGTCAGAACCTTTTGGATATATACATATTTTATCTCATAGTTGAAAAATGGTGTCTCAGTTTAGTTCTCATTTGCATCTCACATGCTTTAGAGCAGTTTGTGTGTTTTTTCCTTTGAACTCTTCCAAAGATAAATTCTCATTTTCAATAAAAGACTACCCATTTTGTCGACCAGTCCCTTTGGGCCTTCTCTTTTCTCCTTTTTTCTAATTCTCCAGTCATCCCACAGCTTCTAAAACTTAATTTGATTTAACAAGATTTTCCTACTAAGAATAGAACCTCACTGACCAGTTGTCAGGTTTGATTTCTGTAGAATCAGACCCTTGATTATAACCATTTTATGTGAAATCTGAACCCGGAAAGTTCTTGTGAGGAAATAAGGAAGATAAGGAGACCAGAATAGGATACAGGTTAATATTTTAGGCAGTTGGGACCATTTCTTTTTGGGACCTTTGGAAGCCAGTGTAGAACATGCCCCTTAGTTCTTCCACTCGATAGTCAGGAAAGGGGCAATTTGTCCAACAACTCCATTCCTTATTGGTGGAGTTACGCTTTAGAAAGGTCAAGACATCAGCTGCTTAGTACTCTCCCCTGACCTCACTGTGGCCAGATGACTTTTCAGGTGTTTGCAGTAAGAAGGTGCCTACTTGCTCAGGAAAACAGTGATCGGGGCTTGTGGCCTGGGCACTGCCAGTGCCCACTCACTGTTGTGTCAGTGGGTATTCTAGTCTGCCTGCAACTACGTTTCTCAGTGTGAGTTAGTTACTCTCATTTGTAAATTGCCCTACTGTATTTTGTTAACATCTCTTCTCCTAGAACTTGATTATCTTAAGAGAATTGATAAAAGTAAACCATGACTTGCTCAACTGAGGAGAAGACCCCAGAGTTGTAACCCTTTTGAGAGCTAACTCCCCAAGAGCAGTGTGGTACGTACTGAGGAGCTAATGATCTGTTCCTTTTCATTCTCCACTTTCCCAGAACATCATCTATGAAATAATTTGTTCTGTTCACTGTAGAAAAGTTCATTATTATATTCATCTACTATCATGATTTTGAAGTGGTATTACTAAATGTGAAGAATAAATGGTACTGCCATATAGACAGGATTGTGTGTAGTATTCATTTTATTTTGGTGGAGAATTTATGTCTCCTGAAGAACTAATTTTCAAATCAATACTAAGAGAGTTACAGTGAAAAACTCTCTTAGTTTTGTGGATTTTTTTTCCCCTCCCCCTTGGAATGGATGGAACTGAAAATAATAGCTACAGGCTGAATTTCTTTCAGAAGTGTCTGTGCTTTTGCATATGTCTGAGCAGGTATCCCTTTGAAAAATGTATGGTTTATTTTCTGTAAAAGCAAAATAAATGGTAAACTCAGAAAAGCAGAGCACATGCACATTGGAGTTGTGTTTTTTAAATAAGATTCTTTTTGATATGGACCATCTTAAAACTCTTTATTGAATTTGTTATACTTTTGTTACACTATTCTGTTTTATATTTGGGGTTTTTGACCGGAAGGTATGTGGGGTCTTATCTCCCTGACCAGGGATGCACCCCCTGCATTGAAAGGCAAAATCTTAACCACTGGACCACCAGGGAAGTCCCTGGAGTTGGGTTTAACCTCATCTTTACCATTAGATGTTTGTTGTGTGACGTGAGGCTGATATGACTGACCAAAATGAAACCTGAGTGATTGTGGTATCACTCCGAAGGCAAAGAAAGTGTAGATTCTTACATGGATTTAATCCTTGTATTAAATGTAATAGTTGACTTGTTATGGTGGAATAGTTAAACTTGTTATGGTGAATAGCGATATGGTGTAATAATTAACTTGTTATGGTGAGTAGCAGTTGAAAAATTGATCTTCATATGTCATGTAATCTTGGCCTCTGTTCTACAATTTCTTAGTATGAGGCACCATGCAACCAAAAATAAAATATGGCTCTTTATGTCTCAGGGAGCCCCAAATAAAGTTTTTCCAACTTCTCACACTGACTGTACTATGTTAGATTCAGTCCTAACAGGATCAGACACATTTAGGATTGTGCCGTGCTGTGCTTTGCTTTCTCAGTCTTGTCTGACTTTTTGTGACCCTTTGGACAGTAGCCCACTAGGCTCCTCTGTCTATGGATTCTCCGGGCAAGAATATGGGAGTGGACTGCCAATTTCTTCTCCCAGAGATCTTCCCTATCCAGAGATCAAACCTGCATCTCCTGATTAGAATTAGGCTCTTGGTCTAATACTAGCAATATAGCCAAATTTGAAACTACAAACCATATTTTATAGATGTATTAAAGCCATTTGGAATCTTCTTTTCCTTGCTTTCTTTCATCAATCCATCCACCTTTCTAGGAGATAATACTGCTTTTTAAAAACATTTACATTTTAGTTTTTTGTTCCAAAGAAAAACTAACATACTGAAGTTTGAGAGGTAAAAGACAGAAACTGCCGAATTTAACAGATACTGTTTGTTTTCTTCTCACGTTCTGTCCTTTTCTGCAAGCTAGTTAATTTCAGTCATATCTTTTGATTTTTCTCCCGATTCTTTTAAACGGAATTTCTTCACAATGTCTATTTTTTGTCCTATGCTATGATTACTATTTCCTCCTGTCAGGAGGATCTGTTTTTTAAAAAGATGCTAGTGTTCTTATTTTTCTACCTACTTTCTCTATATAAAAGACCATCTCACTTGACATTCATTTCCAGTTAAATTTTAGTGGAATCATATAAGTTCATTGTAATCTGATATTTTAAAAAAATAGCTCAATGTAGGGGTTTATGAGTTTACAACAAATCACAGAGATATATTTTAAATATGTAAGAGACACCAAGACATTTTGATTAGCTTACAGTTTTTTGACACACAAGAAAATGTAAATTAAAATCAGACCAACAATGGAACGATGAGTGAGTGTTCTGAAAGAGAGTAGATAGATATTTAAATATCTGTGTAACTGTGAGTCTGTTACCATCTCTGTTTTATAGGTGAGAAAACCATTTTTCCTGTTCATAATGGCTTAGATAATAAATTTAAAGTCTGAAGTCTGAACCAAGTCTTTTCCCACAGTTTTTTCCTCTCTTTAGAAAACATGTCTTTATTTCTTTTCTGAGATGGAAATGATAAGGGATGGAATTGGAGTGGAACTCTGGGTTCTCACAGAGATTGTGTGTTGCCTTTTATATTACATGAGGGACAGTTAAGGAATGAAATTGTTGTAGAGGCCTTTAAAAAAAATTATATTTGCATTCGCAAATTTTCTTAAGCTTTCTGTTATTTTCTGGCTTCACTTGTGGCTCAGCTGGTAAAGAATCCGCCTGCATTGCTGGAGACCTGGGTTCAATCCTTGGGTTAGGATGATCCCCTGGAGGAGGGAAAGGCTACCCGCCCCAGTATTCTGGCCTGGAGAATTCCTAGGACTGTACAGTCCATGGCGTCGCAAAGAGTCAGACAGGACTGAGCGACTTTCGCTTGTTTCTGGCAGACAGGGCAAATTGTTGTTTTCATTGGAAGGGGGGATTTGATATTTTGCCTGAAATTTCAGAAGCCAAGTATCACAGTGAAACATCTGAATTAAATATTGTGTACTTTTTAAACACATTTTGTGTTTCCTTCACCAATCTTTTAATTCATTTGATGGAGGAATGTTTTTGTTTCATAAAGTCTTTTAATGTATTCCTTGTACACTTTCTCCCCTCAGTTGCAAGTAGGATAGAATCAGCAGTGGTTTTTTCGTAGAGTGAATAGTTAATTCATTTATCTTGAAATGATTCATAAGTCATTTGTCTCCTTTTTTCCTCCTTTTATTGAAGTTTCTACTTATAAGTAGGGATGGAAATTTATTTCAAAACCAGGCTTTCTCTGATTTGTCCTTCTGCCTGTAACAGAACAGGTCCCGTAACCATCAGTGGGATACTCTGTGTGTATGTGTGTGTGTGTGTGTGTGTGATACTCTGTGTGTGGGATATTCTGTGTGTGTGTGTGTGTGTGTGTGTGTGTGACAGATGACCCATCGCGACACCTTGGCCTTGTCTGCTGTCATCTCACCTCTCCCCGCCAGTGAGATACTGTGTGTGTGTGTCTGTCTGTCTGTCTGTCTGGCAGACAGATGACCCATCACGGCACCTTGGCTTTGTCTGCTGTCATCTCACGTGTGTGTGTGTGTGTGTGTGTGTGTGTGTGTGTGTGTCTGTCTGTCTGTCTGTCTGTCTAGCAGACAGATGACCCATCGCAGCACCTTGGCCTTGTCTGCTGTCATCTCACCTCTCCTCACCAGTGGGATAGAGTGTGTGTGTGTGTGTGTGTCTGTCACCTCTCCCCGCCAGTAGGATAGTGTGTGTCTGTGTGTATCTTACCTCTCCCTGCCAGTGGGATAGTCTGTGTCTGTGTCTGTGTCTGTGTCTGTGTCTGTGTCTGTGTCTGTGTCTGTCTGGCAGACAGATGACCCATCACGGCACCTTGGCCTTGTCTGCTGTCATCTCACGTGTGTGTGTGTGTGTGTGTGTGTGTGTCTGGCAGACAGATGACCCATTGCGGCACCTTGGCCTTGTCTGCTGTCATCTCACGTGTGTGTGTGTGTGTGTGTGTGTGTGTGTGTGTGTGTGTGTGTGTTTGGCAGACAGATGACCCATCGCGGCACCTTGGCCTTGTCTGCTGTCATCTCACGTGTGTGTGTGTGTGTGTGTGTCTGCTGCCATCTCACCTCTTCTCGCCCTCCCGCCCCCACGTCCGCACCTGCGCCGGGTGGTGTGGGGGCCACTAGTGATGTGTAACTGTTGAGCACTTGAGAAAATGACTAGTTGTAGTTCACATACGCTGTAAATATAAAATGTGCGCTGGGTTTTGAAGAGTTGTTTTTTTGTTGTTTTTTTAAGTGAAATCTTAGTTTTGCTTGAATTTCAGGAGATGATATTGTTTGGATATATTGGATTAAATAAAAATAGACTATTAGAGTCAATTGCCACCTTAAAGACTTTTTTTTTTTTTTGAGTCTACTAGAAACTGACACACCTTTGGTTAGCATTGTATGTCTGTTGACAGTGTTCTATACCTTGCTGATCACAGCTACCTGATTTAAAGGTTCTCCTTGTCTGCCAGAAACAAGTAATTAGAGAAACTTGAGGGCCTCTGCGAGCCTGGCGCTGGAAGAGGTGCAGAGCATGTGGGCTGCTATCTGCAGCTGTGTGCCGTCACAGCACCCAAAGCGCCTTCCCCTGGGGCCGCGGCTGGGCGCTGCACACCCGCCCAGCTCTGCTGTCGCTGCGGAAATTCTCAGAAATGAATGGATAACAGAAAGCGGTGTTGGAACAGTAGGAAAGAACAATTTTGCATGGGAAGCTTTTGGGAGATATTGTTTCCTGTAATCAACCTGAAGTTGGGGCAAACTTGAACAGACAAGAAGTCTGGTGCTTTGGACAGTGTGAAAGCTGCTAGTGAACTCTATTCTCCTCTGTCAGGAAAAGTAACTGAAGTTAATAAAGCTCCAGCAGAAAATCCAGGACTTGTCAACAAATCTTATTATGAAGGTGGTTAGCTAATCAGTAACCCTTCAGAACTAGATGAGTGAGTGAAGAAGCATATGAGAAATACATACAGTCTATTGAGGAGTGAAAATGGAACGCCTAAGTAAACTAGTTTGAAACAACTTTAAAAAAATTTTAGATCTGGGAAAACTGGAATGACCCTCAGAAAGTTCCTAAAATTAGATCATGGGTCTACATTACAAAGCTTAAGTTGTCGTTATTCATTTGTAAAATGAGGACCTAAATGTTAGAGAAGGGATGCTAATCACTTAGTTTTGGTAGAGCCTATAACTTGAACCAAATCCCCTCATTTGTAGTTGAGTTTTCTTTTAATGTGTCATACAAATTTTATAGAATTTGAATATTCTTCAGAGGTGAATCATGAGTGCTTTCACAGGACCTCAAGAGGAGATAGAAAAATTGTCTTTATCAGTTTCCCTGGTGGCTCCGAATCCACCTGCCAATGCAGGAGACTCGAGTTGGATCCCTGGGTCAGGAAGATCGCCTGGAGAAGGAAATGGCAACCCACTCCAGTATTCTTGCCTGGAGAATCCCATAGACAAGAGGAGCATGGTGGGCTACAGGCCATGGAGTCACAGGGAGTTGGGCACAAATGAGCGACTGACACTTTGAAAGCATCTTTACTACAGATTTCTAGGTTTTTTCCCCCTCCACTACAGTTAAGAGCTAAAGATACAGACTGTCAGGAGAATTTTCTTTTATTAAAATTAGATTTTTATTCTCATCTATTTATGTTATTCTCTTATTCAGTATTTGCTCTCTTTTGTGTACACTTACTTCCTTGTCAGATCACTTTTCCCTTGATTTTTCAGTTATAAATTTTTCATTTGGTTCTTTTTATATTTTCTACTTATGAGTTTTTACCATCATTTCAAGTGCCTACCCTTACTTTATGGAGAATGGACTATTAAAATAGCTACCTTATTTTTGATAATTCTCACATCTAGATCATCTTGAGATTGACATCTGTTACTGCCTTTTTCTTTGAGAATTAGATTTTCTTGATTCTTGTATGTGCTCAGACAGTAAGGCACCTGTCTACAATGCGGGAGACCCAGGTTCGATCCCTGGGTTAGGAAGATCCCCTGGAGAAGGAAATGGCAATCCACTCCAGTACTATTGCCTGGAAAATCCCACAGACAGAGGAGCCTGGTAGGCTACAGTCCGTGGAGTCCCAAAGAGTCGGACACAACTGAGTGATTTCACTTTCTTTCAGGAGATTATTATTTTTCTGTTTGAAACCAGACAGGTCCAGACTGAACTTTCTGTGTCATGGACAATGGTTCCACTGTGAGTTCAGTATTTCAAAGCCTTTATTCTGCTGCTTTGGATCTCCTCATGTGCACACCTCAGGCTTAGTGTGGGACCCTGACAATAGCTCCTAGCTTCAGTTCTCAAAACTTCTGCCTATTTGAGTATGTTTTGCATATACGTCTTGGGATGAACTTGGGACTTGTGTTGGTTCATATACAGAATTACAGGATCCAGCTCCCAGAGGCCTCTCTTTCTGATTTAGTTGAGCTCCTTTGGTTCAAAGGGACTGGCTCAGTCGGGGTCTTGAGAGAGATAAACGTGGGAAAGGGGGTTATGTCAATTGCAGTTTTGAATATGTGTGCTTTTAAGAATAGTAGGGGGTTAGAATCACCAAAAATGGAGTGGTGGCTCCTGTCGGACAAATCGTCCCGTGAGTAGTGACAACCATCTCTGGACAACATATGACAAAAAGTATGAGGACATTGTAGAGCAAACAAATGGAGATAGAAACTGGTTTGGAGTGGCCTGAGGTGAGCTTCCCAAGTTGATGGTGTTCTGCCTGAGAGCAGGCTCCTCTTGGGTGGTTTGCAGTTTTAAACTGGCTTGAGGAATCAGATAGTTGAGAATTACCACAGCAGCTCAGAGTAGTGGAGCCGAGCAGGAGGAAGAGGGAGGAAGTCCAAGAAAGGAAAGAACCTCAGAGGTCGAGTACCAAATTCTGGGTATAAACTCTGTCAAATAAACTGGGGCCGACCCCGAAACTTGGAAACAATTCGGGTATCAGCAAGAGAATAGGTAAACTGTGGTTTATTTGTATCACAGAGTATTACTAACAGTTAAAGGAGAAAACTATTGGTACCTGAAGCAATTTGTACTAAACTCTGAAACATGCTGAGTGAACGTAGTCTTGTGTGAAACAAGACATAATGTATGATTCCTTATACAGTGTGCTAAAAACAGGCAAATATCTGTTGTGTATTGGGGCTGGGGTGGGACGAAGATAATTATTGTTGGGGAATAAATGATTGACAAGGCTTAGAAATGGAAGCATGGCTGCTGGGGACAAGAATTAAGTAAGAAAAGGCATGTGGGAACTTTCTAGGGTGAGGGTAGTGTCCTGTTAGGGATTTGAGTTACTTGAGTTTGTGCATTCGTCAAAACTCATTGAATAGTGCACCCGTACATATCTATTGTAGTTTGCATGAATTTTTTCTTTACAAGAAAAATTGTACTAAATTCTTTATTATAGTTAATAATAGGCAGTTTGAAGTATATATGGGTATATATGAGCTGTAACTTTTTTTTGAAGTGCTTCAGAAATTAAGATTAGTTAATAGATGTGGGTAAAACAAATAGAAGAAAGCATTAATTTTAAAGTCTTAGTGATGGTTATGTGAATGTTCTTTGTACACTTTGAGTTTTTCTGAAGGTTTGAAATTTTCATCATGAAATGCTATGAAAGATACTAGTAGGAAGTATATCTCTGCTGTTTGTTTTTGGTGGCTTTCATAAAAACTGGTAGTTCTTTAAATTTGGAAATATTTTAAAGAATTTATCAGTTACATTTTTCTGCCTATGCACTGAGCTCTGAACTGTTTGGGATGTGGAAAGATAGACGTAGAAATAAACAATGTAAGTGGAAAGACAAAACATATACACACAATAATTTGAAGACTTCAGTGATAGGGCAAAATCTCACGAAGATCATTTATAATAGTATGATCAGAGTCAAATGTGAATGGTGGGAAACGGAGTCCCTGGAGTTGCGTATTTTGAACAAGTTTTGAAAGTGCTCATAGAAGAAACTTTTGGATTCTCTTTCTGTTCTTTTAATTGGCCAATTGTTGATTGCAAAGTATGACTTAGGGGACATTTTTTAGTGTGTTGTATTCATTCTTTAGCAGAGGAATGCTGTGTGATTTTAATGCTAGAATTGTTAGCCAGCTTGAATGATGAGAATTTATTTTAAAAAATCTGTATTTTAGGAAAATGGTAATTGTATGTTAATAAGTTCTATTAAAAAACAGATGATCATAGTTGCTGAATTTTGTAATTCTTCTATAAAGTTTTGAGAGATGAGTATAGTGATATTAAAAATATTAATATACTATCCAGTATTAAGTATAAGCATTCTAAACTACTCATTCATTCTTTATCCTCATCTTACTCTTAGGAAATGTATTCTGATAGACTGAATTTTTTAAGGTATATATTGGAATAAATTATAAGTGGATAAAAATGAGAGAAAAATGAAATACTGAAATAGAATCGTGAGATTTTTTTCGCTATTAGTTTGATCATCTCTGTTTCTTTCTAATGACAGTTTTTCTTCCCTTAACCTGAAATGAGAAGTTTGAATAAGATTAAGCACTTATTAAATACATTTAATTTTTAGAAAATAAAAAGTTATATATAATTAATTGTGTTTTATGTATATATATATATGGCTTGTTAATTTCTAGAGAGCAGAAATAGATTTGGACTCATTTTTGGTCTTTCGACTTTTTAAGCTTTCCAATTGTATTGCAATAAAAAAGGGACCATTTCTATAACTTTCTCAAAGCAAATATGCTGCAAAAATACAAACAGACAAAAAGCAAACGTGCTGCTGTTTTGTATGTATCTTTAGCAATTTATAATTGTTCCTAGAATTTTGTATTATTGATATCTAAATGAAGCATTTTGGTCTTTGAGAAAATTGTACTGTATACCGACTTACACAAATGTTAGGAAGAATAACAAATGTGTTTCTGTTCTACAGATAGAAATTTAGTGAGGAACAATCCAGTGGACTTCTTGCCACATACCAACTAGTTATTGAAACATCAAATTTTCATTTAACTCCTGATCTTGGTACCAAGAGAATAATGTTTTCTGCAGTACATTGAGTTCTGAATTTTTGAGGAGCTGGTTTATATCTGTATGATAGTGGCTAAAAATAATGCTGCTTATAGTATCCTATCGCTAGTAATTATAATAAAACTAGTAGTTTTATTAGTAGTAAATAAGCTTAATGTTTAAGTGTCTCTGAAAAAAGTCATGGAGGAGGGGGGAAATAAGGTAGTTTGAGTAAATTGCTGAAAATAGCTTATGTGCAGAACAGTGCACTACAGTATGCTTTCCATATCCATCCTGATATCTGCTGTGTGCAGTTAAAGTGAAGTCGCTCAGTCATGTACGACTCTTTGCGACCCCGTGGACTGTAGCCCACCAGGCTCCTCCGTCCATGGGATTCTCCAGGGAAGAATACTGGAGTGGGTTGCCATTTCCTTTTCCAGGGGATCTTTCCAACCCAGGGATCGAACCCAGGCCTCCTGCATTGCAGGCAGATGCTTTAATCTCTGAGCCACCAGGGAAGCCTTAAGTGTAAGTTTATTTTAATCAGCTCATTAGGATTATAAGTCAAAACACCCACATTAAAGTAGAAAATATTTTTAATGTGAAGGAAAGTTTGTTTCACAGGTCACTTGTCTCAGGGGCACATGGATATCACAACTATTTTAAGACTAGCCAAGAACAGATTTCATCACTATCAAGGCTGCTTTATTTTTGCCTTTGTTTCTACCAGCCAGAGAAAAATTTTATTAGTGATTCTGAATAACATATTAGGTACTGTATTGCCAGTGTGAAATGTTCAAGTGAATGATTAATGGAATTATGTGTATGCCAAGTTATTTTATAATCACTAGGTGATTTGCATAAAGTAAGTTTTAAAAACAAAATTTTCATAGACTGTTTCATTATATCTTTATATATTTTAAAAGATATATATTATCTCCTTTAAAAGGATAGATTTTTGATATTAATAGATTCCTGATTGTAGAGATAACGTTTATTGGTCCTCATATAGCTAGAGTTTTAAGTCTGTCAGGTGAGATTCATAGTATTAACATAAATGAAAAGTAAATGCAAACAGTAGTGTCAGAGGATCTATGAGCTTAAAAAATTTATCAGACCGTAGACCAATCAGTTAATTACCTGTAATTTAGGAAATTGCCATTAGGAAACCACAAGTTTTTGAGGCACCAGAGCCTTTCCGTTATTTGTTACTGATATATAGAAGCTTGATTTCTTTCAGGGTAGAAAATGTAAAGAAAAAATACTGTTCTCTTTATATTTCTGTTGTCACTAGTGGTAAAAAAAATGTCATTTATTTCAGTTAACCTTGTTGTCAGAAGCAGTCAGGTTCTGTTTTGAGAGCTAACAAGAAAAATGTTATGCATAGGGAAGGTACACTCATTAACAAAGAAGGGTATCATAAATATAATTATTGTTTTGTTACAAGTAAAAGTAATTGTCTAATTTACTCTAATCATTTTTTGTGTCATTTTACACTTTGTTCAGTTACTTAATTGAGAATTGAGATCAGTTATGAGGCATTTTATTACCTAAAGTAATTACTAGCCCAAAGGTATTCCTGTACTGTTTTTAAGATTCACTTGGGCAGTCTCATTGGCTAAATAAAGGTGAATTGCTTTTTTGAGGTCATAATTTGGTCACTCACACCTAATCTGGTTTAGATGTTAAGGTTACTTACTAAGGCAGGTATATTGTAAACATTTTAAGAGTTACAAAATCTTAAAAGTTATGATTTTATATCCTAAAAATCTACTTAAAAGTTATGAAAAGATTGCTTACAGCAGTTCAAAATTTTTGAGAATTGTTTTCATCCCTGTTCCACCTGCTGTTTGCAGTGTTAACTTCCCTGTTAACAGAAGTCCTACATTTTACTGCTTCTGCCTGAACTCATCTATAGACTCTCAGTGTTAAAGCCAGAAGAGCCCTTTCAGATTATCTAATTCAGCACCCTCATTTTACAGATGAGGAAACTGAGGCCTTGGACTAGAACAGAAGTCTCCTGACTGAGTCCAGGACTCTTTGTGTTGCGTCATGCTGCCTGATGTTTGTTTATGGAACTCAGCAACATCACATACAGGGTGAGCTTTTTTTTTTTTAAACGAACACACAAAGTGGCTTGCTACTCTCATCAGGTGGTGTCATCGTTCTTAAGTTTCATCTTTCTTTTTTTTTACCCATACCTATTTTAATCCACAGTATAGCCCAATTACCCATGAATTTATTTTGCTGCTACTACTTCTTGGCATTTGACCATTGTTTTTGAGAGTTAAACTCTTAGTAATATGTTTTCTTATCCATAACCATGGTAGCCTTACCAGGCATTATAGCAACAGTAGATTAAAATTCTTACAAGGATGACTTAGGGAGTCTTAAATTTAGATTTAAAGTGAGTTATAAGTAGATAAGTACAAGAGTGTGTATATGAGATCTAAGAGCAGATGTGCTACCAAATATGAGAGCAATTTTTTTGTGAAATAACAAAATCCCAAGAAATATTAACCAACAGTGTGACATGGTTGCTGTAAAATGCCTTATCCTGTGAACTCATGGATTTAAACTCATTTGTGTTTTAGATTATCATTTGCATTTTAGATATCATTAGATTATCATAGCATCTGCTCCTGATGTCCTAATTTTGGCTAGTGAGAGCCTCTTCAGGTTGGTTCCTGTGTCCTTTGGATAAGACCTTAGAAGTTTTAAGTAGCTGTCTTGCTTTTTGGTTTGACACGGTGTTAATAGATTTGTGTGGTTTTCTAAGGTAACTCAAGGACTTTTAAGTTCTTGTAGTAAGTTCAAGATTTATAAGTTTCTGTAGGACCAAAATATCATTTCCACTAACTCGTTCATTAATAAACACGGTCCATCATTAATTTTGCTTTTTGTAAAAGTAGGAGAAAACAAGATCTTTCAGCTTAAACAAAATTAGCGTGCTTTTCTTGTATTCTCTTGTATTTTAAAATCTCTTGTTTCATATTACTGAAATAACCATGTGTCAGCCTCTAGAATTTTGGGTAAACGAAAGCACTAATGCTCAGCTATGAATGTTGGATAAATTTGGATTGGACACTTTACATCACTTACATATGTATAATATGTATATGTCATTGGAACATATACATGTATGTTACTAGAACACACACACACACACACATATATGTTACTAGAATTCTTTGCCTGTTTAACTGTTTCTCAGCAGCCTTAAAGGGCCCCTGTCCAGTTAACTAACTGCGTTTCAGGTGAACTAAGTCAGAGGTCCAGAAATGCTATGTGATGGTAGTTTTCCTGAAAAGATTATATCTGTGGGGAGGATTGTGGATGTTTTATTTTGACAAGGACGTAGTATATAAATTGCTCCTTGATTAGGTTTCTTATGCATGAGGGCTGGCTTTTATGACTTCTGGAGTGTGTGTGTGTGTATTGTTGTTATTCAGTTGCTCACTCTTATCCAACTCTGTGTGACCCCGTGGACTGCAGCACACCAGGTTCCTCTATCTTCCACTATCTGCTGGAATTTGCTCAAATTCTTGTCCATTGAGTCAGGAATGCTAATCTAGCTATTTTATCCTCTGCTGCCCCCTCTCCTCTTGCCTTCAGTCTTTCTAAGCATCAGGATCTTTTCCAGTGAGTCAGCTCGTCACATCAGTTGGTCAGAGTATTGGAGCTTCATTTTCAATGCTTCTAGTGAATATTCAGAGTTGGTTTTCTTTAGGATTGACTGGTTTGATCTTCTTGTTTATAGCTATTATGTGCTAGAATGTAAACTACAGACTGCCTTTTAAATGCTTGCAATTTGATAGTGACTGAAAAATATGCACAATATAAAATGACAGAATAAATTGGTTTTCATGCATGTCTACTACCTGTGAGATTCTTAGAGTAGGTTTTATTTCTATTTTACAGAATAGGAAACTGGGGCTTAGCGTAGTTAAATGACTTGATTTAATGCTTTACTGTCAAAAACAATAACATTTGAAAGAAAATACAAATACTCTAATTTCTAACCTAAATTTTTTTTTTTTTTACTACTGCCCAACTTTAAAAAGAGTTTTTCTAAAACTATGCTTCCAGGGGTACAGGAGGAAAGGAGGAAACACCTTTAATGTTGACATTTGAATAGTCTTCATAAGGAGATGACATTTGAAGAATAGAAAAAATTTTAACACTTGTAGTTGGAACAAAGAGCTTAAAAAGCATAAATGTGGGAATTAGGGATTTGTTAGAATATTTTTTACTCACTTGAATGTAGAGTACATTCAAAGAAGATGCTGTACAGTCAGATAGATACTTTAAGACCATACATTGGAGAAGGAGAACTTAAATGGTTCTGTAAACAATTTAGAGTGAATGTGGAAGCTAATAGGTAGTCATGAATACATATGACATAATCAGCATTATATTTTGTGTGTAGATGTCAGAAGATAGTATGAAGAGACCTAGAAGTCATTGAGGGTATTGCAGTAGTAGAGGTGATAGGTACTGCGAAAAAGAAGACATGACTGAAAGGGGTGTTTTAAAGGTAAGAGATAGCAGGTAGAAGCCGAGATAGAAAACTGAATGCAAAAAAAAAAAACCTAAAATTTAAATTGTAGTGAATTACAGAATTAGTAATAGTTATGGGCAAGAGGAGAAACATTTTGGGAAGTAGAGGGCATAAGTTGACTCCAGTAATGCTGAGTGATGATAACTGAAAGGACATAGATATCTGTGCTTTAGTCAGCTGGAATTGGGATTCCTAGGTGGCTTGAGGTAAAGAATCTGCCTGCCAATGTAGGAGATGTGGGTTTGATCCCTGGGTCGGAAAGATCCCCTGGAGGAGGAAATGGCAACCCATTCCAGGTATTCTTGCTGGGAAAATCCCAGAATCCCATGGACTGTGGAGGAGTATAGTCCATTGGGTCCCAAAGAGTCAGCTGGACATGACTGAGTGACTGAGCAGGCTCATATGCAGCTAGAATTGGAATGTTTAGAATGGGAAAGATGGGTGTGTGTGTTTAGCATGTAGCAGGACAGATGGTGATTTTATAATTCTTCAGAGTGGAAGAGATCCTTAGTTGGAGGAGTGGAGTGAAGATCAAACGGCTAAAAAGAAGTCCGCTATATACTGTAGAGCAGGAAGAAAAATCAGTGAAGTGGACAGAATCAGAAAGTCACATGTTGGAAGTTTAAAGTTTTGTTGTTTTTTTTTTAATCTTAAGTTCTGGAAATGGCAAGTAGTATGAAATAATGAAGGCATATGATGACCTGTTGAATTTGGGATGGATTAGTAACAAAGTTCTTTAGAGTCCATAAAATTTTAACAATAACAAAAACATTTTCTTCTTTATATGCTTAAACATATTCTTTTACTTAAATGCATTAGATATACATTTTGTCACGTACTCTTTCTTTTGCTTCCTCCCCCATCAGTTCAGTTCAGTTGCTCAGTTGTGTCCAGCTCTTTGCGACCCCATGGACTGCAGCATGCCAGGTTTCCCTGTCTATCACCAACTCCCAGAACCTGCTCAGACGCATGTCCATCCAGTTGGTGATGCCATCCAGCCATCTCATCCTTTCTCGTCCCCTTCTCTTCCTGCCTCAGTCTTTCCCAGCATCAGAGTCTTTTCTAACAAGTCAGCGCTTCATATCAAGTGGCCAAAGTATTGGAGCTTCAGCTCCATGAGTTTATTGTCTTTAATGACTTTACAATCCATGAATATCATGAATATACCACAGTCTTGTTTTGATTCTTCCCCTTAATGGGCATTCACTATACTAACCTTTTTGCCATTAAAACCCAGTCTTCTTATATAAACATCCTTAGGAATTTGTGTTTTTATCTCTCTGTATTGCAGAGTATACATCTTAGTTGAACTCTGTGACATTGCAACTGTGTGACCACATTTTAACAAAAAACAAAAAAGGCAAATGCTTATTTTTCCAGTCTAATATTTTTACTTTTAATAAGAATTGCCAGATTGTTTTCCAAGGATTTTTTTCTTTTTTACATTTCCATTTGCACTACGTGGGGATAACGTTGTATTTTTCAGTTGAATATAATGTTTGGTCATTTGATTCTGTGCCTCTTTTGTTCATTTCTTTTGTAAATATTTATAAACTTTTGGTCTTTTAAGTACAGTGTTTTCTCATCTCTATTTATAGGTGCGTATTACTGGAGCAGAGAAAAGCTGTTGTTTTTTTATTGGCCTCTACCATATTAAATTCCTTTATGAAGGGCTGGTGATATTTGCTAATAATATATCTAGAAGACCCAACAGCTTCTGTGATGGAGACTACTTTTTCTCTTTTGTATCTTTTTCTACTACTTCTTCAGTCAGCACAGAACAATAGGGTGAATAAAAATAAAGGTTTTTGAAGTGAGCAAAAAATCAGAACGTCCTAATAACTTTTACCAAAGAAGTAAAGCCACCTGAAATTAAGGGGCTTTGAGTGAGATAGAATCTTTATAAAGCTTTTGAAAATCCGTAACGGCAAATTTGAGAAGGAAGTTAAAAATGTAGTAAAACGATTGCCAGATAACTCAGAGGAACAAAGTTGTTTTAGACACCAAAATAGTTAAATGTCATGATGATAGCATTTGTGTTGAAATGTCTGATCTGCATGAAAATGGAGGGAATGGAGATACAGTTCAGGTGAATGATGCGAGATTGGAGGATACTGAGAAACTGGAGTAATGTGAGATGATCTTGAAAACCTGTTCAGTTATAGAAACGGAGTAGATCAAAGATAGAAGGAGTTTACAGTGAAAAACTGCCACCACTGGTGGCTTAGTGTTAAAGAACCCACCTGCCAGTGCAGGTAGATGAAAGAAACAGGTTCAATTCCTGGGCTGGGAACATCTGGAGAAGGAAATGGCAACCTACTCCAGTATTCTTACCTGGAGAATCCCATGGACAGAGGAGCCTGGCGGGCTACAGTCCATGGGGTTGCATAGAGTTGGACACACTGAAGTGACTTAGTACGTACACACAGTGAAAAAGAGGGTGTGTGTATTTTGTTTTGTTTACAGTTACAGGATTTAAAGATAGAGACATTTTTGAAGTATGTAGTGTGATGCAAGCATGGTTTGTATGCTGTGGGAAACTTGTTAAGATAGACATGCCTGGGCTGTACGTCTGACTTGCTGAAACTTAATTAAGACTTTTCCTGGTTGGCACAAAATTTATAACATTACTTTGAAGAAGCTGCACAGGTGATTTTGATACATCACGCTAAGTAAGACTATTAAGCTAGAAATTGGAACGTGGCCTTTTTCCCCTACATACATAGCGTCATGGTCCCCCTCCACCTCACCCCACCCCAAAGAAATGGAGATACAAGTTACTGAAATTGAGAGAGTAGTAGAGATCAACACTGGAGTGGATGAGAGGGAACACTGAATTTTAATCATCATTGGAGATTATTTTTTGGTCTTTTTAAAACATCACTGACCTAGTGGGAAACATTTATTCATTTGGTCAACAATCATTGAGTGCCTTTTATGAATCGAACTGTTATTTCAGGCACAGTAGTAGTGAATGATAAGGATTAAGTGTCTGCTCTCACATAGCTTGCATTTTTTTAATGAACACAAATAAACTGTCATTCCTAGAGTACAGTATTTGTTAACTGAATCCTCATAGTGTTTGAAAAATCTAACGTACCCCATGGATCATCCTATTATATGATCCAGTATTGTTTCTGTAGAGTAGTGGTCTATACAAATAAAAAATTAATTTTGAAATGAACATTTTCATTTGCTGCTGTTACCTCTTGCTGCCTTTTTTTTTTTTTTTTTTTTTTTTACTATTCTTTTAAGTATCACTCTGAAAGCTTCCTTTTCCACTAATGTAAGGGAAGACAAAAAGAGGTAAACCCATTTCCATCACATAATGGAAATGAGGAACATTCTTTCAGTTCTGGCAGTCTTGAGTTTCAACACAATATGCTTCTTCAATATAGAACAGTCCAAAGGGAAATAATTCCAGACTCCTACCTACTGGATGTGAATAGATTGAAAACCTTTCCAAAGTTAGATAACCCTGTGATAACTGATTGAGTACCCAGAAACTCAGAAAGGGGATGAAATTCTTCTTTGTTTGATCATCTTGTTCTTCCTCTCCAATGTGACGTGTGCTCATATCTCTGTATAAGTTTTGGAAATAGCAGATGCTTTGTTTTCATCTCCATTTTGCAGTCACTGTTTTCATGGGTTCAGTTTTGCATACTACTCACACCTAGTACTAGAGCCATCCCTCTTAGTTTTTTTTTTTTTTTCTTAACCAGTTTTTTAAAGAGAAAATGATTGTATATTTACACGTAAATAAGTTTTGAGGTTTTAATTAATATTCAGTTTAGTTCAGTCGCTCAGTCGTGTCCGACTCTTTGCGACCCCATGAATCGCAGCACGCCAGGCCTCCCTGTCCATCACCAACTCCCGGAGTTCACTCAGACTTGCGTCCATCGGGTCAGTGGTGCCATCCAGCCATCTCATCCTCTGTCGTCCCCTTCTCTTCCTGCCCCCAATCCCTCCCAGCATCAGAGTCTTTTCCAGTGAGTCAACTCTTCACATGAGGTGGCCAAAGTACTGGAGTTTCGGCTTTAGCATCATTCCTTCCAAAGAAATCCCAGGGCTGATCTCCTTCAGAATGGACTGGTTGGATCTCCTTGCAGTCCAAGGGACTCTCAAGAGTCTTCTCCAACACCACAGTTCAAAAGCATCAATTCTTCGGCGCTCAGCCTTCTTCACAGTCCAACTCTCACATCCATACATGACCACTGGAAAAACCATAGCCTTGACTAGATGGACCTTAGTCGGCAGAGTAATGTCTCTGCTTTTCAATATGGTATCTAGGTTGGTCATAACTTTTCTTCCAAGGAGTAAGCGTCTTTTAATTTCATGGCTGCAATCACCATCTGCAGTGATTTTGGAGCCCAAAAAAATAGTCTGACACTGTTTCCGCTGTTTCTCCATCTATTTCCCATGGAGTGATAGGATCGGATGCCATGATCTTCGTTTTCTGATGTTGAGCTTTAAGCCACCGTTTTCACTCTCCTTTTTTACTTTCATCAAGAAGCTTTTTAGTTCCCCTTCACTTTCTGCCATAAGGGTGGTGTCATCTGCATATCTGAGGTTATTGATATTTCTCCAGGCAATCTTGATTCCAGCTTGTGCTTTTTCCAGTCCAGCGTTTCTCATGATGTACTCTGCATATAAGTTAAATAAGCAGGGTGACAATATACAGCCTTGATGGACTCCTTTTCCTATTTGGAACCAGTCTGTTGTTCCATGTCCAGTTCTAACTATTGCTTCCTGACCCGCATACAGATTTCTCAAGAGGCAGGTCAGGTGGTCTGATATTCCCATCTCTCTCAGAATTTTCCACAGTTTATTGTGATCCACACAGTCAAAGGCTTTGGCATAGTCAAAAAAACAGAAATAGATGTTTTTCTGGAACTCTCTTGCTTTTTCCATGATCCAGCGGATGTTGGCAATTTGATCTCCAGTTGCTCTGCCTTTTCTAAAACCAGCTTGAACATCAGGAATTTCACGGTTCACGTATTGCTGAAGCCTGGCTTGGAGAATTTTGAGCATTACTTTACTAACCAGGAGGGGAAAACTCTTTTATTTCCTTCAGCTCTAAAGCCTATGATTCGTAATATTTTATATATTATAGATTGTATCAATTAACAGTTACTTTGTATCAGCAGGCCCAAAGAAAATTCTGCTCTAAAAAGTAAGTTTAGTTATATATTTGAGGTTAAAAATAAAGATTTTTTTCCCCTGATTTGTGTTTTATTTATTATAATTTATATTTTGAGCTTCTAGGTCATTTGTTGTGTAGCCACTAAGTTTTGTTTGACTCTCTTGTGACCCCATAGACTGTAGCTTGACAGGCTCCTCTGCCCATGGAATTTGCCAGGCAAGCATACTGGAGTGGGTTGCTGTTTCTTTCTCCAGGGGATCTTCCCAACCCAGGGATCAGACTCATGTCTCCTGCATTGTCTGGTGGATTCTTTACCACTGAGTCACCAGGGAATCCCTTTAGGTCAGTAGGGTACCTATAAAATGCTAAAAACCTTGCAGTAGAATGAAAATAGGTATGATTTGTGGGAACAGTTTTAGTCTTAAAAACTTACATGACTTGGTTCAAATGCTCATTGTTTCTAACATATGTATTCATTTTCATATAACTGTTATTTGTAACATTTTTTTCATAATGATTACTCTTATAACTTATAGGTATTTTAATTGAAGTTGAGTGGTTTTGACGTGTGCCCTGAAAAACTTTTTTTTTTTTCAAGAATGTTTCTTTTTTCCTTTAGTTCAGAGAATTGTATAAGAAAATTCTGCTCTGAAGAGTATTAGTTGTATAATTGTAGTTAAAAACAAAGATTAAATATCTGTTTACCGTATGGTAATCAAGGTTTTTTTTTTTTTTTTTTTTAACTATACTAATAATTGGGGATTCCCTGTGGCTCAGAGGTTGAAGTGTCTGCCTGCAATGCGGGAGACCTGAGTTCGATCCCTGGGTCGGGAAGATCCCCTGGAGAAGGAAATGGTAACCCACTCCAGTATTCTTGCCTGGAGAATCCCATGGACGGAGAAGCCTGGTAGGCTACAGTCCACGGGGTCGCAGAGTTGGACACGACTGAGCGACTTCACTTTCACTTTCAATAAAGCTTACTGCCAACTCCTTAATATTTTCAGAGGAGATCAAAGTGATTCTGAAGTTGATGTCTCTGGGTAAAGACAGTATTTTATTTTCCCTAAATGTAATTCCTTCTTCTCCAAGAAAGAGATGAAGTTGGGAGCAATGAGAAGAAAAGCACTCTTACCCTCTAATTTGTGCCTTAGGGGTGGGTGGGTGTGTGTGTGAGCTATTTATTGTGAGGGTGGGGGGTGTTAGCTATTTATTGAGGCTTTGTGTGTGTGTGTGTTTTAGCTATTTATTGAGTAGCTAGCATGCCTTTGCATCATATTGAGGGAAGCAGGCTGTTCTAATACCTGTACTTGAGAAGCAGGAAATTGATCAGCAATTTGATAGTCGGTCTGCTGAAGTGGAGTGTGTCTAGATAAATTTATACCAACTTATCTTCTCTGTAGTTGTTTGCTTTTCAGAGAAAGGAGAGTCAGGCCCAGGACTTCATATTCAAATCAGGGTCAGAAAACTAGGATGCATGTTGAGTGTGAAATAGTCATTGTTTTGTCCCTGCACTCACTGCCCTCGTTCTTATAGATTTCCCTGTCCTTCACATTCATTAATATGGAGAAAACACTAGGCTTTAACTGTTACAGTGGTCTGGAAAAGATGAAAGCCTGATGAGAAACTGGAAGAGCTAAAGAGAGTTAAAACTGTTATTTTTTTCTCCCCAGTGACATTTTCAGATGGTTACTTTTAAACAGAATCCAAACAAGATTTGCACACTGCTTTTGGTTGCTAAATTCCAATCTCTTCCACCTATTGGTAGAAATAAATTTGTCTTGTCAAATTCCCCACATTCTCGATTTGGCTAGTCGTATGGCTTTGCTGGTGGCTCAGATGGTAAAGAATCTGCCTGCCTTGCAGGAGACCTGGGTTTGATCCCTGGGTTGGGAAGATCTCCTGGAGGAGGGCATGGCAACCCACTCCAGTACTCTTGCCCGGAGAATCCCCATGGACAGAGGAGCCTGGAGGGCTACGGTCCATGGGGTCACAAAGAGTTGGACACGACTGAACAGCTAAGCCCAGCACATCCTTGTGGAATTACTGATACATTCTGCTGTCCCCCTGTAACTTCTGTAAAGTGATGGTTAAGAGGTGTGATTAAATTCACTTGTCTTTGATCATGAAGTCTCCTTTTTTCTTCCTTCTGCCTCACCTTGAGGCATAGACCATCTGGTTGTGTCACTTTTTGTGGCGTTGATGTTGATAAGTGAATTCAGTTGTTGTTAGTCTAATATATCCGTTATAAAATTCCACATTGGCGTTCCCCCTGGTGGTCATAGTGCCCATTACTGATTGTTGCCTAGATTTTAATTTTCTTAGGGATAGAAAATTGTTGTTTTTAAAATCCTATCATTGTTTTTGCATTGATTAGATGGAATTCTGTAAAGAAGGGCTCTTCCTAGTCAAGTACTAGGATATTCTGAGATAGAACTTGAACAACAAAAGCAGGGTATGTGCTTGAGTTGTTTTAGTTACCAGTTTTTAGACTGATGAGTTGGTGATGCCCTCTCAAGATGACCAGTGATGTGAAATTTATTTTTAATTTTTATAATCTCATGGATTAATAACTATTTTTGAGGTGTTTTAATTCATTGTGGTTCCTGTCTCCTTTTGACATGACGCACGTGGCCTTTGGTCGTGTCCTTGCTTTCTTGCATGGCAAGATGTTCCAGGTTTTCTGCTTCAGTGCTGGAATTGGTCATTCCTCCGAAGCGGTTTTATTTCTATTTAGAGACTGCAATCAAAGCATGGAGTGCTGTTTACTACTAGGTTATCATTAGTTGCTGTAGGCCTTTTTAGAATAAGGAAATAAATGTGTATGTTTAGTAGGAGAAATAAATCACAAATTCTTGCTTGTATTTCAGTTCAAATTTAAGGTTACTCTAAGGTTTTAAAGCTTGATTTGTATTGTATGATTTTATTAAAAATATATCTGTATTATAAACATTAAAATAATTTTTTTTACTAAATTCCATCAGATAAGAGATTTTTTAATAAAACTAAAATGACCGCACTTATTTATTATTTTTAAAAAAGTGTTCCCTGGGATAATGTGACGTTTATCCTGTCTTCTCATACTCCGTAGCATCCTGCAGTGTATCCTTCAGGGGTAGCCCGCTTGAGGTACAGAGAGTAGTATAGCATGAAGAGAAGATGAGAAGATTTTTACTGCTGCCCTACTTGTGTATATTTTTTCTTTTGGAAAATTTTGGTTTGTAATGGGTTTAACATAATGTCTTATTTGTTATATATTTATAAAAATATTCAAATTAATAATACTAATAGAATGACTATAATAAGACTACAGAAAGCAATTTAAACTTTTTTTTGTGATTTTTTTTTTTTTTTTTTTTTGGTCTCTAGGTTACATCCCTTAGGGATATGTGCAATCAAAATACTACTTCAAAGTATATTAGTTTTCTTTTAAGATTATAAATAATTTCACCAGTTTACAAAAATAAAGATTTATTTCCCAGTCTCTTGCGTGTAGATAATATGGGTTGACTGTGGCTCTGTTTTGTGTCTTCTTATTTGGGGATCCAAGCTTTTGGAACAGACCCCATGTAGGACATGTTCATTCTTGCGCCAGAAGAAAAGAGTAAGAGCACTGGCAGATACTTCTAATACCGCTTAAAGCTGTGATTGATAGCTCATCCACTCAATTTATGTCATACAACCAAGGTCCAAGTTGTTGGAGTGGGGATGAATTAGCTATTGCAGGAAAGGAGAAGAGTGATTAATTTTTTTAATTAATTTTTTATTTATTTTCGGCTGTGCTGGGTCTTCTTCTGACTTCTTCAGCTAGGTCTCTTTAGTTGGGATGAGCAGGGCTTCCTGTTTGCTGCAGTATGCAGGCTTCTCATTGTGGTGGCTTCTCTTGTTGCGGAGCATAGACTCTAGGGCGCGTGGGCTTCACTAGTCGCGGCTCCTGGGTTTGAGAGCCCAGGCTCGATAGTTGTGGCATATGGGCTTAGCTGCTCCTGGCATGTGGGACCTTCCTAGACCAGGGATCGAACCTGTGTCTCCTGCATTGGCAGACAGATTTTTTTTTTTTTTTTTACCACCACACCACCTGGGAATGTCCTTATGAAAATAGGAAGTTTGGACACAGACATAGAGGAGGAACAGTGTGAAGAGCCACATGGATCTATGGCATGGTGGCTTGAGTAATGCCTCCAGGAGCCCAGGAAACTAGGAGAGAGGCTTCCTTAGCACTTTTAGAAGGAGCATTGCCCTGCCAACACCTTGATGCTTGGACTTCTGACTTCCAAAACTGTAAGGCAGTCAGTTTCTGCTGTAATCCACCTTGCGTGTGGCACCTGTTATGGCAGGCCCAGGAAACTAGTCCACTGCCATGGACTGACAGTGCTGTCCAGTTCCTCTTCATTGTAAGGGCATAAGATGGAATATAAGCTCTGCCTGTAGGTTGGCATATCAGAAGGGACTTGATTGTTGGGGTAGAGAATTTTGGACTTTGGTAAAGGTGTGTCTTAAAATAGAAGTTCCACAGTCAGGGCTAGAAGAAACTAGCTTGAGGGCACTTTATTCTTTTAACCTTTATTGTTTAATAATAGAGTAGTCTTATTGCTGGGGAGATGGAGATGGATGGATGCTCTGTTTAAAGTACCTTCAGATTTGTTGTTCTTTTAAGCTCTGACAAGCTGCCACATAGTTGAGTTCTGTCTAAGCTGGAGTTCTGCATTAAACCACTCACCACGAAATTTTATGGTTGATTTGTTAGGGGAGTTTTGAAAGTTAGGTGTTGTGGGTTGAATTATGTTCCTTCAAAGATGTGTGGAAGTTGTAACGCCTGATACTGGTGGATGTGATCTTACTTGGAAATAAAGTCCTTGCAGATGTAATTAAAATGAGGTCTTTAGGGTGAGTCATTCTCCCACTGTGACAGATGTCCTTGAAAAAGTGGGGAATTTAAACACAGATTCATGGACATAGGAGAACGGCATGTGGTCTGTGAAGACATGGACCCAGTGGGAAGATGGCCATGTGAATGAAGATGGAGACACAAGTCAAGAAATGCCTGGGGCCACTACCCAAAACTGGAAGAGGCAAGGGAACATCTTCCTGGAGAACCAAGGAGAGTACGTGACCCTGCCAAAAACGTGATTTCAGACTTTCAGCCTCCATAACTGAGACAATACATTTGTGTTGTTTTCAGCTACTCAGTTTGTGGCACCTTGTTATAGCCGCCCTAGGAAACTGATACGGAAGGACACATGGATTTTGCAAGTGTTGTCTCTGTGATCTGAAGAGCTGCTTTTCAGTCATCACATTTTGCACAGACTGTCAGATTGCTTTCAGTAGGGTGAACAAGGGCTTCCCAAACTTTGCTGTGTATTGTATTCACCTGGAAATCTTTCATAAATACTGCTGTCTGGCTCCCACCTCCAGAGATTCTGGTTTAATTAGTATAGGATGCTACATAGTCAGCAGGCTTTTTCAGGGTTCCCCAGATGACATAATGTACAGCAGATTTTGAAAAACCGTGGGGCTAAACCTTCTACCTTAGTCAGACATTCTCCCAGCTCGCCCTGAACATATAGTTTTGTGTTCATTTAGTTTTTATTAGCCTCTAAGTAATTCCAATCCCAAAGAAAGGCAATGCCAAAGAATGCTCAAACAACCGCACAATTGCACTCATCTCACGCTAGTAAAGTAATTCTCCAAGCCAGGCTTTAGCAGTGCGTGAACCGTGAACTTCCAGATGTTCAAGCTGGTTTTAGAAGAGGCAGAGGAACCAGAGATCAAATTGCCAACATCCGCTGGATCATGGAAAAAGCAAGAGAGTTCCAGAAAAACATCTATTTCTGCTTTATTGACTATGCCTTTGACTGTGTGGATCACAATAAACTGTGGAAAATTCTGAAAGAGATGGGAATACCAGACCACCTGACCTGCCTCTTGAGAAACCTATATGCAGGTCAGGAAGCAACACTTAGAACTGGACATGGAACAACAGACTGGTTCCAAATCGGAAAAGGAGTCCGTCAAGGCTGTATATTGTCACCCTGCTTATTTAACTTATATGCAGAGTACATCATGAGAAACGCTGGACTGGAAGAAGCACAAACTGGAATCAAGATTGCCAGGAGAAATATCAATAACCTCAGATATGCAGATGACACCACCTTTATGGCAGAAAGTGAAGAGGAACTAAAAAGCCTCTTGATGAAAGTG
Source organism: Capricornis sumatraensis (assembly GCF_032405125.1). NCBI lineage: Eukaryota > Metazoa > Chordata > Mammalia > Artiodactyla > Bovidae > Capricornis > Capricornis sumatraensis. The sequence continues at coordinate 196,218,783 of NC_091069.1, forward strand.
AAAGAGGAGAGTGAAAAAGTTGACCTAAAGTTCAACCTAGAGGAAACACTCAGAAAAGATCATGGCATCAGGTCCCATCACGTCATGGGAAATAGAAGGGGAAAAAGTGGAAACACTGTCAGACTTTATATTTTTGGGCTCCAAAATCACTGCAGATGGTGATTGCAGCCATGAAATTAAAAGACGCTTACTCCTTGGAAGGAAAGTTATGACCAACCTAGATAGCATATTGAAAAGCAGAGACATTACTTTGCCAACAAAGGTCCGTCTAGTCAAGGGTATGGTTTTTCCTGTGGTCATGTATGGATGTGAGAGGTGGACTGTGAAGAAAGCTGAGTGGCGAAGGATTGATGCTTATGAACTGTGGTGTTGGAGAAGACTCTTGAGAGTCCCTTGGACTGCAAGGAGATCCAACCAGTCCATTCTAAAGGAGATCAGCCCTGGGTGTTCTCTGAAAGGAATGATGCTAAAGCTGAAACTCCAATACTTTGGCCACCTCATGTGAAGAGTTGACTCATTGAAAAAGACTCTGACGCTGGGAGGGATTGGGGGCAGGAGGAGAAGGGGACGACAGAGGATGAGATGGCTGGATGGCATCACGGACTCAATGGACGTGAGTTTGAGTGAACTCCGGGAGTTGGTGATGGACAGGGAGGCCTGGCGTGCTGCGATTCATGGGGTTGCAAAGAGTCACACGACTGACCCACCTAAGTGAACTGAATACACTACTCCTTTATTAACCTCTAGTTGACACACTACACGTCCCCCAAGTTCCTTTGTGTCTTGGCCTATGTTTTAGTTTTTTAATGTAGTGTTCCGTTGTGTTCTTGCCAGCTCATTCAGCATGTGATTATATTTATCTTTATATATGAATTATTTATAAAGTCTAAGATCTATATTCTTTATAGTTATTTACAAAGCCCATTATTTATAAAGTGTAAGATGTCTATTTTCATTAAAACGCCAATTAGATTTTAAAAGTTTCTGAGACATATGTGCATATATGTTTTTGAAGGTTGAATTATATGTTACATAAGTTGCCAGTAAATGAAAAACAAATTTACATTTGTGTTGAAATAGACTTGCATTTTATTAATCATACAAGTAGTATAATTACTCATATCATTATTGACCATTTCTTAAAAGATTATGTTAGGAATGATAAATTGAAGGCCTGAGAGCAGCCACCTTCTCAAACATTTCTTCTGGTCGTCAGGTCTCCCACTTTATATCACTTTTTCACGTTGTTAGATGACAAAGTGTGTAAGGTCCACCATCTGTAAATATATTCTGGGTTAGTAATTTCTCCATAAGAAATTTGAAGAATTTTTGTCCATGTGATAGTCTTTAGATTATCTGGGTGGCCACTTTTAAGACCTTACTTTAATCCTGCCATAGACATTGTACATGTAGTACCTTGGTATTGATAGGTAATTTTTTTTTTCAAGTTTTAGTTGGAAGTGCTATCAGTTAAGGACTATGAATAGTGTTTTAATTTATATTTTGGCAATACAATAAAAGCCAACTCTTGGGACTAATGTGTTACTTTGTTTTCTTGTAGAAGGTACTTGATAACTACTCAAATTTGAGAAATTCTGAGTTAGACAGTGTATTTATGCATTTGTTATAAGTTCTTGGAAAGCAGGACATCAAGCCATTGTTATTTATTAGCATTTTGTTATATAAAGACTGAAAGACAGAGGCTAGCTTCATGTTTCAGTTGGTGGGGAAGAGATTTCTCTTTAACATAAATGATGAGGTTGGGCAGACGTGGAGGATGGTGGGAGTCCACACCATTAGAGGAGGAAGCGTGTCATGGTGGCATTGCTCCCTTACCACAGCCTCCACACCTTTTGAACAGCTTTTCATGAAAGAATTTGGTAAAAAATGGGACGCGACCTAGAGTTTGTCTGTGAAGACTGTTCTGTCCAATATAATTCTTTGTATTAATAGATTTCTGTACTGTTACTGCATTCAATACCTAGAACAGTGCCAGACTTATATTAGCACTCAGTAAATGTTGAATGAGGGAAGAACTGAATTTCAGTAAAATTATTGAATCAAGTGTCTGTGTCTGGAAAGAAATTCATTTAGAGGTACAGTCTCAGGAAATGTGTAATTTTCACCCCCTCATACTTTTGCTCGTAGATTTCATGTGTTATCAAAACTAGAACTTTTGCATGAAGAACTTTTTGCATGAAGGGTACTACTGTTAAGTACCCTTTTTTGTTGATTAGATATAAATTTACTGGCTACCTAATGTAATATAAACATAACAGATCAAACTGATCATGATTTATGTCATGTTTCAATATGAACAATATTGTGGCTTAAGAGGTCTATATCCCCAGGGAAACTCTTGAATTTTTCCAGAGGAGGTTAGCACCAATATTGCCATGAAGGGATAAATTTTTATGCTAGGAGGTCTCAAGCATTTTAGACATAGTATCTCATTACATTCTTAATTTATTAATGACTCCAGAAAATTTTTCTTTAATTGGGCTATAGCTATCAATATATGCTGCATCAGAAATGAAAACTGTGAAGTTTTATAGTACTAATGCACCTAAATGTAACAATAACAAACCCATCTATAACATGTTAACACACATAGTATGCCTTATAAAAATAATTTTCCAAGACAAACATTTTCCGTGCATTGTTTTAAATGTTTGAAAATCTTTCTGTTAATCTCTGACTTAGTAGAAGACAGCTGGATTCTCACATCTGCTTCTGCATTCACAAGTTGAAATACGTTGTTACAGTTGGAATTTAGGAAAAAATGGTTTTTAAAGATAGAGTTGTAAATTTTTAAAATCAAAATAAGACTCATTTTTCAAATAAATTTGGATATTCTCCTGTGATACTATTCCACATCTCAGCAACTGGGCACTTTAAGGGTTAGTTGCACTGCAAGATCTGAAGTTGTGTCAATGAACTTTTTGTATTCTGTCATATTAAAATCCATTAGTTTCTCTTGAACTTTGGATTGTTTTCTCATGCATAATTTTATGCTAGTCATTGGGAAAATATTTGTTCACTGAGTTATACAGATCTTCCAAATGTTCATTATACAATATAAAAAACTAGTCATTAACACCTCCACTGATCTCATCACAGAAGTTCTGGAGTAGTATTGGGAAGCTCATGGTGGCTGATAGATTTTCCAAATCCTAATTATCTCTTAAAAGCTTAAGTTTTATTCTTGCCAACAAATATTGTTAGTTGTTTTCTTAAAAGTGACAGTTTCACTTTGTTTGTTTGCAAGAAAATGTCTGCCAGATTCTCAGTCTGAAAAACCATACTTTGTCAGTTGTTTTAAGTAAAAATGGTATTCCGTGAAAAAAGTAACTGAACGTTTGTAATTCAGACATTTTCATAGTGCTTTTTGAAACAACCATCGTTTTAGTATGCAGCAGAAGTACTATGTGTGTATTTTTTTGTTACAGAGGATATTGCAAAGATGTATTTTGAGGTTAAAATTTTAATAAAATTGTTTTTCTTGCTTCATCAAGGAGCCTCTTCAGTGAAGAATTTTTTTTGTGTGTGTGTGTGTTTTTTTAAGTGTAGAGTAGTGAATAGTATCGGAGAAGGCAGTGGCACCCCACTCCAGTACTCTTGCCTGGAGAATCCCATGGACAGAGGAGCCTGGTAGGCTGCAGTCCATGGGGTCGCAAACAGTGGGACAGGACAGAGCAACTTCACTTTCAGTTTTCACTTTCACCCATTGGAGAAGGAAATGGCAACCCACTCCAGTGTTCTTCCCTGGAGAATCCCAGGGATGGGGGAGCCCGGTGGGCTGCCGTCTATGGGGTCGCACAGAGTCGGACACAACTGAAGCGACTTAGCAGCAGCAGTGAATAGTATGGGGGCTTCCCAGGTGGCTCAGTGGTAAAGAATCTGCCTGCCAGTGCAGGAAATGCAAGAGATGCAAGAAATGCATGTTCAATCCAGGAGCTTGGCAGGCTGCAGTTCATGGTTTGCAGAGAGTCAAACACGACTGAGCTACTGAGCACACCTCCTTAGAAGCAGGAGATGTGGTTTTGATCTCTTGGTTGGGAAGGTCCCCTGGAAAAGGAAATGGCAACCCACTTCAGTATTCTTGCTTGGGAAATCCCATGGACAGAGGATCCTGGTGGGCTATAGTCCATGGGGTTGCAAAAGAGTCAGACAGGACTTAGCACCTAAACTGGAGAAGTCAATGGCACCCCACTCCAGTATTCTCACCTGGAAAATCCCATGGGCGGAGGAGCCTGGTAGGCTGCAGCCCATGGGGTCGCACAGAGTCGGACACAACTGAGGTGACTTAGCAGCAGCAGCAGCAGCATCACCTAAACAACAACAGTGAATAGTATGATACTACTAACGCAATGAAGTGTTAGTACCTTGATTTTTACTAAGATGTGAGCCATTTTACCAACTATTGGTTTGTAATAGCAGTATAAATATCAATTCAGTGGAAAAGACATTATTTTATAACAGTATTTTATAATACTAAAAGGAATACTTTTGATCTCTAGGATCCCTTAAAGATCAACCTAGGGGTCTGTACACCTCACTTTGACACGTAATTTTAAATTAAATAAAGTAATTGAGCTTTGTCATGGATATGACAAATATAACGAATCTTGTTTTTGGTTTTGAGCACTTTGAATGGTGTTAGCAAGGAAGTACATGTACTGTAAAACAGAAGTTTCTTCTAATAAGAGACTATTAAAAGTCCATGTTTGCCATTAGAGAGAGTCTATACAGCCTGACCAGCTAAGAGTACTTCTACAGGATGGACAAAGTTTGGTTATGGAGTGATGTTCTTATTTGTTTCTACATGGTGTTTTTGTCTGTTTTTAAATAGAAACTCTTACAGGCTTGTACTACTGTCCATTTTCTCTTAACCTGTGAAATTGACCTATGAGATTTTCATGATGAAATCTGTTCTTACTCAATAAAACTGGAACGCCTGCCTCAGTTCATACATATCAGCAATACCTACTCCATTTTCTTTTGACTTTTGTCTTCAAGATTTACTAATACCTATGTTGTATTTGTGTGTGTTGAGGGTGTATGTGTGTTATCAGTTTGCTGAGTTTTAAACCTGGTTTTAAAGCCGTCTTCACTCGAGTTGAACAAGCACATATTGCCCAGTGGGATTAATGTTAACCTGTTTACAGTTTTTCCCTCTACTTGGGCTCTTGATCTGTATCAGTCATACATCTCTGCTACCAGAACAGTCTTCCTCACATTTTTACTACTGTTCTTCCAAAGAATTTACTGAGTATAACCAATCTGTGGACACTTGTTTTGATTCACTTAGGGCTTAGCTGTCTTGGTTTTTCCGACTTAGTCTTTTTTTTTTTTTTCCAGAAACTAAAGGATATTTCTTATCCAATAAATTGTTTCATAAATAATGTTATATGTAGTATTTGTTTAAATAACTCAATGAGTTTGTTACACCTGGTACCTTATTCTCTTTATTTTACCTGTGATATCTCAGGTTTAAGCCAAGTTTTCATTCATTTAGGTAACTGTAGTTTTAGTTTTAGTTGTGTTCCAGTCTTATGGGTCCTTACACCATTTCTGTTCCAAGATCAGAATAGTAAGGTTTTGAAGAAACTGCTTTTATCTTTCTGATGTTGGTTCCCGTTCTAATAAACTCAGAGCTTTTCTTGCTAGTGGGAGGGAACTAGGTTCTTAATTTTTATTTTCTTCAGTTCAGTTTAGTTCAGTCGCTCAATTGTGTCTGACTCTTCGTTACCCCATGAATCATAGCATGCCAGACCTTCCTGTCCATCACCAACTCCTGGAGTTCACTCAGACTCACGTCCATCGAGTCAGTGATGCCATCCAGCCATCTCATCCTCTGTCGTCCCCTTCTCCTCCTGCCCTCAATCCCTCCCAGCATCAGAGTCTTTTCCAATGAGTCAACTCTTCACATGAGGGGCCAAAGTACTGGAGTTTCAGCTTTAGCAGCATTCCTTCCAAAGAAATCCCAGGGCTGATCTCCTTCAGAATGGACTGGTTGGATCTCCTTGCAGTCCAAGGGACTCTCAAGAGTCTTCTCCAACACCACAGTTCAAAAGCATCAATTCTTCATTGCTCAGCCTTCTTCACAGTCCAACTCTCACATCCATACATGACCACAGGAAAAACCATAGCCTTGACTAGACGGACCTTAGTCGGCAAAGTAATGTCTCTGTTTTTGAATATGCTATCTGGGTTACCTTACTTTAATTTCCAGACTTCCTTCACAGACTGACTGGAATGACCAGTTATTGCTCAGTAGGTGAAATAGACAAAACACAACTATGGTCTGTCTTCTGTTAACTGTGTGCTTCTCTGGTGGCTCACACGGTAAAGCATCTGTCTACAATGTGGGAGACCCGGGTTCGATTCCTGGCTTGGGAAGATCTCCTGGAGAAGGCAGTGGCACCTCACTCCAGTACTCTTGCCTGGAAAGTCCCATGGACAGAGGAGCCTGGTAGGCTAAAGTCCATGGGGTTGCAAAGAGTCAGACACGACTGAGCGATTTCACTTTCACTTTCTGTTGTTAGTGTTTTAATTTCTTATCTTTGCTCACCCCCCTGTCAGTGTACCTTGACTATGTTTAGTCAGTCATTTAACACATATTTATTGAGCCCATCCTTGATTCATATTGAACAGCCACTTTTTTATGTTTGGGAAGTTGAAGTCCACAAGGAAATGAAAGTTGACTCATCACATGATACATGCTAGTTGCTAGTTTACTCAGCCTGGAGAGCTGTGCTGAGATTCTTAAAATTGCTTAATTGGGATTCAAAGTTAGTGTTCCCTGTCATCAAGTCAACTACAAATATTCTGTACAAACAGTTCCTTGTTTTGGAAAACCACAAGGTATTGTGAGCTGAACAAAAATGGGTAATGGGTTGGGATTTACATACAGGCCAGAGTTTGTAAACACTCCTGGTATAGATCAAGTTGAAACAATTGACAGACATTAGAAGGCTCAGTTTCTGATGAAAAGATGGTTACCATTTGCCTAATAAGCACCATGTGTAGTTAAGTACTCAAACATTCGTAATGAGGTGGACTCATTACTTCCCCTTTTCCTGATTCCTGGAGATGTCCACCTGAGGTATGACAGTTTTTAAAACCTCATAATCCACTCATAAGCCTGTTATAAAATGATTTATTAAAAACCACTGTCTTCGGGTCCTGTGAGCCTGCAGGATTTTTATGTGATATTCTGTACTGTAATACTCAAATCATTGAGGGTTAGCAGGAAGAGACTATGCACTTCACTTCCCTCATTTTCTCGAAGGAACAGAGGCCCAGAAGAGTCACATTGTCTAAGATCATACAGGATACCTGCGATTTGACTTCGCTTTCATGTTGTTTTTAATTTTCATGAGAGCTCTGGATTCCAGTGGAAAACGCAAGGACAAGAAAAGTAGTTTACAAGTTTATCCCTTCTAAGTTATACTTTAAATTCTTAAGATTCACTACTTTGTTGACCATAAATATAACAAAACAAAGCAAGAACAGCTGAAAGGAAAAAAAAACATAAAAATTGCCTATAGTTACACATATTCTTCAGAGATATTGCAGTTTTGGTTCCAGACCATCACAATAAAAGGAGTCATACAAATTTTTTTGCTTTCCTAGTGCATATAAAAGTTATGTTTACACAGTAGTGTAAAAATAGTGTCTGTAATAAGAGCATTATGTCTTAAAAATAACATAACCTTAATTTAAAAAATACTTTCAGTGATAATAAATATTAACCATCATTTGACAGTGCAGGGTTGCCACAAACCTTTGATTTGTTTAGGGAAAAAAAAGTTAGCGTTTCTGTAAAATATACATATTGCTAGGCACATCCTTAGGAAAATTATCTGAAAGATGCTCATGTGCTGTAATTGGAAGGTAAAAGTCAATGCCAGTACCTGCTAATTTCCCTTCAAAAACTATCTTGTCTGCCTATTTTTTAAAAATTGTATTTGTTTCTCTTGGGGAGGGGGCTGGGAGTAGATACTATAAACTTTTCACTAGAACATTATATTCAAATTATTAAAGATACCCTTAAAATGCTTACATGAAAATGAGATACAGAACTAATTAGCTTAAAAGGATATTTTCTCTTTTTTAATAGTGTGAATAAAAATTATCTCATGAGATTGTATCTTTAAAAATATAGTTTAAATTTAGCATTTATCTTACTGTCAAGAGTGGTAGAATGTTTGTTTTAAGAAAATTCTCTGCTTCTCTTTGGACTTAGTATTATAGGCATACATGAAAAGACGTCTTCAAAATGTTGGGCAAATAAACCATGGTTGTAGTCCAGGGCTAAGGCTCTATAAAAAGAACATGTGCTGCTGTTTGTCATTAATATTTAAGAAATTAGCCAAATAATTTGGTTTTATTGTGTAGGGTTTTATATTTTAAGTTTGGTTAGTGCTGAAGTAAGCTTAGATACACATTGCAATTAGAGCTTAATGTTTTTTCTTGAGATTATCTCTCTCTGAATCCTGATTTGTTGCATTTTACAGTTTTTCAAGAGTAAGTTTTGTAAATATGATTTCATTTAGTCTAATAAAATTTTGTGAAATCTTTTAAGCTTTAGCATCGTAAACGTTTATACACATTTTAAGCTGTTTGTCAAAGACTTCAGAGCTAAGTCTTAAAGTACACCTCTTCATTGTACCATATTTTATGTACACAAATGTGTTATTACCTTAGTAGGATTTTAATTATTTTTAAAGAAGTGGGAAATGAAGAGTAATGCATTTTGTGTGTGTGTATGTGTGTGTGCTGTTTGTGAGAGTGTTTCTTAGGGAGTAGGGAGAACAAAGGGGCATTGCGGGGCAGAAGATTATGAAGTGCTAATGTATCCTGTTAATGTCATCAACTTTGACAAATTACAGGACATGTAACTGTTTTTGGCAATTACAGGACAGGATAGATTCCTAAAAATAGAGGCAAATTTTTGAAAGGATAGACCCTGGCAGTCGTGAACATCAGTAATTTAAAAGTCTCCAGTGAATGATCTGGAGAAGGAAATGGCAATGCACTCCAGGACTCTTGCCTGGAAAATCCCATGGATGGAGGAGCCTGATAGGCTACAGTCCATGGGGTTGCAAAGAGTCGAGCATGACTGAGCGACTTCACTTCACTAGTGAATGATCAGAGTTTTACAGAATTTGTGATGTTGGGTGTTTATCAGTTTGCTAGGGCCGCTATAACAAAATGCTGCAGACTGAGTGGCTTATAAAAACAACAGAAGTTTATTTCCTCACAGTTCTGGAATGAAAGTCCAGGATGAAAGTGCTGGCAGGTTTGGTTTCTCCCGAGGCCTCTCCTTGACTTGCAGGTGGTTGCCTTCTTGCCTCTTCACATGGTCTTTCCTCTGTGCACATGCATTCCCGGTGTCTCTTCCTCCTCGTAAAAGGACACTCATCGTGTTGGGTTATATTCATACTATGAGAGATTCACTCTAATGACTTCACTTTAATGTAATCACCTCTTTAAAGACCCCCTCTTCAAATAAAGTCACTTTCTAAAATCCTGCAAGTTGGGCCTCAGCATAAATTCTAGAGGCACCAATGACTTCACTAATCGGTAAACTAATTTAATTTCTCTCCTCACTCTATTTCATTTCCCCTCCACACACTTTGTGTTGTTAGTTGTCATAGTTTGGTATTTTTTGCAGCTTGTCATGGTTTTAACAAGACAGTTTGACAGTTTCCTATGGGCTTCCCAGGTGGTGCTAGTGGTAAAGAACCACCTGCGAAAGCAGGGACAAAAGAGATGCAGGTTGGATCCCTGGGTTGGGAAGATCCCCTGGAGGAGGCCATGGCAACCCACTCCAGTATTCTTGCCTGGAGAATCCCCGTGGACAGAGGAGCCTGGTGGGCTGCAGTCCATAGGGTTGCAGAGTTAGACACGACTACAGCGACCTTGCATGCATGCATGCACGTGGTTTTAATAAGACAGTTTGCCAGTTTCCTGTGATAACCCATTGAGGCAGGGTGGCAGTGGATGAACTGTTACTTTACTCCACAGACAGATTGAGAACTTATACCCAACAAGTTTTGATGCATGATTCTTTATGAGTTTAGAAGCTGTTATTTATATAGCAAAATATTACAGTTCGTTTGCTTGTGACTGCAGTGGCTGACTATTTAGGACTGCCACTGATATCAAGGTCTGTGTAAGCTGTGTAGTGATACCCTGTGGTGTCCATGGGTCCTTGGCAACATATGTCATGCCTTGGAGTTAGCAATTTTGTAGAACCTCATGGTGCTAAGAATTTGGTTTCTTTTTATAGTTATTACATTCTTTTACATTATTGATTCTATACTTTTTTTTTCCTTCTCTGAAGAAGGTGTAGTATTTGAATGGCATTTCTAAATACATAGATCTGTATATTAAAATTTGTAGTTGGAATTGTTCTTTTTCTTCCCAGCAACTTGTAAAGTCACACAATCTGGCCATGGTTTACATTGTTTAGCCATGTCTCCAGCATCTGTCATAGTGCCTTACACATTGAAAGTGCTCATTTTCCTTTAACTGAGTGAATAAAATAAATGTCAGAAAAATAGTGCTTTAGCGCGTTTTACCCCTACAGGCTTTAGCATGGCCATTGTTGCGTTTACTTTTCACTTGTCATTACCTCACCTCCACAAATGCATGTAGTCAGCATTTGTTTGGATTGGTTTATCACCCCAAAGTAATATAAGTAGCTGAGAATGTGACCTTCCTGTATGAAGAGATCAGAACCAGAGGTACCACTTTCCATGAACAGCGAATTGTAATACTATATTCTGGAGCATTTCTGCTGGGATGTCTTCTGTTTTACCTCTAGTTTAACACATACGAAGTGGAACTCCCCAGAGGGCTGTGCTCTCTAGGCAGCCCATTCCTGTAAGGTAAGTCTGTCCTCTTTCCAATGTGGAAACAACAGGGATTTCAAACACCCACCTTCCCTCCACACCCACTCCTCTACCCTCCGCTTATTTCTCTAAATATAATCCATCACTAACTTCAGGCACTTTCTTGTTGTAAAACATTTCTTGGTTGTCTGCCCTCTTTTGGTTGCAACTGACAAATCTTATAGATTAGACAATAAAATACATTTTTTACTTCTTTAACCAAAATACAGTGGTAAATTGACTTAGATGGTACTTGATCTAATTGAAAGATAGACATTTAATGTCATCAAGGACAGTTTCTCTTGTTTCTGCGTTGCCCCGTTCTCCGCCTCTGATATCTCTATTCTGACCTCAGTGATACACATTCATCCCAAGCTTCACATTGTGCCCTTGTTGCCTGCCCACTCCTCTCTGAAAGGAGCTTGACTTTATAGAAATCAACACGTCTTCTACTAGTGTTTCACTTACTGGGAGTGATTGAGTTGAGACACATGGGATATGGTGTGTGTCTCTGGAGGAGAGGTGTCAACCCTGAACCAAAGATATGATTTGCTCGTTGGCTTAAGCAAATTAAGTACCTTCCTTTGGATCAGGATGTCTGTCCATTTAAACCACAGGGCTGAGAATGGAATAATTCTCCAAATGGAAAGCAGTTGCTGTGTTGTCTTTTCTTAGACAGTGGCTGTGGATTCTACAAGAGGCAAGCTACAGTTTTCATCTTGCTAATTACAGTCGCACCATGTCTCAGCTGCTGAGTTCCAGAGAATCCTGAATCTCACTTTCTGCTAGATGGACTCCCAGTATATCAGTCACTTGGGCCTCTCTGTGTTATTAACATTTATTTGGAAGGGTATCCTGAAGGTGTCCAAGGTCACACTGTTTGACAGTTATTTGTTATTTTAACATCAGAGTTCTTGTAGCAGCTTTTAATATTGTTGCTCTTTTTTCTACTATTAAACAGCTATGAGCAGTAGTTGTAGATATTGTGTATAGTTTCTGTTTTGTCACAGTCTCCATAATGTTGAGGATTATTTTAAAATGTTTCTAATGTTATGGCTGGCCGGCATGTTTTTGTTGCTGTTGTTTATAATTGGTTACCTTGAATATTTTACTAACGTTTCAGCTGGAGGTATCTTGAATTGGTTCAGTCTTCTGAGTGGATCTAATTTGTTGGTATTCATTAAGAATCAAAATAGCTATTTATCTTTTCCCTTTGGTCCAGTAATTTACTTTTAGGGACTTTTCCTGATCTTGAGGACTATTCTTAAATGCACAGCTACCAAAAGAAATGGACAAAGAAACAACTTGAAGCATAAATATTGTTATAGGAGTCTTAGAATAATTTAAAATCATCTAAATGTTGAGCAAAGCAAAAATGAAACTAATGTGTCTGCCATGGGATAATATGCCACCACTGTACATTTTGGTTTTTGATTTTTTTCTCCTAATATCTATTCTTATTTGTTTGTTTGGCTGTGGCACTCAATCTTTGTTGCGGGATCTTTAGTTGTGGCATATGTGATCTAGTTCCCCAACCAGGAATTAAACTGATCCCTTGCATCAGGAGTGCAGAGTCTTAGCCACTGGACCTCCAAGAAAGTTCTACCACTACATTTTGAACTAAATTATTTTTCTAAGATTAGGACATTTTGATTGTGCATTTGAATTTAGAGCCTGCAAGAAGTTTTCAGACCTCTAAATAATGTGCTCTAAGTATGAGATTCCAGAGAAGCTTTTAATTTTTTTTCTTTGTCCATATCTTTCATTATTTTTTCAGTCTTGTAGATTTAAAATAGTGTGATTTAGGATCATAGTTGGACTCTAATATGCTCTAGATATGGTATCAGAAAAGAGTATCATGTCTGTTCTGTTTGAGGCCAAAGGCAGAAATGTGGTACCAGATAGGTGGAAGAACAAATGAGACAGTTAAATATTTGGAGCAGTTGCTGTCCAGTGTGTGAATGCTGAACTCAGTTTTGTGATGCTGAAAATACCATGTATATTCGGTTGAAGCAATTATACCTGACTTAGATCAACAGTCCTGTTTCTGTAATACTTGCTAGATTTTTGTCTGTGAAGCCTTAAAGTAAAATAGTTCATACTAAACATTAGAGTATTTAGTGTAGTTTTACATATAAATACTCAGCTAAATGTTGGTTAAGATTGTAGTTTTTGTTTTTACTCTTGCTGCCTTAATATAGCTGTGGGTTTGAATTAAGTAATTTCATTGCCCATAACTGATGGGGGTTTGAGTAAAAGCTTTTATGATCTTACAGGCTGTTTCTGAGAGTTAAAAAGTACAGAGATATTTAATATATGTTTTTAGAACTAGGTCATTTACTTTTGAGGGCTGAATAAGTATGATCAGGCAGAATATACAAATAGGTGTTTTGTGATTTTAGCAAGTGCTTATTTTGGATGTCTCATTTAATAGTCTCTCAGCTCCTTGAGGCAGAACTTCTTTTATACGTGGTAACCTCTGCCAGACTTGATATCAAGGCCCATGCCTGTTTGGTACAGGGTAGATTGGATGAGCGTCTTACTGTTATCTTGTGACCTTGCTTAAAGATAGATGTTCTGAAAGATACCACAGTGGAAGAGGTATGGCAGGAAGGTTTTTGTGTGCCTTCTGAAGATCGGTTGTGGCTAGTCTCTGTGTATCTATCTGGTCTTCACTTGGGGCAGGTGAAGACTACATCATAGAAGTGTAAACAAACAAATCAAAATGGACCTGTTCTGTAGACTGCAGTGAGTCCACTGCTGAAGTAGTGGCATTTTCTCCAAGCTTTGTTCTCTGGCATCCAGGTCTTTTAGGTATTTTGAAAGTGAAAACTGAAGCTTTCAATCAGGAAACGTCTTAACGTTGTCTTGTTTGTTTTTAACGTCTAGTATTTCCTGTTCTTTTCAGGTGTCCTTTTGATGTTAGAATTTAAACAGACTAATTTCATACTGAACCTTATTCTAGAATTGAGTGTCTTTATAAGAGGATAAACTCAGGTCTTTAAATAAAGAGCCTGTGTAGTTTTATTGCCACTATGACTAAAACTTTTAATACAGAGTTTTATTAACTTCACTATTTTTTTTTAAGGCCACATTTGTTTGTATGTTTCTCTTAACTGAAAAACTGTCAGTTCTGCACGGCTTGGGACAGCTTTATTTCATGTGTCAGTTCCTAGCTCTTTGTTGTTCAGTCGCTCAGCCATGTCTGACTCTGCGACCCCATGGACTGCAGCACTCCAGGCTTCCCCACCCTTCACCAACTCCCGGAGCTTGCTCAAACCTGTCCGTTGAGTCAGTGATGCCATCCAACCATCTCATCCTCTCTCGTCCCCTTCTGCTGTACTCTTGCCCAGAAAATCCCATGGACGGAGTAGCAGTAGCCTGGTATAGGCTACTCCGTCCATGGGGTTGCAGAGTCGGACACGACTGAGCGACTTCACTTCACTTCACTTGTCTGCCCTAGGGGTATGTTTGGTATAAGTGAAAACAGTGATCTTTCTCTCTGAAAGTATGAGCTAGCTGAAGTAGAACTAAAGCTAGAGGAACCCTTTTAACATTTGAAAAGTTTACCCCTTTCTCTTAAAAAATTTACTTTTGGTTACAGAAACTAGTATAGTACTATGATCAGTATAATAAACCTATTCACAGCAATTTGAACAGACAAGAGCTCTCCTGCTCTTCATGCTTGGTATTTCTTGTTGACTTTACAAAAAGTATGCCACCAACATGTATTTATTATGAGAGTTTTTACAGACAATAATTTATATCATTTTGACTTGTGTTTTTCTTTGCCCCAAGATACATTAAATGATACAGAAGCACTACTGGTAACTGCTTTAATTTGAGACATTTTGGTGACCTTTGTGTATCAGAATCAGGCATTTTAAGAAATGTGTACATCTTAGGTACTTCAGTTCCATTATTCATTATTTGAATATTAGACTGAATGATATTTTAGAGGAAAAGAATACTCTTATTTTCTTCATTAGTTGTTTCACTAGGATTCCACCTGACTGAACTCATTTTGGGAGATCCTCTTCATCAATAGTGACTCAGTGTTTCCCTGACAGATATCCATGGTTGGCCAAGTTGTGACTTAATGCCTGCCATATAATGGGTGTTATATGTAATCATATAATGGGTGTGGTGGTTTTATTTTTTAAATCATTCAATCACCAGGCTTTCAGAATTGACTCTTGTGTTATACCTACTGTGTGTGCCAAGCACATTGTTACCATTCCTGTGGGTCAGGGTAGAGTTGACCAGGATCTCCTCCAGAGCTCAGATCCTCCTGTGTGCCACAGGGGCCTCTGGATGAGGTGTCCTGAGCCAGTCATCAGAGGAGTTCACCTGTATCATTCTGTTCAGTGTGGCGTGTATAGATTATCACATTCAATTGCACTATTTGAAATTAAATGGGAGGAGGTGCCGCCTTCTTCACACGAGGATGGTATTTACTTTTCTCCCATGGCTTCTCCTTTCAGTAAATGTCCTAAAAGACACCTTTGATTCTTCTCCTTTCCTGAGCTCTGTGTCAAGTCACCCACCCTGAGTCTGCTTCTTACTGAGTGTCTCTGGAATCCTGGTGTCCTAGGGACGCATCTCAGCTCCAGGGCCTCAGTCCGGTTTCAGGCTTCTTCTCTTAGGTGACTGCAGCACCTTCCTAACTTGGCCCCTCTCCTCAGCCCAGTTTCCTTCTAGTTTTCATAAATCGTACCACTTCCCTGCGTTTCCTGCTTTTTCTTCCCTGTTTTCTTGTGATTCCTTCAAGGCTCCTCTCAAGCCTCACTTCATTTTGTTTCTTTTTCTTCACGCAGACCTTCCAGTGACTGTTAACTGCTCACTGAATTGCTTCAGTTCTTTTCCTTCCTCCCCAGATATTCGTGTTCTCACTCTCCTGTCTGTCCTTGAGGTCTGAACACTGAAGACACTTCCTCTGAGACGTATTCCCAGACCACTGAATTTGGTCAGGGCTTCCGGTGTGTGTGTTCACTGGGGGAATTGTTATCGCCCCCTTGTTTGTCTTCCTTTGTTTCTGAGATAAGCTTGGTGAGTGTTCAGTCACCAGGCTTTCCAGATCTACAGCAGTAGCAGTTCCTGTCATATAGAAGCCTGCTCAGTCCTTGCTGATCTTGAGAGGTGTGAATATATTGTTGCCCTGCATTATAAGAGATCCGTGACGTGGCAGGACACTCAGCACAGGCCCGGGGATAGATGCCCCTTTATACAGAGTGGACTTCCCTGGTGGCTCAGACAGAGCGTCTGCCTGCAATGCCAGAGACCTGGGTGCAGTCCCTGGGTTGGGAAGATCCCCTGGAGAAGGAAATGGCACCCCACTCCAGTACTCTTGCCTGGAAAATTCCATGGACTGAGGGAGGAGCCTGGTAGGCTACAGTCCATGGGGTCGCAAAGAGTCGGACACAACTGAGTGACTTCACTTTCTTTCTTTTTTATACTGAATAGATGTCAGCGTAACCTTTTTTAAACAAGGAATGGAGAAGCTGGTCTGTGGGCCATGTCCAGCCCATTGACTTTTTATAAGAACCACAAACTAAGACAAGGTTTTAATTTGTTGAGTGCTGAAGAAGAAATCAAAAGAAAAATATTTTATGACACAAGAGTATCATATGCAGTTCAAATGTCAGTGTTGATAAGCTGTCTTATTGGAACCTGGCCACCATCAGTCATTCGTGCGCCGTCGCTGCTCTTGCACTGCAACTGCGGAGGAGTAGTTGTGACTATATGACTGGCAAAGCCTAACGCATTGACTGTTGGGCACCGAGCAGAAGAGTTTGCTTTAAATCCTTTCTGTGACATGAGAACAGCTATGTATAATCAGGATATATTTAAGCTATATGTCAGTTTCCTTCTTTCCCTCCTTCTGGGAATATCATTTGAGTTTTCAGAACTGTACTCCAACCTCTCTGCCTTATGCATACCTAGAGCCTTTTGAAACTTGAACATTGCAGATTAGATGTTGAGAAAATAGAGACTTCAAATCCTAGTAAATTTTGTAAACAAAACCAGCATGGATGGCTGGTCCCTGTTCCTGTAGTCTGAAGTCAGTCTTTTCCTATGTAAATAATTTTCTGATCCTTAAAATAAACTCTTTTTTACATTTAAGGAGAAAAGAGGAACAACTTTTTATGCTATTTAATATAATTATTAAAATATGATACTGGAGGCCCTTTTGTAAATTTTTAATCCTTTTTACCAATATGTTGCAGAAAAAGAGACCCAGCTGTGTTTTGGTTGTATAATCTACTACTAACTATTGGAAGTATCTTTATTTGTTAGGATTTATTATTAGGCAATATCAAATCTTCATTTTACATTATTTAATAAAATCAAATGGTTTTTACAACATTGTTTACATTTTGTTTAAAAATATTTTATTGAGAAAATACTTAATTAACTTTGTTTTATTTTTAGGGTTATATCCTGTGTTGTGACCTCATGGTTTAAGTGGGAATAAAGATGAGTATAAGCAGTGATGAGGTCAACTTCTTGGTATATAGATACTTGCAAGAGTCAGGTGAGTACATTCATAAAGTAAATAGGCCTCAAATTATTTTAATATCTTCAAAATAACCTTTTATGCATTTGAAATTTGTACCAGTCCAAACTGTTGAACTTTGTATGTTTCCTTAATGTCTGGACTGCCATTTTAAAGCTATGTGTTACTGCATGGTTTAACTCTCTGACTCTTTCAAATATGTTAGAATCATCTCAGGCAAATATTTGTAACAAGTGGTTTGGCTTTCACTGTTCAAAGATCATTTTTATAGTTCGTAATGAAGTGAGATTACTGCAAATGGTTGGTAGGAACATATAAATTCTCAGATATCATCAGTTTGATAATGTATATTCATAGTTCTCAGCTTAATGTTACTGGTCCTAGTTGCAATAAGCATTTCAAAAGCTAAATTTGCTTTTTCATAATGCTTTTGTCTCATCCCAGTTGATTAAGTGTATCTTTGACCTGAATCTTAATAATGTATTTCATCGGGAGCTGATTAGTAAATATAAATCATTGAAAGATATTTGTTTTAAATATTAAGTTTTTCAGTGATCTCCCAAGTTTTCTAGACAGATTAAGAGGTGTTATCCTAAAAAAGAAGGATTATTACAAGGGAAAATGTAGGCTGGATTAAGGGGAAAAAGTAAAAACTAGAAGAGGGGAAAAGAGGTTGGATGGAACATAAGATGGTGGAAAAGACTGACTGCAATGGAAAGTTAGATTGTTAACATGAGATTGAATCATTTGGTGATTGAAAATGTCTGCGTGTGAATTTTAGGAATTATAACTTAAAGTTATTGGGATGTTAGTTAAGATAAAGCTTGGTATAAAAAGATAATTTTGGTAGCCACTTTTCGGGGAGGGGTGAAAGGAATAGATAGGATATTGAGCCTTCAATTTTGATTTGAAACTCCAGTTATTCTTCTTCCAGGGCTTTGTTAGTTGTCCTTTCTTAGGCAGATAATTTAGACAAGGCCTTAGATTTTAGATCATCTTCTTATTGAGATACTCCCAGCTGCACTCCAGTTCTGAGCTTTTCTCTTGGGTGGGAATATTCTATTCCCAGGCAACATCACTACTCCTCTCTGGCTTGGAACAGCTGAGAAAATTATATCCAACAAGGGCCGGGAGGGAAAAAGAAGAAAATAAAGTAACCAAGAATGCAGGATAACTTGTTATGAAGCTTTGAAACTGATAGATCTTGTTTTATTTTGTTTTCAGTTAATAAACTGGCAGATCCAAAGAGAAAATCTGTAGAATATTTTGCATAAGATACAATGATTATTAATAAAGCGGAAAAGGTAGTGACCCATGGACTGTAGCACAGACACTCACATTTGGATATTGTTATATAGTACTTTAGACAATAGCAGAAAGAAGTTACTGGGGCAGAACAAACTCTGGTTTTTCTGCCTTTGAATTCAACCACCAGTTAAGTCAGAGCTTTGAGGCATTAGACACTAAAGTGAAAAATAGTGCGAAGGATCGGTGGATGAGAAATACAGATGATGTTTTATATCACTGCAGGAAAATATAGCAAGTAAAAGGGATGGTAAAATAATAATCTGGGTTAATTTATGAAAGTGTCCAGTGATTTTATCAAAAGTCTTAAAATTGCTTATGTTCTCAGAAAAAATGCTTCTAAATTTTATGTTTTAAGGTATTTTATGTTGCAGTAAACATAAAGCAAGAATGATATTTTTTTAAATACCTTGTATGGTAGACTAATATTTATCATATTAAATCCTATGTAATTGTTAACTATGTTCTTAGTTGTGCTTTGTGTATTCTTTACAGAACTATATATGGTGTACTGGTGATGAAGTATGATGTTAAGCCACATGTCTAAAATGTGAACACCGGTCCCTTTATAAAATTGGCAACTTCCTATTTACATTATGAATTTATAGGGGAAAATCAGACTACACTGATGACATTTTGACTTAACAGCAGTTTTTCTAGGAAGGCAGCTTGCAATAAATTTAAGAACCACCTATAACCAGCATTCTGATCCTTTGACCACCTGCATCACAATCACTTAGAGAGCTAGGAGTGGGCCCCAGAATTTGCATTTTACAGATGTTCCAAGTGGTTCTTAGGCGCAATTAATGATGGATCTGTACTAGTCGTGGGATAATTAGAACTTGACAGGAAGGTGTTGTATATTCACAGTATCTTGGGATCCATCTCCTGAGGGAATAAAATCACTTAACTTGTTTTAATCTTTAAATACTCCATATACTATGTGGTAAATTTATTACGACTATTATGAATACTAGAAAATGTTACCTGTAAAAGTCCCCCCCTACCCCCAGTTACATAACTTCTCAGAGCTCCCATTTTCTCATTTATAAAATTTGTTAGTAATACTTGCTGAAAAGGAACTACTGCATGGTATTCAGCCTCAAATGTTTTATAAACTTCTGTCTGAAATAAGCCATCCTTCCCTATTTGTTAAAACTAATTAAGAGAAAAATTTATTGTAGTATGGTTTTATTGTGCTGGAACCTTTTATCTTTCTCATTTATATCTCTGGAAAATTCACTCTGAGCATATTACTTTGATCATTATCATTTTGCACTGTTATGAACTAGACTCTTCATATTTAACAAATATTTCCTCGGGAATAAAATTTTTTTTTTTGTTTTTTTTTCTTTTGGGATTTGACATGTAGTGCTACAATTAATGGATTTGATTCATTGTGTTCCCTTTAATTAGCATTTACCCAAGGGCATTAATAACTTGATCACCCTAATAACTTATATTTATCAATGATAGGTAGAATAAATACTAATATTATAGTTGGTTGTATACAAGAGAAACTGATGCAGGGTTAATTTTAGAGGAGCTAAACTGGTTTGGATCTTTTAAATTTTCTCCCCCTCCCCTCACTCCTTCCCCCTTTGTGTCACGTGACTCTCCTGTAGTTGTTTATTTTTTTCTAAGGAAATTGTTCCAGGCAATTATTTGTGAACTTTGTGGCACCCATTTTTCTTGTTGCTTTGTGTAAGATGAAATTTTGCTTAAATTGTGAATTTGGTTTAGGGGAGAATTCTTGGTTCTAGATTTTTTGTCATTTATTACGTGTGTAGGAGCTCATGGATGAACCTGTGTTGAACACTGGGAAACAGTTGCATTTTATGATTGAAAACTAACTGGAAAATGCAGAAACAACATGTCCTTGTTACTGAAAAATTTTGTAGATCATGATTTTGAATACTGTTATTTTTAAAAATCCTCATGTTTTTAGAACTGAGATTCATCTTGCCACGTAGTCTCCATTTATGAGGTGATATATATAGGCTTAAAGCATTCACTTCATGAAAGATCTTCTTGTCTCTCCTGCACCTCACTTCACTTTTCTACTCTTTTCAAAAGGATATTGCTTCTCCCAGGAAATAGGCCTTGCACCACACCACTTCTTACATGATGCTTACTTAAAATGTTATGTTTGTTTATAAGGTCACACATCAAACATACACTTAATTTGGAAATCTAAACATGATCATAATGATCATAGTGGGCACAAAGTAGCCAGAATGTTTGTGTATAACTTTATGGTTCTGACCTGTAATACCCAACAGCCCATTCATTTGTCTTTTTCATTTATTGGTTTTTGTATTAACCTCTCCAATGGCCAGTAGAGTATCAACAGTTAAATGATAGTGTAGTTTCTCTTGACTCAGATTAAGGTAACTGGGCTAGATAAACATTGCTTCTTACATATCCTCCACTGGTATCGTTTATAAACAGATTTTAACAGCAGGCTGGAAGGAGTTTAGATTAAATGGCTATCAGTAATGTGCCTTTCACCATGAAGAAATGGAGAGGAGAGGTCAGCATCTGATATTTCCACCATGAGTCTTTTCTTTCAGTTTTTGTGAGTACATGGTCAGTTCAAAACTGCAAATAGGTACATAGTTTTGTTTTATAATAAAATAAGCAGTGGCATTAATTTGATACATACAGTTGTTGTACACATGACTAATGAACAATAAATAGCAAGCAGTTGTCATAAATTCTGATAATTATACTTTTATCCAAATCACTTTTTCTCCTCTTTTTGTAAACTGAATGACTATTTTTTTTTTTTTTTTTTGCTGATAGAGGAAATTCCTGTTACACATTCTGACTGACATACTTGTTAAAAAACAAAGGTCCTTTAATGGTTGCCAAACAGAGAACTTGTTCAATCTTAATAGTAATCTTTTTGTTTTTTTAGGAATAACCAGCATTGTAAGCATATAAGGAAATGTATAAATTGCTGATGGCTTCATAAACTTGTACAGTTCTTTTGAAAGGCAATTTGGCAGTCATGAACTTCCTTTGAAGTGCTGATGTCCCCTTCAACTTTTGAGGGACTCCATCCTAAAGAAAAAAACATATATATACATGGCAAAAGCCTATACACATAGATATTTGAAGTAAGAGTCTTTTTAAATAGTGAACATTGGAAAATCCAAATGTCCAGCCATGGGGTGAATAATTTACTAGCTGGTACATTTATTGGATGAATATTATAATAAAATTATTTCAGAAAATACAATTCATATAATATATTCAGATATATATATATATATATAAAGGGCAAGATTAGGGCACAAAACTGCATAGCCAGCGTATTGTGCTGGACAAAAGGAAATAAAATATGTTAACAGTTGTATTCGGGTTTTGGTATTGTAATTTTTTTTCTTCACTCCTTTCTTCCTTTCCTTTGTAAATTTTCTTAAATAAGTGTTAGGTCTATCCAACTTTTCAACATACAAGGTCCCATGTAGCATTTTTTTCTTTACTTCTTTTTACCTTTTCTAAAACCTTCACACATTTAAGTATGGAACTTTTTGTACTAAACAAAATTCTGGGTCTATAGGATAGAATTGGAAACAGATTTGGGGTCAAGAGAGTATGTGGTGATGGAAGCAGGGGTATGATTTTCTGGGCTTTTCTGACCTGAGGCTAAGAAAAGGACCTTGTGTAGATCAGATTTTACTTCCATATAGGGCACTGTGTTGTGTTAGTAGTTAAGCTTTGCCTCCCCCCTTCCCACTGCCCCCCCGGCCCTGTTCAGATACCCTATACCATAACCGTGTTCAGAGCCCCTTTTCATGTTCTTATACCCTCCATTTGCAAAGTAGAGTTGACAGGATCTGAAAGACTTGACTTCCCCTTTGAGGAAACCATCCCTGTCATCCCAAGAGAGGTCACTCCTGAAACAAGCCATATGTAGAAAATGGTTGTCTTGTGACCTCATTTCTTACATGGGAACAGTGCATGGCCTCAAAAGTAACTGCACATAGACGACCCCCCCCCCCCCCCCCCCCCCGCCAATACCCCTGCCGGTCCTGATCTCTGAATATCCTTGAATTACTGTATACTGAACTTTGTGGTTTTCAGCCTTACTCCACTCTGGATTTCCTTTTCTATCTCCCAGATTTTAATCACTCTAGTGAATGTGTAGAATACTTGATTGTAGAGTATTTATACAAAGTATTATTTATATCAGCTTTGCTTTTACTCCTGGAAAGAAGGGATGCTATATTAGGCAAGCAGGCTAGACTTAAGCATTTCACAGACTGTAAGTTGATGCCTTTTGCCTTTTACTATGTAGATCAAAAGCTGTCCCTGAAAAAGTATTGCCTGCATATATATTTACAGATAAATGCAAATATATTTTGGCATAACCCTGGTTCAAGTTTTAGTTTTCAAGGGAGATTTAAGCCATATGTTTTCTCTGGATTTATAGATTTCCTGATGTGCCAGGATAAATTATAGTAGAATTGCATTCTGATTTAACAAATGGTTATTGAACACTAGTAAAATTAGGTGACATCTAGTTTCCTAAAATTGAAAGATGACTAGACATTAACCCCATCTTCAGACATCCTAGTTGTATTAATCATACACATAAACACAAACTGTAGAATGCTACACACCCACAAATTAGAGGATTATTATAGAAGAGAAGTATCAACCCTGGAGCAGCAGAAGGAAGGACTTCACCTCCATTCACACAGGTGAAAAGTGCATGGGAACACATGAAGCCCAAAGGCATGAGATAGCTCAGTATGTTCTAGGTCTTGGTTGTATTTAATGTGCATTGAGAAGAAATGGGGAGATAAGCCTGGAAAGATGAGTAGGGTAAAGATTGCAAAAGTTCCTGTGTGTCACACTTAGAGAGTTTGACCTTGATTATGAAGGCCAAAAGGATTGTTGAAGGTACTCAAGTAAGGAGTGGTATGATCATTTTTTGTTTTACAAGTAGTCTTCTAGCTATAGTGTTGGAAGTGTACTTGACTGGGGAAGAGAGGAAAGGAACTTATGACAGCAGTGGTCCAGGTAAAGGATGATGGGGGACTACAATCCAGGTTTGGACACAAAAGGAAAGCTGATGGCAGAGACCGGAGATGGAGAATTGATAGGGTCTGGCAAATGGTGGAATGCCAGGGGCTGAGGGAAGTTAGGAGGACCTTCCGCTGTAGCATGGCAAGGTGAAACATTTCTAAGGAAGAAGTTGTTTTAGGAACGGGAAGAAGAGTAGTTTCAAACATAATTTTAAGCTGCTTTGTAATGCTGTAACTAGAAATTTAAAAAAAGTTATTGTTCAATTCAGCATGTGTTTAAGAAGAGCATTTTAAGTGTGGACCTCCTTTAGGGCAAATATATATTAACGATAAGTGCAGAAACACTATTAAAGATGACTTCAGGGTTGTTTTCTTGCTGTTTGAGAAGATTGTAAGTGCATATGTAATACCTTAGGATGGCACAGAGCACCTGGTCTCACAAAAAAAATTCAGAACATAGGCAACATTCCAGTTAAAAATTGACATTGTTCTACGTGCAGCTCAGGATATTCTTGGACATAATCTTGAACTTTGTCATCTAATTAAACAGAGTCTAAATGTAATTAATAATTATTTAAATTGTACTCAGAAATTGGAGTACAGAAGTCATAGACTTTCTACAGTTTAGAAGGCTTTGGAAAATCAAAGTATCCTGCTTATTAATAAAATGTCTTAATGTCTCATGTGCTACTGATGACACTTTCTAATACCTTGGAATGAAATAAGAATAATGATGCAGTCTTTTATTTTTTGTTGATATGCAGGAGCTCACTCTGCCTTAGCTTTATCCTCGACCCTATTCTAACTGCTCAGTAGGATGGGGGGAATGCAGTGGTTATGGCCATGGTCCCTGAATAAATCTTTATTTTCTTTGTGTTTTCTCATCTGCTGAGAAAGCTGAGAAGTTAATAAGATTATATATGTGTGCATGATACAGGCCCTCTGTAAGTGATATCGTCTGTCTTGAAGTCTTCTACTCCAAGCCACTTGGTTATTTAGCTTTTTTCCCCCCTTTCTGTTTATGATTTACTGCAGAATTTATTTCGGGAGGGATATGAAATTGAGAACAGAAGTCTCCAACCTCAGTGCTTCTGGATTTCACTGCCATGATCTCATAACATTTCTCCCCAATCCTTCCTAGTCTTTTTTTTCTCAGTTTCCTATCCTGGTGATCTGGGATCTGCTCATACTCAAGTAGTTCTGGGTTTCCTGATAGGGACGGAGCAAAACGGTGCTTTTTTCATTTGTGTTTTTTGTGCCTTCTTGTGAGCTCAGATTAAGTTGCAGATTATAAATACATTTTTAATAATGATCTTGTTTGTCTATGGGTGAAATCAAGAAGTCAAAATTCAAGCATCTTCTTACTTCTCACTATGGGTAGTTACAGAAATGGTTAGGTATCCCAAAGAGGTAAGGAAGGGACAGCCCTAAGGAAAATCAGCTTAGGTGTACTGTGACTCTCTGTTAACCATTTAAAATAGCCTCTAGCCCCATGCTGTTTGAGAGCGCACAGTATTTTATGATAGACTGTTCATAAGTGCCACAAGGAGTCTGAGAGTGCAAGCACAAAACAAAAAAGCATGGGCTAAGCACGAAACATGTAAGGATAGACGGGCTCGACAGCATGTTGCATGGATTAGATCAGTTTAACCACGACCCAAATCGTGTTCATTTACCTTATTTAACGTTCTGTACAGATGTATAATTTAATTGAATTGTTTAACATTAATGATAGTTAACACTAGTTAAGCTCTGACGGATATGTTGGTAAAGAGAATAACCACCCTCGGTCTGTCAATTTACTAGAATTTGACTTTTGGATTTGGACTTGACTTTCATAAAAAGCAAGAGTGACTTAAATTGATTTAAAATTAGACTTTTGTTATGTGAATATTTTGGTTTGAGTATTTCAAATTAAAATCAAAGAGTTGAAAAAAAAAATAAAATCAAAGAGTTGTTGATGGACATACAAATTGGATTTTCGCTTGTCAGCTGTTCTTTTTCTAAAGCTTCCATTTAGATGGATTATTACTAAGTAGCAAAAAATTAGTAACTTTTTCTTAGTACTTAATCATATATACAATCAAAGTTAAGCATGAAAATTATTTTTCATTATTAAATTACAGTTTTCATTCCTTATGTTTTAGTTTGCTTTTTATTTCCTAGTAGATTTTTAAAATAGCCTACAAAATATAGAATTTCAAGATGTATGATGATTTATATACAGAAATTTTAATATATTACAGAAATATTAAATGTCATTTAATTTATCTTGAGTGAAGCAGTTGAGTCACATGACTTAAGGCTTTTCCCCAACTCTAAAGTTTAATACTATTTGTTGAGGAAAATTATGTGCTACGGTTATATAATTAAAGTGAAGAGGAAAATACATGAAGGTTAGTGTGTTTGGATTTTGATATACTTCTTTTGTTTAAAAACATATTTGACCTTAGCTAACAGTCTGGGATTTCAGATGGGTGTAATGTGGATTTGAAAGATTACAGAAGTCTTTCCTTTGTGTTACATTGCATATTGCCATTTGGAGAATAAATTGTTACATCTTTTCTTTTGCTTTCAGGATTTTCTCATTCAGCGTTCACCTTCGGTATAGAAAGCCATATCAGTCAGTCTAACATAAATGGTGCCCTCGTCCCGCCTGCTGCATTGATTTCTATCATCCAGAAAGGTCTACAGTATGTAGAGGCAGAAGTTAGTATTAATGAGGTAAGGAAGATTTAGTTCAAGTACTAATTCTAACTCCTAAATGCTTCCTTAAATATCTCGTATCTTGCTTGCTCATTCATTATCTGACTTCAGCTTCACCAGGTAAACAAAACTGAAGGACATTATTCCTAATGTGGTGTCAGGGTGCACAGGCAAGGCTGATGGCTCTCAACTATAAGGACTACTATCTTATTGCTTTTTACATGGTTTAATAAGTAAACAGTAAGAACTCCGGGAGATGGTGATGGTGATGGACAGGGAGGCCTGGCGTGCTGTGATTCATGGGGTTGCAAAGAGTTGGACATGACTGAGCGACTGAACTGAACTGAAGAAATAATTTTCTTTGAAATAAGAAAATTGTGCTGTGGAATACTGAGACCATAATTGATTGTGAAATTAGAAGATCTTAGGTTATTTGGTTGTAAGTGATTTTGGAAGGCACCTGTCTACAGTTTGTATGATATAGGTAGTTTAACTCGTGTCAATCAATTACGGCCTGTGAGCCAGAGTCTGCCTATTGCTTGTTTCTGTAAAGTTTGCTGGGGGCATAGTCACACTCCTTAATTTTCATATTATCTAGCTTTTGTGCTACATGGCAGCATTGAGTGGTTGTGACAGAGACCTTAGGTCTGCAAAGCCCAAAATATACAGAAAGACTCTGCAAACCCTGGTATAGCTGAAAATTTTTATACATGGTCAGGATTTGTGATATATGGAGCTTTTCACCTTATTTTCATTTCAGAGATTAACATATTCCCCTTTCCTTTTGCAGGTATTTTAAAAACTAAAGCTCCATGGTTTCTACATCAGTATTCATTTACTATAATTATAATGTACTAAATTGATTATTTTTTTAATTTCCTCATGTCTATACTGAAAAATCTACTGATTCTAAATTAAATGTGTCCTCATTGTCTTTTAGCACTTTGCCTCCCAAAGTATACTTATTGGAGAGAATGATAAAACAATTTCTCCCAGTGGCCAGAGTTGAAGTCTCAGTTTTTCTGAAAAAATTATTTCTAGGTTTAATATAGTACTCCACAATATATCTATATTGGCTTTAATCTTTTTTTAAGTTTAAATACTTGCTCCAGCTCCTCAAATGCTCTATTATAATTGACAGTTCAGAGAAATGTTCAGTGTTTTGTAACTTGGAGCATCCCATCATAACACTTAGTGCGTGTTCACTAGCTTAAGTGAGCCAGGCTTCATTTATGCATGTTTCTAGCTAATATGCACTGTTTCTGTTTCTGACTTGCTCTGTGCCTGTGTCTCTTCTCCTGCTTGCTTTAGAACTTATTTATTGTGAACTTCCCAATACTAGTGAGAGGAGCTTTGGAAAATATAGCAACTTGATAAAATTAAAGAACACTAGCCTGTGAGTTGTAGCTGTACTTCTCTAATGTTACTGTGCATATAAGACTTTCCCCAAAAGCTTGTTAAAACAGAGATTCCTGAGCCCTGTAGAGATTTTGGTTTTATAGCTTTGAGTCTCATTTCTAACAAGTTTCCAGATGTTGGGGGGACTGTTGGTCTTTGGATTGCACTTTGGATAGCACCAGTTAACAGATTCCAGCTGCCATAGACTACCTGTGGAAGTCTTTAAATCTTCCTGTGCTCATAAAGTAAAATGAGGGACTTCCCTGGCATTCCAGTGATGAAGACTGCCTTCCAGTGGAGCGGCATGGGTTCAATCCCTGGTCAGGGAGCTAAGACCTACCTGCTTTCGGGCCAAAAAAACAACACATAAAACAGAAGCAGTATCGTAACAAATGCAACAAGGACTTAAAAAAACAATAACAGTAGTGAAATGAGGTGATTGTATATATTAATGTCTATTGATATTGATGTCTATTTCTGCCTTAATGTTTTAATTAAATCACAAGAAACTTTTGCATTCAGCAAAACTATTTAAAAAGTTTTTAGTTTTAAAGAAGTATTTACCAAAATGTGGCACCAAATCTCATCATTTTATTAACTATCCCACATTACTTTTGACCAACAGAACTTGGGAATATAATTGAAAGCCTTTTTACCCTCTAGGCCTGCTTTTTTTAAAAAAAAATTCCTTTCAGTATTTCAGCTTTGATCTGTGCAACACTTAACAGAAAGAACTGGGTGAGGAAGACAATTGGAACAGCTGTTTACAGGGCTTCCTTTAGTTTCCTTCTTCCCTCCCGATTCCTTCCTTCCTTTCTTACATGCACTCAGGAAATTACCGAAAAGTGTTTTTTTTCTTGGAATGATTATTTTCTGCTGTTAACTTGTATGAATACAAATTACTCCAAATGTGTTACCTTTGATTTTTCTTCTCACAATTTTTCAAATCCAGGATGGTACCTTGTTTGATGGTCGACCAATAGAGTCTCTGTCACTGATAGATGCCGTAATGCCTGATGTAGTACAAACAAGACAACAAGCTTATAGAGATAAACTTGCACAGCAACAAGCAGCAGCTGCTGCAGCTGCTGCAGCTGCGACAAACCAACAAGGATCTGCAAAAAATGGAGAAAACACAGCAAATGGGGAGGAGAATGGAGCACATACTATAGCAAGTGAGCTGAAAGAAGAATTTTTTTTAAGTTCCATTAAAAAAGAAACTTGCTTTATGGGGATGCCTCATTTTAGCTGAACTAACACTGTCTATTTAATTTTTGCCAACTTGTTCCCCTAACTTATATCACACAATTCAGATTTTTATGCCTAAAGTTCCATAAAGCTAGATTTACTTTCATGGACCTTATTATTTTCATTCTTTTTAAAAAAATATTTAGAAACCATTTTTTTTTACTGTTAGGTGAACTTTGTATCTGCATTTGAGTTCTAAATATAATTTATAACAGTAGTCATTAACAGATACAATAAAGCTTTGGCATGGAGATTTAAAGGCAACTCGATGTTATATGAATGATATCAGCAACCCCTACTGGCAGAAATTCAGAATAGTGTTGGCATGGATTATATTTTATTCAAACTATTTTATCATTTTCAACTGTGTTTGGGCCTAACCTTTCACAGTTTTCCTCTAGTCCTGCTCCCCCATCTCTGAACACACACTTAGGTGCACATCTCTTTTTAAAAAATTATATTCATGTTTAACTAAAGGTTGGAATTTATTTTTCACGTGATAAATTCTGTATAGTCATTTTCAACATTACCTGACATAGTGGAATAAGAAAGTTACACTCTATCTGCTGGTTAAGAATTCCTTTTTTCCTCCAATATGCTGTGATATTATTACCTAACTGGAATTTTCCATCTATTTCTCATGATGCAGATAATCATACTGATATGATGGAAGTGGATGGGGATGTTGAAATCCCTCCTAATAAAGCAGTTGTGTTACGGGGCCATGAATCTGAAGTTTTCATCTGTGCCTGGAACCCTGTTAGTGATCTCTTGGCATCAGGGTATGTTTCTCAAAGTAAAATTAAAGCGGATTTCTAAAAGTATCTTACTGAAATATTGCGTGTTCTACAAATACATTGCTTACACTTTCCGGGTTTTGTTGTTGCTTGTTTGTGGTCATTTTGCCCTGTAAATCTTTATTTCTTCATGAAGTAATGTTAGAGTTTTAAAATTACTCCCTCGGGAGTGATTTCGGCATCCCCAAAATGGAGACTGAGAAAAATACTGGAAATGGAAATGCCTGATAGTCTAATTTGTGTTTGCCTCATTAATAATAGGATGTAAATCTGTTGCCTTGATTTCTGTAATGCTTGAGAATATCATGAAAATTTAAAATATGTTGCATTCCTTATAGGTCTGGAGACTCAACAGCAAGAATATGGAACCTTAGTGAAAACAGCACGAGTGGCTCCACACAGTTAGTACTTAGACATTGTATACGAGAAGGAGGGCAAGATGTCCCAAGCAACAAGGATGTAACATCACTAGATTGGAATGTGAGTATCGCTGTGCTGTCCATGGTGGATGTAGTTAGTAACATGCTTAACCTCCCTGAGCCTCAAACTAGAGGCAGGGCATGTCTGTTTGTTCAGGTATTTTTGAATTTCACTAGTAAGAACAGCAGACTAGGAGTCCCTAACCCAAAATGTGTTAAAAGCAAAGACAGTCAGGGCAAGGTTCATCTTCCAGCCTCTCAGTTTATCTAGATATAGAATCTTTGCATAGCTGGTGGTCCATCACTCTGTACTTCATTCTCATCACATATAAAGTAGGAGTGTATTAATGGTCTTACATAAATCAAATAGTAAATGAAAACCAATAATAGACATGTACTAAGTTCTCAGTGGGCTTCCCTGATAGCTCAGTTGGTAAAGCCTGAAATGCAGGAGACCCCAGTTCGATTCCTGGGTCAGGAAGATGCCCTGGAGAAGGGAAAGGCTACTACCTAATTCCAGTATTAATTAAGTTCTTAACTACTAAGTCCTTTGTTAGGGGTACAAGAGAAATCTATGTAATAGAAACATAGTCTTGTTTCTCTCATTTTGCTGTTAATTGATGAAAACTTCATTGCCAGCTCTTTTTAGGAACCGTTGGTCTAGATTACAAGCTTTATTCTAGCTGTAGGACTCTTGAGAATTCTCTTATTCTACATATGATTCAATATCTTTGATTACTTTTACTTACTAGAAAATTTGATTTCACTGTTGATAAAGCTTCATCCTTTCAGTTTCAAATATATAATTAACAGCTTTCTTTGCTACCATTCCCACAAGTAATTTGCGGAAAATTAGCATTTTAAAAGTTTCTGTATCTTTTCCTTTATTCCATGTTGTCTTTTTTCTTCCTTGTAACTTTACGTTCATTTTTTTAATACCCTCCCACTCCCCCAACTCTGGTTCTAGTAACTTCTTAGACTGTATCAGTGTTACAAAGAATTTTAGAGGTCAGCTGTCCTTTCCTTAGCAAGTGGACATCCTTTCCTTCTCTGGCCTCTGTTTTAACAACATTTTGTGGGGCTTTTCAAAGTATCTTCTAAATCTCTTTCCAAGAAATAAGATCTGTCTTTCAAAGTGATTACACTATCTGGAGTTCTTAGTTTCTATGAAATTCTTCCAGAACTCATGGTAAGGCTTATTAGTGTTCTTTTCTAAATTTCCAACAATGTATTTACCCTTTCCCACCTATAAAGTTGAGAATTCTAAACAGTGCTATTTGATTGTAGGGTCAAAACTAAGAATTCCGTTCTTAAAATGGGACCTTACTATATCATAGGCCAAAGGCCTTATACCCTTCTTAGGCTGTTTGGCTCAGAGACCATGTTAACTTGATGAAATTTATAGTTTACACTGAAAAGGATGGTTAACAAATGATTTGTTGAGTTCGGTGTTTCTGAACTGCAAGTTAAAGCTTTTAAAAGTATAGACTTTTGAAAGATTTATTACTTGCTATGAACTTAAGTCTTCCCCTAGAAAGAGAAAATGTTATTGTTGTTTAATGGCTCATTTCCATGGCTAAAGCAGCAGCCTGTGAGATAGCTGCTCCTTATTATTCTCCTACTTTACTAGTGGTCCATGTTCTAAAACCATTAGTTTAAAGGAAACTTTGCATTGTGCAGTTTGGAAATAAACTTGTGCTATTAGCTTCAACATTGCTCCTTCTTCCTTAGAACTATAGGGGATTTCCAAATCCTAGCAGAACTGAATCTGCATCGCCTACAACCAGCATTTGTTTGTCACTTAACTGTACAGCTAGATGACTGGAGAGGTCTGAAAAGGTGATCTTGTTTTCAATTCTCTTACCAAAAAAAGCATCAGCAAGGCAGGATTTCATTCTGTCTCTCCTGTAATGTTTACTCATCTCAGCAATAGTCTGTGTAATGTACTCTGAAACTTGGATTTCCACAGAATAAGTTGGATCTTAGCAAGTCCTGCCGTTGGACCATTATTCAAGGCAAGGCACCATAGGAAATTTTAAGGTTAGAGAAAACGTTAAGGATTCCTCCTCAGAGTAGAGTAGTTCTGGACAGTTGTACTCACTTCGTTAGCTATAAAGTCAGCCTACACTCTTTTCTAACTTGTGTTTTTGTGTGTGCGTTGCTATTTTTTTGGTACAGGAAAAAAATTAAAAGAAAGAAATGTTTAATGTAGTGATCTTTAAGAATCTGATCATCTGAAACAATATTATTGGGAACACACACAGTTTAGACAGTAAAAGATTTAGAGGGAGGACAATATGAGAACTTCTAATCTTAATGAAACATTTTGGAAGATTTTGATTTTGATTGAATACCTTTATTAAATCATAAGATTAAGATTTTGATGTCCTTTCTAATCCCCCGCCTGACCCCCACCTTTAGTCCTAGGCCTTTGTGAGAGTACAGTAAGTAGACCTTAGCCCCTGTAAGAGCGGTGATAATCTTGCTCCCAAGCAGTTACTGCCCTTCCAGGACTGGGGTGTGAGGCCTGCACCCTGACTGAATGCTGCCAAAATACTAGCTTCACAGCATGAAGGGTGTTCTGGAGGCCTTTTCTCACACTTGCAAATAAGCAAAGCTGAAGATCTTGAAGCAAAGAATGTCACAGACCTGCTGTACTTGGGATTAAACATAATATATTCTAATAAAATTTAAATACCCTTTCTGGGTTATATAATTGAAAGAAATGTGTTTCTCCAACAGAGTGAAGGTACACTTCTAGCAACTGGTTCTTATGATGGGTTTGCCAGAATATGGACTAAAGATGGTAAATAAAGCATTTTTTCCCCACTTGTTTTTACTGTTGATCCAAATTATAAAGCTTAAAGTAATTTTAATGTTTTTCCTTTTGAATTTTAGGTAACCTTGCTAGCACTTTGGGGCAGCATAAAGGCCCCATATTTGCATTAAAATGGAATAAGAAAGGAAATTTCATCCTAAGTGCTGGAGTAGACAAGGTAATTAGCTTCTATAAAAGTTAATTTGTTAAAGAGTATACTTGAGAGTAATATTCTCCTCTGCTAATCACATAAATAATAAAACATTCATATTTGGGAAATTCACATGTGAATTTATGTTAAGAATAGAAATGCTTTCTTAGATTTTCTGTCAGCTCATTCTTAAATCTGTGCAGATGCCCTTTATTCTTATCTGTGTGACTGCTCTTCATTGTTTTGGAGTTTGAGCCATAGTGAAGTCATATATCCAATACTCTTCATCTCTTTTCTGTAGTTTTTAGTTAATCGCATCAGTGAGTATGGCTCTGGAGTGATTTCATGGGAAATCTTAGAGTCAGTCTGTTAGCTGAACTCCTAATGTTTAATTGAAAATGCAAGAAATGCAGGGTCTTTCCAGCTTTCACCTAACATGGCTGGTAAACTTGGGTAGGTTGAAATCATTTGTTATTTCTCCTTCATTTTCTTAAAGTTATTTCCTTTACCACACATCACAGAAAAGATTGTTTTATAATACAGGAAAGTACATGCCCATAGTTACCAGTGTATTGTCAAAAAGGGAAGTAGGCAAAAAGGAAGAATATGAAGGTGGCCAGGAATGGGAGGGGAAAGCCTTCTTAATAGTTACTGCCAATCTACAATATTTAATGACTCCAAAGTTATAAAATTAGTGATGGGAGGGTATTAGTGAAATTGTGAATATATCCATTCAGATGTGTATGTTATACTTTGATGTAATATAAAAAACATTGTTTTAATTATTGTCAGAATTAAAGCTGCCTTTATTTATCAATGTGAGCTTTAAAAATCTTAATATTGAGAATTAGCTGATTAGGATATTAACCAAAAATTTGCCTCCTCAAGCTACATAGCAATAAAAATCTGACATTAAATACACTACTACAATGGAGTTTCTTAATCTGATATAATGTTTGGTACTTTGTAGACAACCAGTAATTGTTATTTGAAGTAAGTTGACTGATGAAAAGTCACCAGGGTAGAATTAAACTGCTTAACAGTTTAATTTAAACATCCTTTCCCTGCTCCCAGTGGAATATAGCCTCATTGTACTAAAATGTTAAATGCACTCTGACATTTTATATTGCTTTAATATGATGAGGCATTTAATTTATGTATATATGATAAACTTTTCTTAGCAATATATTTTTCTTTTCTATCTTAGACTACAATTATTTGGGATGCACATACTGGTGAAGCCAAGCAACAATTTCCTTTTCATTCAGGTAAATCTTCACAGTTTACATGAGAACTGTTAGAACTGTCTTCTGTTTTCCTAATTAAACTTTTAATAGCATATAATTCATCTAAAATCTTGAACTATCAAATGTAAGCTTTATTCCTAGTCCTTTGAGGAGTTGATGTTCAATGGCTTTCAGATAATTAATCATCAGAGGATCATCAAATGTTTTCCGTGAAATGTACCTAAAAAAGCGTTTTCAACCTGGTGCCATTAGAGTTGGTAATATTTAATGGTAAGAACATAGATTTTTGATCCAGGATGTCTAGGTGTGCTTGTGAATCCCACTCCACTTAACAAGCTTCAAGACTGAGAGAGTCATTGAACCTTTCTGAGCCGTATTTTCTCTATCTGTAAATGAGGGATAAAAATAATACTGTTTGAGTAAGTGCGTAAGACTAATACATATATATTAAAATACTGCATAAACTCCTACAGATTTAGGTATTGTCATGTTTTATTTTAATTTATGTATCTAAAACAGTCCTCTTGCTTACCTAAAATAAAAATTATAAGGCTTTCCCGATACTGCTGGAACTTTGGCACTTCATATATTTTCTTTTAGGAAATAATTTGATACTTAAATCAGATAAATCTGATCTCCAAAATAGTGTGCTTCTTTCTCCATGATATATAGCTGTGCACCAGGGCTTATATCCTGATGTGTAGAGACACCTTGATTTTAGTACCAACACTCTTGTGCATCCTAGAACTTTGTTTCTGCTTTCAGGGGGGTTTCTGAGAACAGAAACTGATGTTAAACTGGAACAAGATCCCTAATAATGTTTATAACAGTAGTTTTAGTACTGCCTGATTTAATTGCATCATGCAAGATTGTGTTGTGGTTGGAAAGAGTTTTAACTTGGAGGCTGAGTTAAGTAATTCTGGTTGTTTTCAAGGCTTTGGTAGTATCCTTTTTATAGTCAGTGGCACAGTGTTACCTTTAAAATTGAAATGCAAAGCTTTTGGCATTTTGCTTTTTTGTATTTTTTTATTTAGTGTGATTCAATAAGTCAAATAAGGCACAAAATGATTTTTCAGTAGTATCTCAGTGGCATAATTTTGCAAGTTTGTGTTAAACAATTCAACCTGATTAAAGCCTACCACATTAATAAGTATTTATTTACACATCAGTATCTGTTTACCTGTTTTAATCCCTTTCCGCCTTTGCTTCTAGTCCTCAACCAGATAGAATTCTCTTAGACCTCTGACCATTCTGCCTAAAGATTTTTCCTACATCCTAGGAGTGATGGAAAATTGAAATAAGTGGGTGTGGCATTGTTATGAGTTGCTTTATAATGTGTGCCACCTTTGTGTTGGAGGTAATGTTCTTTATACACAATCCCATTTAGTCTTGGCTGCAACCCAGGGGTACATGATGTAGAAGTCACTTTACAGATAAAAAGCCATTTTACCTGTGATATTCTTTCCTGCCATGCTTTTTTTTATTTTTTAAATGGCTTTATTGAGGGGTGTGTATGTGTGTCCAGTCCCTCCATATCCTTGCCAGCACTTGGTATATGATCAGTCTTTTTAATTGTATCCCCTGTAATGAGTGTGTAGTGGTGTCTCACTGTGGTTTTATTTGTAGTTCCTAATGATTAATGATGTTGAGCATCTTGTCACGTGTTAATTTATCATCTGTATGTCTTCTTTGGTGACGTATCTTTTTCTTTTGCTTGATATAGAAGTTGAGGTCACTGATTTGAAACCTTTCTACTTTTCTAATGGGGATCTGACATTCAGTGCTATAAATTTACCTCTAACTACTACTTAGTGACATCTCACAATTTTTCAGATATTGTGATTTCATTCAGTTCAGAATATTTTCTGAAGTAATTTTGATTCAGCATATTAATTTATGAATAATTGGAAAGTTTTTCGAGGTCTTTGTAGCATTGCTTTCTAATTTTTAATAAAAATATTCATTTTAGTTTTGACTGCACTAGGTCTTCGTTCCTGTGTGCAGACTTTTTCTAGTTGTGGAGATTGGGGGTACTCTAGTTACGGGGCCTAGGCTTCTTGTCGCAGAATGTGAGCTCTGTAGTGCGTGGGCTTCAGTATTTGAGGCTTGCAGGCTCCAGAGCACAGGCTTTTACTAGTTGTGGCACATGAGCTTTTTACCCTGCAGTATGTGGGATCTTCACGGGCCAGGAATCGAACGAACCCAGTGACCCCTACATTGTAAGGTGGATTCTTAACCACTGGGCCGCCAGCGAAGCCCGCTTTCTAATATAATTCCATTGTTCCTACAAATGTCATGAGGGTCAAGTTGTTTCATAAGGCTGTTCAAATCTTTTATAGCCCTAACTGGTTGTTGTGTCTACTTATACCACCTGTTACTGAGAGAAGGGTATTGAAATCATCAATAATAATTGAAAAACACAGTTTCTAATTTCTTCCATCAATTTTTGCTTTATGTATTTTGAAACAGTGCTAATAAGGACATTAACATTTAGGAATGTTGCATCCTCATGTTGAATTGATCCATTTATAATTTTGTTAATGATCCTCTTTTTTCCATGCTCTGTAATCTACATAATCTGATGTTAATGTAGCCCTTCAAGTTTCTTTTGGTTAGTATTGGCATGGTATATATACCTCCATACTTTTACATTTGAAGTGTAATTTATATAGGCATTATTTATTGCTTGTTTACTGAATATCAACCGCTGCCTTTTAATGGTAATTTTTAGGCTCTTTACATTTAATGTGATTATTGATATGATTGCATTTAAATTAATCAAATTTCTATTTATCTCTTCTTTTCCTGTTTTTCTACTTTCATTTGGATTATATGAATATTTTTATGATTACAGTTTTCTTCCTTTGGTGGGTTATTAACTATAAATCTTTTATTATAGTGGTTGCATCAGGATTTATAGTACACATCTTTAACTTAGCACTATATACTTCCAAGTGATATTTAAAGAGATTAAATAGTAATAATTTTTACTCATAGTTACCATTTCCAGCTGTTTGTTTCTTTGTGTAGATGCATACACATCTAGTTCATCTAGTTTCATTTATTTTCTGCCCAGACGGCTTTAACATTCCTTATAGTGCAAATCTAATGCTGATGAATTCTTTCTATATATATGAACAAGTCTGTATTTCACTTTCATTATTGAAAGATTTTGTTGTTGTTGAGTATAGAGTTC
This sequence comes from Capricornis sumatraensis, assembly GCF_032405125.1. Taxonomy (NCBI): domain Eukaryota; kingdom Metazoa; phylum Chordata; class Mammalia; order Artiodactyla; family Bovidae; genus Capricornis; species Capricornis sumatraensis. Next base: position 196,256,528 of record NC_091069.1, read on the forward strand.
TAGGGTTGACAGGATATTTTTCTTGCAGTACTTTAAAAAAATATTGCTGTGTTCTCTTATTTACACTTGAACTTATTCCAGTTTTCATCCTTATTGCTCTGTAGTAATTTGTCTTGTTTTATCTGGCTGCTTTTAAGATTTTTCTGCTTATAAATGATTTTGTACAATTTGAATAGTTTTCTTTGTTTCTTGACCTTGAAGCTTCTTGGATGTCTTCATACATAGTTTCCTTCAAGTGAAAAAAAATCTTGACCATTATTTTTAAAGAATATTCTACTTCCTCCCCACATTTTTTTTAACTTGAAGTTTTGAGTGTGTTTATTAGTCTGCTTGACTTCCCATAATACTCTTCATTTTTTTATCCAGTATTTTTTTCGGGTGTGCTCAGTCATGTCCAACTCTCTGTGACCCCATGGACTGTATAGCCCACCAGGCTTCGAAAGGGCAAGGGTACTGGAATGGGTTGCCGTTTTGAACCCACATCTCTTTTACGTCTCCTGCAGCGGCAGGTGGATTCTTAACCACTAGCGCCACCTGAGAAGTGGGATGATTTCTATGCTGTTTTTCAAGTTTACACTCCTTTTCTTCTAGTTATTTGTGAACTTTGTTCTGGCACATTGTTAAATTACCTGGAAATAGTCTGATCCTTTGGGTCACGCTTATAAAACTTGTTAAATGTCAGGGAAACAGTGCTCAGTGTAGAGCTAATTATTTCCTGGTACTGAGGCAAGAACCTAGATGTACTCAAACCAGTGTTCCCTGAATCAAAAGGTTTTCTAGCCTGCTGCACGTTTCCAGTCTTGTTTCTTCTAATCCTTTTCAGTGCTTCTTTCCCAAGGCTCAGCTAGTACTTATGCTGATTAGTACAGCTAACTATATGAGTTGGGCCCGCTGCAGGTCTTTAGAATTCTGTCTGCCTAGCTCTCTCCTTTCTTGTGCTATGAATTCTAGCTGCCTGTGGTTCTCTAGATTCTGAGCTTTATCTCTTCCCCTCAGGAATTTCATTAATCTCTTCCTTAGGGAAATTCCTCTTCCATGGGCCAAGATCTGGACATTTTTCCAAATCATATATGAGCAGTTAAAGGCACATTGTTGGTTGATTTCCTTCTCTGAAGAACCACTGTCCTTTGTTGTCTCGTACCCAGAGTCTTCCCTGGTGGCTCAGATGGTAAAAAAATCCTTTTGCAATGCAGGAGACCCAGGTTTGATCCCTGGGTCAGGAAGATGCTCTGGAAAAGGCAATGGTCACCCACTCTAGTCTTGTCTGGAGAATTCCATGGATAGAGGAGCCTGGCAGGCTGTGGTCTGTGGAATCTCAAATAGTCGGACGCAACTGAGCAACTAACGCTAGCACTAACCCAGAGTCTTGTACTGTTATTTCATACATTTTGTAAGTGTTTGGCTATTTTGGGCAGGAGGTAAATTTGTTTCCCGTTACCCCATCTTGACCAGGAATAGAAGTCTACCATGCTTTTAAAATTACCATATTCTAATTCCTATACTGTATTTTCATCCATATACTCTTACATAAAGCATAAATCATGATTATAGATGATTAACCATTTCATATTCATTAGGATAGCTGTAAAAAATAACAGTGTTCATAATGATGTGGAGAAATTAGAATCCTTATGCTTTGTTAGTAGGTATGTAAAATGGTACATTTGTGGAAAAGAATATGACAATTCCTCAAAAAGCTAAACATAGAATTACCATATGACCCAGCAGTTCTCCTCCTAGGTAACTGAATTGAAGTCAGGAACTTGAATGAATTCATAGCAGTATTTATAGCATTGTTCACAGTAGCCAAAGGGTGAGAACAACACACTGTCCATGAGCAGATGAGTGGATGAACAGAATGAGGTCTCTATATACATGGATTATTATTCAGCCATTTAAAAAATGGATTTCTGGTACATGCTGCAACACCAGAGAACTTGTATACCTTATGCTGAGTGAAGTAAGTCAGACATAACTTTGAAAGTAAAGATTCAAGATTACAGAGGCTGGGAGGAGGGCGAAATGGAGAGTTGTTGCTTAATGGTTACAGAATTTCTGTTTGGGGTGATGCAGAACTTTTGAAAATAGTGGTGATGATTGTACAATATTGTGAATGTAATTGATACAGCTGAATTGTGCACTTAATTAAATGACAAATTTCCTGTTATGTATGACCACAATATTTTAAAACTAATGTAATATGGTAAAAGCCATTGAATTGCACACTTTTAAATGGATGAAATGTATGATACATGAATTATATCTCAGTGAAGCTGTTTTTTTAAAAAGGCAAATAAATATTAAATGCCTTTTCCCCTTCCCTCATAGGTTTATTTATTACCTTTCTGGATTATGAAAGATACATGGGTTAACAAAAAATAAATCAGAATTGGAGGGCACAGAGACTGAATCTTAGTTCCAGGGCTCTTTTTTTTTTTTTTTGCTGCACCTTGCAACTTGCAGGATATTTGTTCCTCAACCAAGGATCAGACTCATGCCCCCTGCAGTGAAAGAGCAGAGTGCTAACCACTGGACCGCCAGGGAATTCCAGCTCCAGGAATTTAGAAGATTGTGTACCCTCGGCCAATTAACTTTTCTTAGCCTTTTTCATCATATGAAAAATGAAACCAGTAATAGTAAATATACCTCTCACATATTACCTACATAAAAATATATTTTATGTTAAAGATGTGTCTCTATCCTGAAGGACTTATATTACCTAGAGTTATTTTTAAGTTTTAGGAATAAAATATAAAGTAAGGAGGTATGGGTTCTTAGATCACACCAATCTATAATCATTGTATCTTATGAGCCAAGCATATCACAGAACATCAATCATACAACTCATGTCTTAACATTCTCCAGCTTCCTTCAGTTATCTTTACCTGGTTATACACTTGGTTTTTGTTTTGGTTTGGACCTAATAGTGTATTTGTTTAAATACTGTTTCTGATTTTCTCAGCCACCTATCTAACATTTTCAGATGATGCACTATCAGATTGATACCCTGGTGGAGCACAACAGATACTTGGCCTTCTTCATAGCGTTTTAATATATAACTTTTAATTGTTCTTTAAATTATTTACATTTTTGGCACACACACCCCCATACACACACACACACACACACAATTATTTTTTGGGGGGGGGGTTGGCACTGGGTCTTCGTTGCTACACCAGGCATTCTCTGGTCACAGCGAATAGGAGCCACTCCTCGTTGTGGTGTGTGAGCTTCTCATTGCAGTGGCTTCTCTTCTTTGCAGAGAACAGCCTCAGTAGTTGTGGTACAAGGGCCTGGTTGCACCACAGCCTGTGAAATTTGCCCAAACCAGGAATCGAACTCGTGTCCCCTCCTTTGGCAGGAAAACCCTTATCTACTGTGCCACCAGGGAAGTCCTTTCCCCCACTTCTTAACACTATAATAAATTATCATATAAGCATTTTGTTAAAATTATTTTTCAAAATTGTATCTTAATAATATTTAATGTCAAAATGAAGGTGTAGTTACTGATTCCAATTCCAAATCACAAAGACAAAATCTAAACCAGGTAATTCAAGAAAGGGAACATAATATAAGGAAACTCTAGCAGAAGTCTTACAAGAGTGAAGAATAGAGAAGTAGGAGGTAACTCAGAGTTTAACAACTGCAGTAAACCTAAGACTGTAGAGAAAATGATAGGATCCAACTACCCAGTGGAAATGGTGTCTTTAGAGAATAGGCTGCCTGGCGAGAGCAGGCACCGTGGAGCAATCAGAGTCACTGCCAAAGACCCAGTCTTAAAAAGAGAGGACCACAGAGTTGCCTGTCTGCCCTCTTTCTCCTGACCTTGGACTTCTGACAGTTTCTTCCACTTAATGAGCCCATCTAGGGTACTGCAGGCATGGGGACCTGCAATATGTCATGTCCTGGTGGCAAAGAAGGGCAGGGCAGAGCGAGGTGAGGAGTGGGCTGAAGATAAGCTCACAGAGGAACGGTTGTCTACATTGCTCTAAGAGGTTGTGGTGCACATGAACAACAGCATACCAGACATCGTGCTGATCAAAGTGGGCCAGTGTTTTTATTCACTGACTTAGTTGGATTCTCCCAGAAGCAGGATGGGAAAGAGGAAAGGAGCCAAGGAAGGGAACAGTTCTGGTGACAAAGGTCTAGGGTCAACCTAATTCATGCAGGGCTCTGAAGTGTTTGTTATATATCGGGATTTTCCTTGTCTTGCCAAGCAAGCTTCATTTTTGATTCTCACCTTTTCCCCCAACCACCTACTGCCTGCTCTAAATGCAGTGTTTGCTATGCTTCTATTGCTTAACCCAGTTACTTGCTATCATTACCTTAATCTGCATTGCTAATTATAGAGAAGCTTTGCACTTTGCAACAGGGGAAAATGAGAAAGGAAAGAATCTTTAATCATATCCGAGCTAAAGTATTAAATGCCAGCCAGCTTTTGAACTTCTGAGGCTTTAAATTCAGTGATGTAGAATTTAAAATAGATTTGACAAGAATCAGTTAGAAGCAAAATGTATTTGCCAATCATGTAATACTCCCATTTATCAGTTAAGTAGATAGTGGAAATGGTACTTACTCAGTGTAACATTTGTCTCACTTGTAATTTACAAAGTACTTTCATACACATTATCTAACTTGATGTTCACAATATCCTTGAGTACTAAGTGTAAAGGTTTTTATCCCCATTTTTTAGCAGAGAAAAATAGCGTGAGAGCTGACTTGCTTATAAGGGCCCATTAGTTAGGGAATAGCAAAACAAGGCTTCTTATCCATTGAACACTCACAGAATTTTAGAAACAAAAGGAAATGTAGCATCACATTTAATTTTATTCTTTTAGAAATGAGGTACCAAGAGTCCATTGCTAGTAATTTACAGAGCAAACTCTCAGGAACCCTCATCTCCTGGTTACCAGGCCAGTATACTTCCTATTAGGCTGTGTCTCGCATAGAGACAACCAAACTGAAATGTATTAATATTTGCAATATTTAAGTACCATAATCTTAAAAATTCTATTAATATAAAAAGAATAAAGCAAATCGTTTAAGTTCTTAATGTTCAGCAATGTTTTAAAACTAAAGCACCTAGATTTCAGTACGTGTGGAATGAATACAAACCTGGCCTTTTTTCCTTTGCAGCACCAGCATTGGATGTTGACTGGCAGAGCAACAACACTTTTGCTTCTTGTAGTACAGATATGTGCATTCATGTCTGTAAATTAGGACAAGACAGACCTATTAAAACATTCCAGGGACACACGGTGAGAAACTTTTTTCTCCCTCCTTTAAAGCAATTATGATGAATAAGTAATGTTTCAGTGGTTTTGAAGTATGTGTTTAATACCCAAAGAACAACCAAGTCTATGAAATGAAAATGTGAATGTTTACTGTTATTTATAGAATGAAGTAAATGCTATCAAATGGGACCCAACTGGCAATCTCCTGGCATCCTGTTCTGATGACATGACCTTGAAGGTAATTCAGATAGGAGGGAGGAAGGGGGCTGAGGAGTTATACAGTGTGGCTGCTCTGGCCATTCTCAGAATGTGTCTCTTGTAGTTGGGAATTATGATACTAAGATTTGTGCTATTATAAATTGCCTTTGCTAGTAATGAGTCATATATTGGTACAATGAAAGGTTATTTGCTCATGTAAAGATCTGACTCACAGGTAATTAATGAAGATCTTTGTAGGATTCATGGATTTGACTGATATTCTGAGCAGTGTATTAATTGGATTTTTGCTGTGGTGTGGATATATATCACCTTTGCTCGGAAACTGATGTGTAGTGGATATATAGCTTAATCGGTGAATGAGCATAGTTGACATGTCAGAATTCACATCTCAGTATGAGTTTACATTTTTCTTGTTTTATAACCAAAAGCAAAAACTAACACCTAGCTCCTGTGTATATCACATACCAGAATTAAGGGGTGAGAAAAGCTTTTTGAGATAAAGAAAAATATAATAATCTTCAAAATTAATGAAGCTTGAGCTGTATACTTCATCAAATTAGCTCTACTAAAAATAATTTACCTTTGACTTTATAATGCCACTGCCTACAAACGTGATAACCTTTATAGATAGGATAATCATGAAGGAAAACTGCTTTTCCTCTTCCCATGAACAGATTAAATGTAACCTTGGTAACCTGGTGGGGTTTTTTTCCTTAAATACCAGCTACGTTTTTAGTTAGGTTTTCTCAAGTCTGGACTCCTTTGTAAGCATTGCTGATAAAAATGCTTTTCTTCACACTTGTATTTGTGAGATTACTTTGCAAGTGTGTGCGTGCATGCATGTGCACACACCTGCTCACTCAGTCATGTGTGAGGACCATAGCCCACCAGCCTCCTCTGTGGAATTTTCCAGGCAAGAATACTGGAGTGAGTTACCATTGCCTACTCCAGGGATTGAACCCGCATCTCTGAATCTCCTGCATGGGCAGGCAGATTATTTACCACTGTGCCACCTGGCACCCTTGCATGCACATACATTATGCTTATAAAATGAATAAAGAGCAAAAAACTTCTTTGGGAGCAGAGTGTGGTACATACAAGGAAATGAAAGAAGACCAGTGGCTACTCTCAGCTACTGATTTGCAGTTCAAGAGATATGTTTGAATTAGAAAGTGTTAGAGAGTTTTGTTGTTGTTATTCTAAGAATAATAAAAGGTCATAGAATTTTAAAGCAGAAGCTATAAGGATGGATAATGTCTAGTGAAGCCATACTTTGAGAAGAAGGAACAGCAGATGAATGAGAAGATTATGCTTAGCTTGGATAATGCCTTTGAGTCATGCAAGTGGAAGTGCCAGGCTGGTCTGAGGCTCAGAGAAGAACTCAAAGTGTGACGTAATCATTCGGGAATCCTCAATAGACGGATGGTCATTCAAAGCCATGGCGTGGACAAAATTGTGTAGGTAAATAGTATCAAGTAAAAGAAGAAGAAAGCTTTAAAAGTCTTAAACTCTGTAACATTTACCTGCTTTAAGAAGAATCAGGTTCCAAGAGAAAACCTAGCAGGAATGACTTCAGTGGAAATAGTATGTATGTGTAGAGAAGAATATTTCAAGGGAGGTGTTGAAGAGAATGGTCAGTAGTGTCAGTGCTATTGAAAGCTGGCATGAAATACGTTTTGGAAACTTATCTTTTGCGCGTATTTACATGGAGTTATGTATACCTAGGATACAAAACCGGAGAAGGCAATGGCACCCCACTCCAGTACTCTTGCCTGGAAAATCCCATGGGCAGAGGAGCCTGGTAGGCTTCAGTCCATGGGGTTGCTAAGAGTCGGACATGACTGAGCGACTTCACTTTCATCTTTCACTTCCATGTATTGGAGAAGGAAATGGCAACCCACTCCAGTGTTCTTGCCTGGAGAATCCCAGGGACGGGGGAACCTGGTGGGCTGCCGTCTGTGGGCTTGCACAGAGTCAGACACGACTGAAGTGACTTAGCAGAATATAAAACATTATGATACTGTTTCGTTATCTCAGTTTCATTGCAGAAGTGTGAGATCCCAGCTGATTTTTGTTTCTTTGTTGGCACTTGTGTTTGGTGTATGTTTGTTTTGGGCAAGATTTTCCGTCTTGTCTTTATTGAGTGATTTTGTCAGAAATACTGTTGATACAGGTTTCTCTTAACTTTTGCTCAAAAACAGTATGAGTTTTTAATCTGTATTGCATAATAAACATGTTTTCAACTTGAGAAAAGTGTGTTTTCTGCTTACCATTTTAACTTTAATTATTGCTTTTGTAATGGTTTTCTTCTATATGGATCATTTAAAATTTCTAAATCTTATTATGGTGAGAACAGATGAGATCTACTTTTTAACACACTTTTAAATGTACTATACAGTACTGTTATCTAAACACAGTGTTGTATGGCAGATCTCCTCTAGGGTTGAAATTTTATACTTTTTGAATAGCAGCCCACCTCCACCACAACTCCTTACCACCACCATTCTTTTTTTCTTCTTTTCCATTATTGTTTATTATAGGATATTGAGTATGATTTCTGTGCTATATACTATAGGACCTTACTGTTTATCCCCACCATTCTTTTTTCTTTCTTTTGCTTTTATGAGTTTGATTCTTAGATACCTCATGTAAATGGAATCATGCAGTGTTTGTTTTTAAAATGTATCCATGTTGTCTTGTTGAATACTGCAGGATTTCCTTATATGTTCAGTCTGAATGCGCTCCACTGTGTGCACGCGCATCTTCTTCTTTTCGCATTCACCCATTGTTGGACTCTTAGGCTGTTTCCATATTTTGGCTTTTCTGAAGAATGCTGCAGTGAACATGGGAGTACAGATACCACCTCAAGAGCCTAGTTTCATTTTATATGTTTTATATATATGTAGCCAGATGTGGAATTGCTGGTTCATATGGGGATAGTTGCTAAAATTTGAGGGAGAACCTCCATACTGGTTTTCATAGTGGCAGCAGTTTATAAGGGTTCCAAGTTCTCTATATTCTTGACAAAATTTTTAAAATTTATGGTAGCCATCTAACAGTTGTGAAGTGATATCTCATTGTAGTTTTGATTTGCTTTTCCCTGATTATCCGTGCCATTGAGCATCTCTTCATATGACCTGTTGGCCATTTGTATGTCGATTTGGAAGGAATGTCAAGTCCTTTGTCCATTTTAAAATTAGTATTTTGCTTTTGAGTTGTAGGATTTCCTTACATATTTTGAAAGTTATTGGATATATGGGTTGCAGTATTTCCTCTCATTCCATAGGTTGTTGCCTTTTTACTTTATTGATTGTTTTCTTTGCTGTGTAGAAACGTTTTAATTGTATGTAGTCCCTCTTGCCTTTTTTCTTCGTGCTTTTATTGCCTATCCTTTGGTGTCAACATGAGTCATACTGCCTTATCTGTGTATTCCTTATCTACTTTCCCTTCCCCATTGCCATGTAGTTCCTAATTCTGAATTCTAAGAGGAACTTATAATGTACATCTTTATTTTTAAAGGATAGCATAAAAACTAATGCCTTAAATATTGTAGCATCATTACCAAGGAAATTACTGAATGTTTATATTTGTACCATCTGAAGCTTTCAAAAATAATCTTAGAACTACAATTTATTGAATCCTGAAGCCTCACAATACTGATTATTAGAATGAACTTGAAGCTAATTTGTCATTTTTAAAAAACAAATATTAAATATATTCTACTACATTTTAATTTCTTTGCATATATTCTCTTGATCTCTATAATTATTGTTATGGTTATGCCACATATTTTGGACTGGCTAGATCATATTATAAACGTATCCTTTGTATGGAAAGCTAATTTACACACACTTTTCCTTTTCGTTTAGATATGGAGTATGAAACAAGACAACTGTGTCCATGATTTGCAAGCACATAATAAAGAAATTTATACTATCAAATGGAGTCCAACAGGGCCAGGGACAAGCAATCCAAATGCCAACCTTATGTTAGCAAGGTAACATTTCTGTTTTGCTTTTCCTTTATGAGTCTTTTACAAAAAGAAAATTCTTACATTATGGCAGAAAATTAGGAGAATTCAGTAAATTGGGAATGTGTCCTGCAAGGAGTATTTTTTAAATGGGAACATTTAGACATTTTATTATTTCAGCTCATAATGGATTTTGTTTATGGAGATGTCAAATATTTACTGATAATATCAAATATTGATTAAAACCTATGTAACTGAGGCATGACGCAGTAAAGTTTTTTCAGCATCAAAATAAATAATAAGTGTATATTCAAAGTAGTGTTTCACGAATCAATATAAAGGAGTTATTCAGAGAATAAAGAAATATAGTAAATTAGCTTATTTATGTTTTCCACTTTACAGACGTGGAGATGCCCTTAATGGAAGCTGCCTCTTCTCCTCTTAGCTTTGTTTCCAGAGCACTTTCTTCCTAACAGCACAGTCTACTTCTCATAAGGAATTTGTGGCTAGCTATAAGGAAAGATGGTCGTTGTAGTTTGGGGGTAGGGTTGGGAATTTCATTACTTATAAAATCTTTTTTTTTTTTCCCTCCTTTGTCAGTGCATCCTTTGATTCTACTGTTAGATTATGGGATGTAGACCGAGGAATTTGCATCCATACTTTGACAAAACACCAAGAGCCTGTGTACAGTGTAGCTTTCAGTCCTGATGGCAGGTATCTGGCGAGTGGTTCTTTTGACAAGTGTGTGCACATCTGGAACACACAGGTATGTCTGGGTTATTTGAAGAGTCACATATCTTTATATGAGTAAGAGGTGCTTGTCTAAACAAATTTTTTTTTTCCCCAATTTTGATTGTCATTCCTTTTGTGTTATTCATTCAGTTCTTAGTTTTTAAGTGAGTATTTTTTGGTGGCATTTTTTATAGCTTAGTAAAGATCAAAACCATCTGAAGTGAGATTTTCATAATATTGACCAAAATTTAGAAATAAATTTAAATTCTTTATTTTTTCAACAGTGTTGCAGACATAAAGTATGAGAATTTAAGATGCATTTATTTAGATAAATGATGTAATTTCTTTATTTTCTAAAAGAATTATCTTTGAAGAGGGTATATATAAGCAGTTAAAAAAATGTTCTAAAGGACAGGATTTTATGATTCAATACAAAATTTATCAGAGAGAAACTTAAAACTATATACTACATTTCTAGGGACAGTGCTACAGAGATCTTTTCTTAAAAATGGAGAAAACAGTTCTGTTGCTTTCATTCCTTTTCGTCTTTTCAGTGTTTTAGTTTTTACGTGCCATATACTGTTCTTTTCAGTAACAGTTATGTGACTCTACCTGTCCCTGCAGTATCGGTTTAATTTTAATGAGTGTTACTTTGGAAGTCTCCCTATTAAGGCTCTCTTTCTCCCCTTAGTAGAGCTTTGTAATTTCTTCATAAAGATCTTCTTTTATTAAAAATTTATTCTGAGGTGCCTTACATATTTTATTGTTACTATGTATAGCATCTTTTTGGAGAAGGCAATGGCACCCCACTCCAGTACTCTTGCCTGGAAAATCCCATGGACAGAGGAGCCTGGTAGGCTGCAGTCCATGGGGTCACTGAGAGTCGGACATGACTGAGCGACTTCACTTTTACTTTTCACCTTCATGCATTGGAGAAGGAAATGGCAACCCACTCCAGTGTTCTTCCCTGGAGAATCCCAGGGACGGGGTAGCCTAGTGGGCTGCTGTGTATGGGGTCGCACAGAGTTGGACGCGACTGAAGCGACTTAGCAGCAGCATAGCATCTTTTAAAACGTGTTCATTTTACTTACTGATGGTTACTCATGTTTGGAACATTACAGATTTTGGCATGTTAATGTTGACTTTGTTGACTTCATCAACCCTGCTGAGCTCTCTAATCTTCATTATTTCCCGGCTTGGCGGGATCTTAGTTCCCTGACCAGGGATCAAACCTGTTGCCCCCTGAAATGGAAGGAAGTACTGAGTCCTAACCATTGAACTACCAGAAAAGTCCCAGTCTTTCTGTTTTGACTGAATAGCAGAGACTTTATAGATAATCTGCCTATTGTATTATTTTCTGTCACTCATTTACTCCATTTTGAGTAAATTAACTTAAAATAAAATTTGGGTAGAGAACAGTAGAATTCTAAGGGAAGATGCTGTTAGACTTTTAAAGACATTTGAACAGCTATCCATACTGTTTTGTTGTTTCACTGTTGTGCATCAAAATGTCATTTTTTTTTCAAGTTTGAAAATAATAAAATGCATCTTGTGAGATTTCAGTGCAGGAAAAAGTCATTATTTTTTTGTCATATACATATGTGATATATATGTATGTGTGTAGTTTGTTGTGTTTTTTTTTTTCCCCTTCCCATTACTTGGTTGATATGTTACCTAATCATTTGACAGATAAATTCTTATAGTCTGGTCTGATCACAGATTTGAGTAAATGCTAAGAATTCTTTGGCAGTTTTAATGTAGATAGCTCTTGCTTATTGACCATGCTGCTTGGGTTCAATTATAGCCTAAGTTAAGCTTAGAAATTGGTAAGTACTATTGAAGGAAAGTGTTGGTTCTTTTTTAAAGCCCACAGTTGACTCTCTATAGATTTACTCTGTACGTGAGCTTATTTTAGATTTTGTTGATGCCACTCCTTTCCCTCCTAATTAATTGTAGATATATTTAAGGCCTGCTATACTCATACTTTTTCATTAATCTCTTAAATTGTGAGAAATTTTAGATAAGAGGGAAAAAACAGTAGAGCTCTCCCAATGTGATCAACTGTATCCATGCATCTGTGGTTTCTGCAGTATTTCCAGACTGACTTTGAACAGGAAAACAAGGAAAAATGGTCTCCCAGCTTAGTGATTAACTTAGGGCTTGCTCTGTCAGACAGTGTTTACAAGATATGTGTCTTGCTGCCATGTCGTTTTTAGGTAGTTCTGATGCTTGTAGTTTGAATTTTGTAGGTCACCATGAAGCTGAGACATACTTTCCTTGTTTGTCAGGACAGAACACCAAAAGCATGTTTTCCAGTTTCTCATACAGAACCTCTTACCTTTGACCTGTTTAATGACTTGTTTCCTAAGAGAATATATTTTTGTACTGAGTTTTAATTATTGAATGGCAGCTGAATGATTTTGATTACCATTACCAAAGGAATAAAGTAATTGAGCCGTAAACTGTGTGTGTGTGAATGATCTGTTAACAGAGAGCAGGCGTGTGTGTGTGTGTGTGTGTGTGTGTGTGTGTGTGTGTGTGTGTGTGTGTATGATCTGTTGAGAGCAGGCTAGTGCTACCATTTTGTGAAAGGATTATCATATTACATTTCTGGTATTTTAGAACTTGTGTTTGAAGCTAAATCTTGCATTGGATTGCTGGAAATAAAGCCGTATGATATTTTGACCTCAGCATTTGAACATAATAATACTTTATCACTTTTAAGATTCTGCTTCTCATTATTTTAGACAGGTGCTCTAGTTCACAGCTATAGGGGAACAGGTGGGATTTTTGAAGTTTGTTGGAATGCGGCAGGAGACAAGGTTGGAGCCAGTGCATCAGATGGTTCAGTAAGTACAATGAAGCTTTCCAGAGGGGTAGATGTGTGTGTGTGTGAGAGGGCGCAGTGGAGTACAATGAAGCCTTCCAGAGGGGTAGATGTGTGTGTGAGAGGGCGCAGTGGAGTACAATGAAGCCTTCCAGAGGGGTAGATGTGTGTGTGAGAGGGCACAGTGGATAAACACGGCTTGTGCTGGTGGTGACTGCCAAAGTGCTCTTTATAAAATAAATTTTATGATATGGGTATTGATCTATTTTACTGAAGACTCTATACTTTTCATACTCGTTTCATTCAAATAATGTAAATATAATTTAGGGTATCTTTGCCAGAGTGCCTTCAAGATCAAGAAATGGACTGTAGAACTTCATCAGTGAAATTAAGTATAGCACGATATCTCTATGAGAGAGATTTGAATTTTTAATGCCTATTTTTAAGCTTCTTTTCTTGTAGAAGATTGCTGGTAGCCCAGGGAAGGGGGGAATAGAGGCACTGAGGGGTCTACATTGAGGAATGTGTGATACCAAGAGGCTTTCAGGGCGAGGCTGCAATGTCTTTACAGAAATACTCATTGTGGCTTCCAAAGTTCTGAAAGCAAAGGGAAGATGGAAAGAGTATAGCCATTAGCTGTTTACTGAAGTGATACCTTAATATAATCTGTAGTATCTTTCATTAAAATTGAAGGCATATCATAGAAAACAGTCTATTTTGAATGTATTTATTTCTACTTTTTAATTAACAGAAAGCAAATCTTAAAAATTTTAGCCATGGTTCTTCTGTAGTGCGAGCCCGTGATTATTTCCTCCATCTTCTTTCATGTAGTTTATCTGGTTGTTTATATCCATTGCTATGATTACTTTTGTTTTATCAGTTTCATGAACTTGGAACTAAGAAATAGATTCCAAACTGTACTATAAAAAAGTTAAAAATGTACAATGAGATTCTTTACACACTGGTTGATTATTTTAATTTCTTACAGGTTTGTGTATTAGACCTTCGGAAATAGCGCTACTAGTTGGAAGCCATGGACCGACTATGAATGTGTATATAGCCAAAATGACTGTCCCCGACCCAAGTACTGCTATAGTCCCACTTGAACCATGGCCAGTCCACTACAGCCAAATCTAAGAGAAATATATACAAACAGTGTATATAAACAAAATTGCACCCTGAAGATGACAGAATTTTGTCACAGCTTGTGAATTCTGTTCACCAAGTGCTGGAATCAAATCTGCTGTGCCCCTAAAATAGCATTTAGAAGTTTTGGATATGAAAAACAGAAGAGAGAAAAAATATGCGTTATAAAAGCAGCCCATACATGTACCAGTTTTTGGATACTAATGACAGCCTTGTTTATCCCCTTTGAATCAGCAGACACCATGGATTATATTCTTTTTTCCCTTCAGTAGTTTAGCAGTTTGTATGTACAGAGAAAACGGACTTACAAAAACTTGCAGCAGTAGTTTGTTCTTGCTTTTAAACTTTTTTTGGTTTAGTTTATGGATGCATGAAGTAAGGGAGTGAATCAGTTTCTTGTTTATATTTTTTTTCACCTTTTAAACAAAAAAATTCTTAAAAATATTTTAATGCATTCTTTTGAAGAGATAGATGTTTGGTACATTTATGGCTCCCAGAGCATATATTCAATTGGTGCATGTTGTAGACGGGGAAATTGGAAATTAAATGGAACTATATGACTTTGGTCATGTCAATCTGTAAGACACATCAGTAAAAGGGTATTATGCTCTGTTTTTTGTTTTTGCTTTTGCTTTGTTTTTCTGTTGTGGGGTTTTTCTGTTTTGTTTGTTTTTTTGGTGATGTGGCTTAAATGCAATAGTTTCTTTTTTTGGGACATATTTCTGCCAATTAAAGACTAGAAGGGCACAAAAATTTTTTAATACCATAGAGAAGATGCATAAAAATATCTTCTGATGTTTTGTAGCCATAACTAAATTATGGTTAAAAATGTGCACTATTGTGAAAAGGAGCAAAGTAGGTTTGGGTTTTTTTGTTGTTTGTTTGTTTCTTTTACTTTGTTTTTTAAGAGATTAAAATGTTTCTGGATAAGGAGTAGCTTCTCCAAAGTGTCCATCATTCTGTTGTAGAAGCTTAAATATGTAATGTAACCAAACTCCAGTATTAAAAATCTCTCATGTTATTTTTCTTTATACAAAGCAAGATAACGGCATATAACACTGCCATTACATGGCAAAATGTTTGCTACCTTAGTTTAAAAACAATCTTTAAAACAAAAGACTTGCTTCAAGGTGTTCTTAAATAGCAGTGATTCAAAAATTTTAAAAAAAGGTATAATTGCACTAACCTCCCGGCTGCTCTGATTCTGCGTTTGTGGTACTTGTGACTACATTTTCTCAAATATAGATAGATTTAAGCTGCTATGTTTTGTTTTTTTAGTAATCACTACTATATCATGTCTTTTACTCTGTTTATAATATCATGTATTTTCTTAAAGGTATAGGTATCAGATCAAACCTCCTCTTGTGCTCATGCAACTAAAAGCTAAAATATACAGAATTTACAAATGATAGCATGGGGCTATGTTTATATGTGTGATTAACAGGGTTTGTCATGATTAATGTAATAATTCAGAAGTGTCAGTTTTGAAGAGAATAGTTGTCAAATTTAATATCGCAAAAATTTTAATTAAGGAATATCATTTATTATCAAGCTTAGCAAATTTATAACACTATTTCTGTCACTAATTATTTGAAGCTTTTACTGCTAAAATTTTAACCTATGTTTTAAGTAGAAACTGATTTAACCCTAGTAATGCAGCTTTGATTTTCAGCATTTGTTGTTTTGCTATTTTTACAAAACAGCATTGATTGAAGCAAGTCTTGGTTTTACTAAGGTAGGATAGCATTTGCTATTGGTAAAGAGAATAAATACACTTAATTTCACAATACATTGTTACATGTACCCCAGTTATTGCTAGTGGGGTCTAAGATACTGTAATAATATTTTTTAAAATTTACATCCAGAGAGGCAGTCATTCATGATGGTTTTGTGCCAGCTGTTTTTAGGGTTTTGGATCACATTATAGTTATTTAGAACTATTACCCTGTGACTTACGTAGGAAACCTAATATGCTGAGTATCTGGCACTTGAAATCCTGCTTTTATCGCTGGAGGTCCACATCTGTGGTTGACCTCTGTTGTTGTTTTAAAAAAAATAAATAAAAATTTTAAAATCTGTGCAATAATTTTTAAATGTGCTCCCAGGAATAGACACAAATGTTTTGAGTATGTTTAAGCTGCATTTTCCTTTAGTGATGCATTTGTCAATTGCACTGAATTTAAATCTGAAAGTCAGAGGTGGTTATTGATAGTACTTTTTGTATTTTGATATGGACAATTTATTCATTTGCATACAGTTATTGACCTTTTTTCCCCAGCTGATTAAAGATAGTCACGAAGTTCTGCAGTATAGCTGCCAAAATCGACAGCTACATGTTTATGGTGTTGTCTTCGTCTCTGTGTTTTTTGTTTGTTTGTTTGTTTGATCTTTAGGTATTTTACTTAAGCATAATAGCCACAGTAGGGCATATAAAAGATTATAAATACAGAGCTTTATTATCCTGAAGTCTTGGGTCTTTTAAGTATAAACTGTCAGAAAGGTATCCATTTTGTAGGCTTGGGTTCTTTGTGAGCATACAGTTATTTCTTTTTTGCTGCTGTTCTCGACATCATCATTGCCTGCTGATGTGCCACGATGCTGCTCCAGTAGACAAAAGTAAGATTGCCTCTAATTTGAGCAGTAACATGATTATAAGAGACCAAGTTTCACAGCCTGTAAAGTTCTATATTTGAAGTTCTTGCTTATTTTTTCCTTCCTTTTTTTTTTTTCTTTTTGCCCCCTCTAAGAACTTATCTGAAGATCTATTGATTCCAGTAGATTTTCTGTGGTGTTCATTATATGTCATTGTTGTATAGGCTACTGTAAGACACTTTCAAGGAAAAACAGAAAGGAAAACTTAAATGAATAGAATACTTACTGATTAAAATAGAGTAAAGAAAGAGCAGCTGTCATTCTTGAACATCATAAAGGAATATCTTTTTTCTTCTTCATGTAGGATATCCCGTAAATTCTTATCTTTGTTCCATTCCCGGTTTACTGTCATTGATCGGGTACCATCATTAACTTTGACGTGACTTTTAGAAGTGATAACTTTTAATTTCCTAATAGGTCTTAGGGTGTACTGAATTCTGTTTTAATTAATTATTCTCTAGGTAAGTATGCTTTAGGATTAAACACCTTTTACAGATACTGAAAGTGCCTCCTTTTGTGGTGTAAAAAACAAATTATGGTGCAAAAAGTAATCATTAGATTGAATTACATGAAGGTTTTTTGCTTTTTGACATATAGAAATGTCAAGAGAAAGGCCAAAGATTTGTACTTTTTCACTTAACTTATAAAGCACTCCTTTTTTCCTTAAACTTCTGTCAAATTAGATTTAATGAGAGAGTACTATTTTTAAGGAGCTATCTGTTTATGTAGAATGATTTTGTTAAGAGTTATGTAAACTATTACTGAATAGAGGCCTGAAGAGGAGTATGCATTTTTGCTGTTTAAAGGAATCAGAAATGACTATTCTTATGTCAGCAAAGATGTTAAGTTTTACTAGATAAGCAGAAAAAATAAATCTCAAATGCAGTGCTATTTACTCTTTTCAAAACAGTTTTCATTTTCTTAAGCACATTGTACATTTCTGTAGAACCTGCATTTTTTTCTCACATGCTAAAAACGGTACTTGCATTTGGTGAATTACTGTTGACAGTTTCCACAGAAATCCTGTTTCAGTGGACCAACATTGTGGCATGGCAGCAAATGCCAGCATTTTGGGGAATAGCAGCAAATCTACAAGAGACCCTGGTTGTTTTTTTTTTGTTGTTTTGTTTTGTTTTCTTCTGAATCAGCAGGGATGGAAGGGGAGTAGGGAAGTTATGAGTTACTCCTTCCGGTAATAGCTCTGACGTGTCACATTCAATATCAATTTAAAAAAAAAACACATGAATCTAGTTAAGTGTAGAAGAGAGAGCGAAAAAAGAGGAAGTGTTCACTTTTTTAATACACTGATTTAGAAATTTGATGTCTTATATCAGTAGTTCTGAAGTATTAATAGCATTCTTTATTTCTGCCTTTATGTTGACAGTGTTGAAGCAGGGTGAATAACTCGGGCATATGGTTTTTTTTTTTAATTTTCTCGTAATCTGTTTCATGATATTTTCTTTGGAGTTTATGGATAAGTTCAAGAAAACATTCTGCATGTTGTATCTAGTCTAATGTACTTATCCATCTCATCAAAAACAAAAACACGCAGACTGCATTTCATAGCTCTGTAATCCCTAAATACAGAAGTAATTTTCTTCTTTCCTGACTTTGACATTGTAGCTATAATGTTCTAATTTTTGATTTCTACAAATCCTTTGGGTCTAATTCTGTGAGCCTACTTATAGCACTGGATTAAAATGTCTGCATCATTTCTTTAGTTATCCAGTTAACTTTAAAACTGTTGTAAAAGTGTAAACCAGCCCATGACAGTCTTTTGTACATGTTGAAGAACTTTGTTGTTCAGTTTTCATGACTGTTGTGTAAGGAAGACTGATACAGATACTCTATGCTGTCCTGGACCATGTTAATTACACTTGCGATGTATTTTGGTTCCACATCACAATGATTTGTCCCCAATGACCCTTTTATCCTTTCTAGGCACATTTTTTGTTGTTGTTGTTGCAGTTTCCCTTTGCATTGTATTGCTTTGACAACTGTAATTTGAATCAGATCTGAAAGAGGTCCAGAATAAAATATATTTTGATATTATGTTGGCTGTGTACATATATAAAACCTTTGATACCTATGTAGTTTGTATGGACTATTTCCTAGTCAAGTAAAGGGAAAGGGATGCTCTTGTTTACAATTTCTTGTTTACATTTTATTGCAATTACTCCTCTGATGTTCTTTTGTAGAATAAAGTTTTTTGCTCTGAGTTAGCCTTCATAACATAGAACATCATGTTGCTTCTCCCATGCTGGTGTTACCAATCATAACAACTGCCATCAGAACCCAAACCACTGTATTTCATAAATTTACTGTTTTACAAGATACACATAAAGTAAGCCCATAGATAAAAGTGCAAATTTTACTATTTTATTACTTCTCGTAGGAGATAAGATTTTTTAAATGAAGGGTAATTTACTATTTTTATTAAAGAATAATAGAGCATTTAATCAGCTAAGGAATAGCAATTTTGAATTATTTTAAAAAATAGATATTGTACTTTAAAAGACATTGTTTCACATAATCAAACAGACAGATTCATTTGATTAGTGTGCATTTATTTGAGCACAAAACAATGTGTATAAGTTGTTGAAGATTTTTAGGACAGGGTGCTCAACTTCCTTAATGCTCTTTTTTTCTTCATAGATACCTACTATAATTTAATAATTTTCTTCCTTAGCTAGTGGTATATGTTGCTAACAAATCTTATAATCTGTGAGGAAAGATACTAGGCATCTTCCAATTTTAATTAATCCCAACTCCTTTAGAATTACTGAGAGGTAATGATTTTTAAAGAATCATTGAGCATATTTTTTGTCTTTTTTTTTAAACCTTGTATCCTCCATGTATTCTACCTTTCCCTTCGATTTCCTGAAGCATACACTTACAGGCATATAAAGCGTGCCTGAAGCATACTTACAGGCATAGCCTTGTCATGTTTTATTAAATGATAACCTACTACAGTTACTAGAACTTTCTGACAGCCTTTCATTTTCAAAGGGTTAACTTTTATTGCATGGCATAGATTGTTAATGTTCTGCATTTTACACTTTTTTCAAAAGTGTTGGACAACTAAGGATTATAATCTGTATCAGCTTGTGGTAAAACAAATCAATTTGAATAGTTACAGAAGGGGTTATTTGAAACTTCCTAGTTCTTACACTTTACTATAGATCAGATTTCTTACCTATTATAATACATAGCAGATAAAAAAAGTTGACTGTTTCCCTAGCATATTCATTTGAAAATGCAGTGGAGGAAAAGACACTATGGACAGTAGTTTTATGGTGCTTTTCTCTGCTGTACCAGAGCTCTCTGTCAACAATGAAATGTTAACCCTCTGCTACTTTTTCTGCATGTTTCTTCTCTTCAAATGTCATATCTCAATGCTTACTTGTCCTAACTTGTAATATTTTTGTATTAAATTTTTTTAGGAGTTCCTTGTAATTTCTTTATAATTTAAAATATATTAAACACAAAGTGTTTAGTAAAGTACAGAAAGACAATTATCACTGTTTCTTGGTTGTTGGGTTTGTATGATCGATTGTGCAAACGACTCACATTTTAAGAACGATAACCAGTGGAGTGTAATCTACACAGAAAAATACACCATGATTCTATTAAGAAAGCAAGCCATCTTAGAAAGTGATACAATCCAGTGTCAGAACAGGCTGCTTTAAGAGATACTGCACCACCAGAAATATCAAAATCATTGGTCGCAGGGCTCCCTGGTAGGGCTGCTGAGCAGGAATTTAAGCAGTGAATGGATACCTCAAGCAGTCAACTCTTACAAAATTCCAGTCACACTGAACTCGGTCTGAGATCATTTATCTGAAAACATCGGCTCCAAGAATCTCACACATTTCTTATTATGGGATTTTGAGAAGTCTTCATGTTGTCAGGTCCTTCTCCTCCACATAAGCTTTTACTGACTTAATTTACATACACTACTTGACCCAGGTAATTATCTGGTTTTCCTACTCTGGCACTTGAGCAGAATACCTTAGGGCAAGGAATAGTGAAATTCCTAAGAGGAATGGCAAGCTGCACGTCTGGTGTGGGTGGTATCTTAATGAAGGCCCACAGTCATCAGATAACTCAGGTTGTTTTTAATACGACATAAATCTGTAGCTATGCAGTATGTTTTTAAATATACCCTGTGAAGTGGTTGAGATAAACTTCAGTTTGAAGTTGGACCAATGTGTTGAAATCAAGGAAGACTAGAGTGACTTGACTTTACCATAATCAAGACTAGAGGTAAGTACATTTCACTTCTTAAACAATGTTGATTGACTTAATTCCATTGAAGCTCTTTTTAAGGTAAAATGCCTGGCCCTACCATAACCTTTCACTAATATGATATCACTAGATATGTGTGCTTTTTTTAGTTTGTGTGCTATAGATGATATTAGTAAGTACATGCTTATAAAGATATTAAAAGATTCCCATTTCTAAATTCCCAACCAGTTCCTCTGTGGTTACACAGTTCAGTTCAGTCACTCAGTTGTGTCCAACTGTGCAACATCATGGACTGCAGCATGCCAAGCTTCCCTGTTCATCACGAATTCCCGAAGCTTGCTCAAACTCATGTCCATTGAGTCGATGATGCCATCCAACCATCTCATTCTCTGTCGTCTGCTTCTCCCACCTTCAATCTTTCCCAGCATAAGGGTCTTTTCAAATAAATCAGTCCTTCACATTAGGTGACCTAAGTATTGGAGTTTCAGCTTCAGCATCAGTCCTTCCAGTGAATATTCAGGACTGATTTTCTTAGGATGGACTGGTTGGATCTCCTTGCAGCTCAAGAGTCTCTCAAGGGACTCTTGAGTCTTTTCCAGCACCACAGTTTAAAACCATCAATTGTTTGTCACTCAGCTTTCTTTATAGTCCAACTGTCACATCCTTACATGACTACTGGAAAAGCCACAGCTTTGACTAGACGGATCTTTGTTGGCAAAGTAAATGTCTCTGCTTTTTAACATGCTGTCTAGATTGGTCATAACTTTTCTTCCAAGGAGCAAGTGTCTTCTAATTTCACCATCTGCAGTGATTTTGGAGCCCAAGAAAATAAATTCTGTCACTGTTTCCATTGTTTCATCTATTTGCCATAAAGTGATGGGGTCAGATGCCATGATCTTAGTTTTCTGAATGTTGAGTTTTAAGCCAACTTTTTCACTCTCCACTTTCACTTTCATCAAGAGGCTCTTTAGGTCTTCTTCGCTTTCTGCCACAAGGGGTGGTGTCATCTGTATATCTGAGGTTATTGATATTTCTCCCATCAGTCTTAATTCCAGCTTGTGCTTCATCCAGCCCAGCATTTCTCTTGATGTACTCTACATGTATGTTAACTAAGCGCGGTGACGATATACAGCCATGACATACTCCTTTCCCGATTTGGAACCAGTCTCTTGTTCCATGTCTATTTCTAACTGTTCCTTCCTGACCTGCATACAGGTTTCTCAGGAGACAGGTCAGGTGATCTGGTATTCCCATCTCTTTCAGAATTTTCCACAGTTTGTGGTGATTACACAGTCAAAGGCTTTGGCATAGTAAATTAGGCAGAAGTAGGTGTTTTTCTGGAACTCTCTTGCTTTTTCGATGATCCAGTGGATGTTGGCAATTTGACCTCTGGTTCCTCTGCCTTTTCTAAATCCATCTTGAACATCTGGAAGTTCACGGTTCACATATTGTTGAAGCCTGGCTTGGAGAATTTTGAGCATTATTTTGCTAGTGTGTGAGATGAGTGCAATTGTGCGGTAGTTTGAGCATTCTTTGGCATTGCCTTTCTTTGGGATCAGAATGAAACCTGACTTTTTCCAGTCCTGTGGCCACTGCTGAGTTTTCCAAATTTGCTGGCATATTGAGTGCAGCACTTTCACAGCATCATCTTTTAGGATTTGAAATAGTTCAACTGGAATTCCATCACCTCCACTAGCTTTCGTAGTGATGCTTCCTAAGGCCCTCTTGACTTCACATTCCAGGATGTCTGGTTCTAGGTGAGTTACACAGTTAACGCTTTGGTATGTGTCCTTCCAAACATTTTGAATACTTGTTTTAAAGGAAAAAGGGATTGTAATATTCACTGATTTGAGAGACTAGCTTTTTCGCTAATATTATCAGGACCTTCTGTGCCATCACCGTAGGTACTTTATACTGTAGATATGGAGTCTACCATAGAGATTAGAGCATGGATTCTGCCTGACTGTCTCGATTAAATCCCAGTTCCACTCCTGTTTGACCTAAGGAGTTACTGTCCTGGCTTTCCCATGTGTAAAATGAAGCTAGCAATAGTACCTGCCTCATACATTAGTTATGTAAACATATAGACATATAACATAAAATTGTTAACATATATGAAGCCCTTGGAAAATCATGCCTGCTTGTATAGAGCATGCTATAAATTATTGTTATTTTGACTTTTAATGGTTGCATCATATACTATAATTAGGCCCCTATAATGTATATTTACTCTTTCACTGTTTCCTATTATAAACAGTCGTGCTGGAACAAGGAAATAAATATTTGTATATCAGTAGGGCAGACTCAACAGTTCATTCTGATGTGCACCTCTGGTTAATAGGCATTTTTAGAGAATCTATAAAACTTGCCACCCACCCATTTTCTGACACTAATGGTTATTTCAAAAGGAGTCACTTAGTAATTTGTGGAAGGGAGATTTCTTGGGGGAAAAATGCCTTGAATATTTTTTTAATGTACATAGAGGAGCAAGAGAGAAAATAGACCAATAAATGACCCTAATGTGGCAGGAGTCGGCAGAAAACCCCAAATATGTTGAGCTTATGTTATTAGTGATTAAATGTTAAAGATATGAGGAAGATTTTTTTTAAACATGGAAGAATATTTCTGCCACAGAGCACGATATTTAGGTTAAATGCAGTTATAAACGTATGGAACTACCAGAGTATTTACACTAATGATGGGAGCCAAATTCCTGGTCCATGTGCTAGAATGGTATCCTGTGGTTCTTTTTTTCAAGGACTTCAAAATTTTTTCCAGTTTTGGACATTTTACTTTCTTGATCCCTGGGGTCGTCTTCTGTTACTTTTTCAGCACATACTTACTTTTAAAAAATCTAGAATGTCCCGGGAAGTGCCTTTTGCACTACAATGGTAGTGGAATAGAGCAACATGGGAACAGGTGGTATTCCACCCAGGACCTGCTAAATCATGTTGTATGTATGTGGAGCAAGGATCTTCAACCCATATTTTATGCCAGGCTTCCAGAGTTTCTAACGCACAGGAAACCTAGAGAACCACTCCATTGTATTCTGGCCATCACTGCTGCTGTGCTCAGGTTTTTTTACTCCTGGACTCCTAAGGATTCCTTGTCCCTGAAATTCTGATTTCTCAGGATATGGCTAGGTGTTATGCCCTTCTGAATCAGTCTTTGAACACTGCACATCATACAGTAAGCACACAATTGCCTTCTTTCAAACAAACATTATTAAAACTTTGAGTATGTTTTCCCTTTCCGTGATATCTTGAACTTGGCTCAGGCCCAGCGGTAGTGCTCCCAAGTGCTCAACAGGCCTGGGGTGGAGAGGGCGATGTCTTAGGTGGTGATGGAGATTGGCAAGGTCCAGGAGCACTGAACCATCCACACTGCCAGAGGATTGGCACTCCCAAGTACTTGCAGGACACGGGCCCCTCTAGGCAGGATATACCTGGGATCGTGTGGGTAACCTCTGTGGGAAAGTTCAGGTCTCTGGAGTCTGGAAAGTTTTCCATGCATCTAGAAGAAACCATCATGACCCAGATTAAAGACACGGGCAGTAACTGACTTAAGTATACCTGGTCTTCAAATTTCCCGGGAAGATGGAAGCTCTGCCACAGTGAGAGGACCTGTCAAATGGCTGGAGGTTATGGTTGCTTCAAGTTTTTGATGAAAATATATGGCAACAACTGGGAAGGGGCCCCTGGAATAGAGGCTAAGAGTGGGAGCAGGCAGGGGAGCAGGGTCAGGTTAGTCATGTGAATGTACGTGGCTGAGGAATCTTTCTTACATTCAGTCACATTCTTAACTAGCCACACTGAAAGAGATGCACCTCCTGTAAGCTTTCTTCCTCATATTCATGTAATTGGACCCAGAATGCCTTCTCCCTTCCTTTGTTTGCCTAATTCTTAAATTGTCAGGTTCAGCTAAGCAAAGTGCTTCTCAGAAAACTGGCCGCTCCCTACTCACTGCCCACTGCCTGCCTCCAGCCTCTGCCTCTCTGGAGGGGGTGCCTCGGCTGCTCTCAGCACCCTGTCAATAACTCTGGTGATAACTTGGCTTCTTGGGCTGCTACTGCTCAAGTTCCTGAGTTCCTGCAGCGCAAAGTCTATCATACACTATTCTCTCTAGATTCTAAGAACCTAGGACAGTGCCTGGAGAAAATAACGGATTAATAAGGGATGGAAGGCACGCATAGGGAGTAAATAGTGAAGATAAGAAGGTCACATACTGTTGTGAAAAAAAGCACCACGTTTTTCTTCTGGATGTGAGCTGGAACAAATTGCTTTATATTTGAGCATCAATTTCTTGCATTTAAGAAATACCTATATAAGATATCTTGATTTCAAGGTAGTTTGAAGGATTAGTGTTCAAATAACTTGTTTAGTACACTGGCTGGCGTAAATTAGGCTTTCATATGTGGCATGATTATTACTGTTGCTATTTTTCCTGTTATGAACATGCCAGAGAAAACATTTCATTTGACAGAATAATTTGTTGAAAATAATCGGTTGTAATTAGTTTACAAAGCACTGCTATTATAAAGTGTGAATGTGGCAGGACTTATTGAACAAGCTGTTATTTATAGTTGCATTTTGCTGTGGTTGAGCATCTTAAAATATGATTTTTTTTTTGTGTGTGTGTGTGTGTGGTATGGAACTTATTTGGATGGTGGTGATGGGTGTATCTCTGGGTGATCACTTCCTTTGTGTTTCTTTATTTGTAATTCTTTCTGTCTTATTCTTAGTCCCCACTAATTTTTTGGCATTGTCAAGAATCGGAGAATGAACTTTTAAAAGCAACTCTGTGCCAGACATCCATTTTGTAATCTATTATTTATAGGAGAACATCAGAAACTGCATCAATATTAAGAACCAAGTTTCTAAAGGAGTAGCATTTCACATTTCACTTTCTTTTGTCTTGATTTCATTTATCTCACTTAGACTTCAATTTTGAAACATTAATCGATGTCAAAATCGCACTCTGCTTTTGTGTGTTGGGTCACCTTTGTTTTTTAGCCTTAGACCTTTTGTTCTATATAATTTTTTTTTCCTTATGGTAGTAATACATGCTCATTTTAGAAAAATTTTAAGAAAAAATGTTGAGGTGTATGTGTTAGTAAAAAAGTCACAAGAATAAGTTTTATCTAGCTTTGAGCAGGATGCTTTGGTACTGCTAAATATAGGCCTTTCAGCCATTTCTATGAAAATAGCATCCTGGTGACCACCTTGGGATGTGTAACATGAGTAAAAAAAAATGGTTATTTCAGGTCACTGAGATCTTGTTATGATAGTATACTCACTCTTCACCCCTACCTCTGACTCACTTGGGCATTCTCTCCTATAATAGTCTCTGTTAGCTACCTAATATTCTAGACACTTTTATGTGTTTGTAAACATAAATCAATGTTTTGCTTTAACATAAAGGGGATTATGGTATACTTGTTTTTGTCTGGCTTGATTTTATTTCATTTAGTATATTAAGACATCTTTCCATGTCACTCTTTTTCAAAACAGCTTTATTGAGTTCTGATTGACATCAAGTATGTATGTAAATTGTACAAGTTTATGTGTTTTTACCTATGTAAATAACCCGTGAAATAATCACACTTACCAAATGAACTTATCTATCCCCTTCAAAGTTTGCTCTGGCCCCTTGAAAATCCTTCTCTTTTAGCCATCCTTGTCGTGCCCCTACCATTCTCAGCAAAGGTGTGTGGCAACAAGCGTGGAGTATTGCCAACCAAGAAGCCTTGTCCAAGCCTTGATGTTGATGCTGTAAACTCAGCCTTTGTGAACCAGTGCTGAATTGAATCTCAGAGACAGAATTTGGGGTGAAGGAGAAAAGAATTGCTTTAATGCTTTGCCAGGGAAAGGGGGACACAGGGGACTCATGCCCTCAACTGTGTGTTCCCAACCCAGGAGAATTTGGTGGAGAGTTTTATACAAGTAGTTCAAGGCCAGAGGTGCTGGTATGTGTCAGGGTGTGTGTGCAGGGCAGGCAGTCTCCTAATGAGCTTCTCTAGAATGAAGAATGCTAGCATTTCTATTTTGGGAGGTTTTATTTCTACAGAAGAGCTCAAAGATAATAGGTTGGTACAAAAGTAATTGCAGTTTCAGATTGAATTTTAAATCATTATATCTAGGCTCAAACACATCTTTATTCATCAAAATAGGAACCATTAGAAGCAACACATTTTTGCCAATGAAAAATAAGCTTGTTTATTCCCATTATGCTCCTTTTTAGTGTAAAAATCTGTGCTTTGGATTTGATGAACTCCTGGAAAGCATTTTCTATCTCCTGCTGGCTGTGGAAGCATTTTCCCTGCAAAAAGTTGTTGACATGCTTGAAGAAGTGTTAGTCTGTTGGCAAGAATTCAGGTGAATATGGTGAATGAGGTAAAACTTGATAGCCCAATTCGTTCAGCTTTTGGGGTGTTGGTTGTGGACACGTGGTGTGCTGGGTGTTGTTGTGTGACACGTGGTGTGCTGGGTGTTGTGGACATGTGGTGTGCTGGGCGTTGTTGTGGACACGTGGTGTGCTGGGCGTTGTGGACACGTGGTGTGCTGGGCGTTGTGGACACGTGGTGTGCTGGGCATTGTGGACACGCAGTGTGCTGGGCGTTGTGTGACACACTGTGTGCTGGGCGTTGTGTGACACACTGTGTGCTGGGCGTTCTGTGACACGCTTTGTGCTGGGCATTGCTGTGGACATGCTGTGTGCTGGGCATTGTTGTGGACACGTGGTGTGTTGGGTGTTGTGGACATGCGGTGTGCTGGGCGTTGTCATGGACATGTGGTGTGCTGGGCGTTGTGGACACGCGGTGTGCTGGGTGTTGTGGACACGTGGTGTGCTGGGCATTGTGGACATGCGGTGTGCTGGGCGTTGTTGTGGACACATGGTGTGCTGGGCGTTGTTGTGGACACGCGGTGTGCTGGGTGTTGTGGACATGCGGTGTGCTGGGCGTTGTTGTGGACACGCGGTGTGCTGGGCGTTGTGGACACGTGGTGTGCTGGGTGTTGTGGACACGCGGTGTGCTGGGCGTTGTGGAAACATGGTGTACTGGGCGTTGTGGACACGTGGTGTGCTGGGCGTTGCTGTGGACATGCCGTGTGCTGGGCGTTGTTGTGGACACGCGGTGTGCTGGGTGTTGTGGACATGCGGTGTGCTGGGTGTTGTTGTGGACATGTGGTGTACTGGGCGTTGTGTGACATGTGGTGTGCTGGGCATTGTTGTAGAGAGGAATTGGGCCCATCCTCTGGACCGGTGCTGGTTACACGTGCTGCAGTTTTCAGTGCATCTCGGATTTGCTAAGCACACTTCTCAGATGTAACGGTTTCGCCAGGATTCAGAAAGCTGTAGTGGTTCAAACGGACAGCAGACCACCAAACAGTGACCGTGACTGGTTTTTTTTTTTTTTTGGTGAAAGTTTGGTTTTGGGAAGTGCTCTGGAGTTGCTTCTTGGTCCAGCCACTGAGCTGGTTGTTGCTGGTGGTTGTATAAAATCCACTTTTTGTCACACATCACAATCTGATTGAGAAATGGTTTCTTGTATAGAATAAGAGAAGAAACTTCAAAATGATGATTTTTTTGATTTGCAGTCAGCTCATGCGGCACCATAGCTCAGTTGGTGAAGAATTCACCTGCAATACAGGAGACGATCCAATTCCTGGGTTCGATTTCCAGAATTCCTGGGTTCAATTTCCCGTTTCGATTGCTGGGTTGGGAAGATCCCCTGGAGAAAGGAAAGGGTACCCACTCCAGTATTTTGGCCTGGAGAATTCCATGGACTGTACAGTCCGTGGGGTCATAAAGAGTCAGACACAACTGAGTGACTTTCACTTTCATGAGGCACCCACTTATCGAGCTTTTTCACTTTCCCATTTGTTTCTGAATGATCGTAGAATGGTCAGCGTTGAGTTCTTTGGCAACTTCTAGTGTAGTTGGAAGAGGATCAGCTTCAATGCTGGCTCTCGGTCGTTGTCAACTTCCGATGGCCTGCCGCTACACTTCTCATTCTCAAGGCTCTCGCCTCCTTCGCAAAATTTCTTGAACCACCCCTGCACTCCTGTTAGTGGATCCTGGGCCAAACGCGTTGTTGATGTTTCAAGTTGTCTCTGCTGCTTTTGGACCCATTTTGAACTCAAATTTAAAAATCGCTCAAATTTGCTTTTAACATCATTTCTGTAATCTAAATATAAAATACACACAAGCAATGTCATTAGCATAAAAACACAAACTGAGACATGGACATTAAAGTGATATGTAACATAACCACATTTGTTTAGGAATCTATTCCAGTGTCAAATGGCAAAGTTCAACAGTGCAAAACCGCAATTACTTTTGCACCAGCCTAGTACGTGAGACGGAAACTGTATCCTGTCCCAAGGATCCTGTCCCAAGGATCCTGTCCCCGTTATTCCTTGATTGCTCTTCGCTAGTCACTGAGTACCCTTCCTTCCCTGATAAGCAACTGCTTGAACCTGCATTTGGAACTCGTGGAGGCTCAAGCCTGTTCCCTATAAACAAGAAAACAAGACAGAAATGTGTTCATGCCCAGGAAACCCACAGGGCCCAACTCAGTTTCAGTGTCCAGATTTTACTGGGGCTGGGTCACGTCTTTGCAGGTTGAGCTGATAACTGTCTGGCCCATGCACACCCCACCTCCATGGTATATTTTTCTCAATCCATTTACTTTTAATCTATATGTCTTCATCATTAAAATGTATTTCTTGTAGAATACATAGAATTGGGTCTTGTTTTTTTGTCTATTCTGACAATATCTTTTCTCCAGTTTTATGGAGGTGTTACTGACAAAAATTATGTATATTTAAGGTATTCAAGATGTTTTGATATGTGTATACCTTGTGAAATGTTTACCATAATCAAGCTAAATTAATATATCCATTACCTGACAGTGACCTTTTTTTAATGTTTAATGAAAATACTTTAAATTGACTCTCTTAACAAATTTCAAATATAATACATTATTATTAACTATAATCACCATACTTCACATTAAATCTCCAGAATGTATTCATTTTATAACTGGAGTTTTGTACCCTTTGACCAGCGTTTCCCCTTTTCCCCATCCCCCAGTCCCTGGTAAATATCATTCTACTCTCTCTTACTATGAGTTTAGCTTTATTATTTTGTAAATTCCATGTATAAATGAGATCACATAAATATATGTCACATTTTTTGTTCATCCATTAACACACTTTTTTCTGTATCTTAGCTACTTTGAATAATGTGCCATGAATATGGGAGTGCAAATATCTCTTTGAGTAGTGATTTTGTTTCCTTTGGATATATATCTAGAAGTGGAATTGCTGGATCATATGGTGCCCAATTTTTAATTTTTTGACTTTGTGATAATAGCCATCCTAATGGGTGTAAAATGTTGCCTCATTATGATTTTGATATGCAATTCCTTGATAGTTTGTGATGTTGAATATTTTTTCATACACCATTGGCCATTGGTACATCTTCTTTGGTGAAACGTCTATTCAACTCCTTTGCCCATTTTAAAATTATTTGCCTTTGTACTAGTGATGTATGAATTCTGTATATATTTGGTATTTAATCCCTTGTTGAATATATGGTTTGCAAATATGTTCTCCCATTCCAAAACTGCCTTTTCATTTTGTCATTGTTTCATTTACTGTGCAAAAATTTTTAGTTTGATGTAGCACCACTTGTTTATTTTTACTTTTGTTGCTTATGTAAAATCTTTTCATTGATACATTTAGACAGTTAGCATTCAAAGCGATTACTAATATGCTGCTAATCAGGGCTTCCCTGGTGGCTCAGTCAGTGAAGAATCTGCCTGCAATGCAGGAGACCTGGGTTCAATCTCTGGGTCAGGAAGATCCCCTGGAGTAGGGAATGGCAACCCACTCTAGTATTCTTGCCTGGAGAGTTCCAGGGACAGAGGAAGGAGCCTAGCGGGCTACAGTCCATGGGGTCACAAAGAGTTGGACACGACTGAGCGACTTAGCACATAGCACATAGCACAGTACAATATGCTGCATTTACTAAGTTGCACCTGACTCTGAGACCCCATGGACAGTATCCAGGCTCCTCTGTCCATGGGATTTCCCAGGTAAGAAACCTGAAGTAGGTTGCCATTTCCATCTACAGGGGGTCTTCCCCTCGCAGGGAATCGAACCAGTGTCTCCTGCTTGACAGGTGGTTTCTTTACCACTGAGCCACCTGGGAAACCTGATTACTGAGATAGTTGGACTGCTATCTACCATATTCATTATCACTTTCTATTGTTTGTCCCTGTTCTATGTTCCTACTTTTGTCTTCCACTCCTATTTTGCCTTTTGTGGTTTTAATTAGCATATCAGTTATACAGTCAATTTTCCTTATCCAAGGTTTGCACATTCAAGGATTCAACCAACTGCAGGCAAAAATTATTCAAAGATAGAAGGCATATAGCAGGGTAGAAAACAGAAATATTCTCCAAGTCTTTCTGAGTTATTTTACTCAGAAGCTCAAGTTCTTAAGAGAACTGATTGGATTTGGGCCATAGTAGGAATATTACAGGGCTTCCCAGATGGTACTAGTGGTAAAGAATCCGCCTGCTAATACGGGATATGCAAGAGGCACAGGTTCCATCCTTGGGTCAGGAAGATCCCCTGGAGGAGGAAATGGCAATCGACTCCAATATTCTTGCCTGGAGAATTCCATGGACAGGGGAGCCTGTCGGGCTACAGTCTATGGGGTCGCAAGACTGAGCAACTAAGCACAGAAAGTATGACGAGGAAACATGAAGAAAGATTTTCTTCAGACTTCATGGCTAATGGCAGGGGCTTGGGGAGGATGTGGAGAGAGAAAGAATGAAAGGTCCGTGGGCAGAGAAGACCATTCCCTGCTCCTAGACAAGACTACTTTGTGGTCCACATTATGCTCAGAGGAATGACACTAAGCTGTGTCCAGGCAGATGGGACCTATGTGGCCAAGCAGACTTCCATCTTCTGTCCAAGAAGAACTTTAGGAGGAGCAGAGAATCTCCAATTCTAGAGAGACTGTAAGCTTAGGGAGAAGTGCTCATCTTTTGCCCTAATAAAGGATAATTGAAAAAACACCTCTCTCCCCATGCTTTGTCATGTCCTAGGGGGTCTAGAACTATCATACCACCCAAGGGAGGAGGGTGGTGAAACTTCATAAAATATTAGTTGTTGTTAAGTCGCTCAGTTGTGACCTATTCTTTGTGACCCTGTGGACTGCAGCATGCTGGGCTTTTCTGTCCTTCACTATCTATCTGAGTCTGCTCAAATTTATGTGCATTGAGTCAGTGATGCTATGTAACCATCTTATCCTCTATCACCCACTTCTCCTTTTGCCTTCAATCTTTCCCAGCATCAGGGTCCTTTCCAATGAACTGGCTCTTCGCATCAGGTGGCCAAAATATTGGAGCTTCAGCTTCAGCATCAATCCTTCCAGTGAATATTCAGGGTTGATTTCCTTTAGGATTGACTGGTTTGATCTCCTTGCTGTCCAAGAGACTGTCAAGAGGAGCCTTCTCCAGCATCACAGTTCAAAGCCTCCTCAGATAACCAGTTTGCCACCCAGTGTTTCTTTTTCTTTGGGACAGCTTGGATCACTGTGTCGTGTACAGTGTTATGAATCTATGTCCATCGTTCTTCAGGCATCCTGTCTATCAGAAATAGTCCCTTGAATCTATTTGTCACCTCCACTATATAATCATAAGGGATTTGATTTAAGTCATACCTGAATGGCCACGCTTCTGCGCAGTCTGTAGCAGCTGGTGTGCTTCTGCGCGGTCCGGTAGTTGTTGCGAGAGGGCATCAGAGGGCAGACACACTCAAACCATAATCACAGAAAACTAGCCAATCTGATCACATGGACCACAGCCTTGTCTAACTCAGTGAAACTAAGCCATGCCCTGTGGGGCCACCCAAGAGAGACGGGTCCTGGTGGAGAGGTCTGACAGTATTTGGTCCACTGAAGGGAATGGCAAACCACTTCAGTATTGCCTTGAAAACCCCATGAACAGTATGAAAAGGCAAAATGATAGGATACAGAAAAAGCAACTCCCCAGGTCCGTAAGTGCCCAATATGCTACTAGAGATCAGTGGAGAAATAACTCCAGAAAGAATGAAGGGATGGAGCGAAAACAAAAACAATACCCAGTTGTGGATGTGACTGGTGATAGAAGCAAGGTCCGATGCTGTAAAGAGCAATATTGCATAGGAACCTGGAATGTTAGGTCCATGAATCAAGGCAAATTGGAAGTGGTCAAAAGAAGATGGCAAGAGTGAACGTTGACATTCTAGGAATCGGTGAACTAAAATGGACTGGAATGGGTGAATTTAACTCAGATGACCATTATATCCACTACTGCGGGCAGGAATCCCTTAGAAGAAATGGAGTAGCCATCATGGTCAACAAAAGAGTCCAAAATGAAGTACTTGGATGCAATCTCAAAAGTGACAGAATGATCTCTGTTCATTTCCAAGGCAAACCATTCAATATCACAGTAATCCAAGTCTATACCCCAACCAGTAACGCTTAAGAAGCTGAA
The DNA here is from genome assembly GCF_032405125.1 of Capricornis sumatraensis. NCBI lineage: Eukaryota > Metazoa > Chordata > Mammalia > Artiodactyla > Bovidae > Capricornis > Capricornis sumatraensis. Next base: position 196,290,106 of record NC_091069.1, read on the forward strand.
GTTGAACAGTTCTATGAAGACCTACAAGACCTTCTAGAACTAACACCCAAAAAAGATGTCCTTTTCATTATAGGGGACTGGAATGCAAAAGTAGGAAGTCAAGAAACACCTGGAGTAACAGGCAAATTTGGCCTTGGAGCACACAATGAAGCAGGGCAAAGGCTAATAGAGTTTTGCCAAGAAAATGCACTGGTGATAGCAACACCCTCTTCCAACAACACAAGAGAAGACTCTACACATGCACATCACCAGATGGTCAACACCAAAATCAGATTGATTATATTCTTTGCAGCCAAAGGTAGAGAAGCTCTATACAGTTATCAAAATCAAGACTGGGAGGTGACTGTGGCTCAGATCATAAGCTCCTTATTGCCAAATTCAGACTTAAATTGAAGAAAGTAGGGAAAACCACTAGACCATTTGGGTATGACCTAAATCAAATCCCTTATGATTACACAGTGGAAGTGAGAAATAGGTTTAAGGGGCTATATCTGATAGACAGCATGCCTGATGAACTATGGACATTGTTCATGACATTGTACAGGAGACAGGTATCAAGACCATCCCCAAGAAAAAGAAATGCACAAAAGTGAAATGGCTGTCTGGGGAGGCCTTACAAATAGCTGTGAAAAGAAGAGAAGCGAAAAGCAAAGGAGAAAAGGAAAGATATACCCATTTGAATACAGAGTTCCAAAGAATAACAAGGAGAGATAAGAAAGCCTTCTTCAGCTATCAATGCAAAGAAATAGAGGAAAACAATAGAATGGAAAAGACTAGAGATCTCTTCAAGAAAAGTAGAGCAAGGGAACATTTCATGCAAAGATGGGCTCAATAAAGGACAGAAATGGTATGAACCTAACAGAAGCAAAGATATTAAGAAGAGGTAGCAAGAATACATGGAAGAAGTATACAGAAAAGCACTTCACTACCCAGATAATCACGATGGTCTGATCACTCGTATCAAGCCAGACATCCTGGAATGTGATATCAAGTGGGCCTTAGAAAGCATCACTACAAACAAAGCTAGTGCAGGTGATGAAACTCCACTTGAGCTATTTCAAATCCTGAAAGATGATGCTGTGAAAGTGCTGCACTCAATATGCCAGCAAATTTGGAAAACTCAGCAGTGGCCACAGGACTGGAAAAGGTCAGTTTTCATCCCCATCCCAAAGAAAGGCAATGCCAAAGAATGCTCAAACTACCTCACAATTGCACTCATACACTAGTAAAGTAATGCTCAAAATTCTCCAAGGCAGGCTTCAGCAATATGTGAACCACGAACTTCCAGATGTTCAAGATGGGTTTAGAAAAGACAGAGGAACTAGAGATCAAATCACCAAAATTCGCTGGATCATGGAAAAAGCAAGAGAGTTCCAGAAAAACATCTATTTCTGCTTTATTGACTATGCCAAAGCCTTTGACTGTGTGGATCACAATAAACTGTGGAAAATTCTGAAAGAGATGGGAATACCAGACCACCTGACCTGCCTCTTAAGAAACCTGTATGCTGGTCAGGAAGCAACAGTTAGAACTGGACATGGAACAGCAGACTGGTTCCAAATAGGAAAAGGAGTCCATCAAGGCTGTATATTGTCACCCTGCTTATTTAACTTATACACAGAGTACATCATGAGAAACGCTGGACTGGAAGAAGCACAAGCTGGAATCAAGATTGCCGGGAGAAATATCAGTAACCTCAGATATGCAGATGACACCACCCTTATGGCAGAAAGTGAAGAGGAACTAAAGAGCCTCTTGATGAAAGTGAAAGAGGAGAGTGAAAAAGTTGGCTTAAAGTTCGACATTCAGAAAACGAAGATCATGGCATCAGGTCCCATCACTTCATGGGAAATAGATGGGGAAACAGTGGAAACAGTGTCAGACTTTATTTTGGGGGGCTCTAAAATCACTGCAGATGGTGATTGCAGCCATGAAATTAAAAGACACTTACTCCTTGGGAGGAAAGTTATGACCGACCTAGATAGCACATTCAAAAGCAGAGACATTACTTTGCCAACAAAGTTCCGTCTAGTCAAGGCTATAGTTTTTCCAGTGGTCATGTATGGATGTGAGAGTTGGATTGTGAAGAAGGCTGAGCGCCAAAGAATTGATGCTTTTGAACTGTGGTGTTGGAGAAGACTCTTGAGAGTCCCTGGGGCTGCAAGGAGATCCAACCAGTCCATCCTAAAGGAGATCAGTCCTGGGTGTTCGTGGGAAGGACTGATGTTGATGCTGAAACTCCAATACTTTGGCCACCTCATGTGAAGTGTTGACTCATTGGAAAAGACCCTAATGTTGGGAGGGATTGGGGGCAAGAGGAGAAGGGGATGACAGAGGATGAGATGCTGGATGGTATCACCGACTCGATGGACATGAGTTTGAGTGAACTCTGGGAGTTGGTGATGGACAGGGAGGCCTGGTGTGCTGCGATTCATGGGGTCGCAAAGAGTCAGACATGACTGAGCGACTGAACTGAACTGAATGACCTAATGGTTTTCCCTACTTTCTTCAATTTAAGCCTGAATTTTGCAATAAGGAGCTGATGGTCTGGGCTACTGTCAGCTGTAGGTCATGTGTTTCCTGACTGTGTAGAGCATCTCCGTCTTTGACTTCATAGAATGTAATCAATCTGACTTTGGTATTTACCACTTAGTGATATCGAAGTGTAGAATCTCCTTTTGTGTTGTTGGAAAAGAGTGTTTGGTATGACCAATGTGTTCTCTTGACAAACTGTGTTAGCCTTTGCCCTGCTTTATTTTGTACTCCAAGGCTAAACTCACCTGTTATTCCAGGTAACTCCTGACTTCCTACTTTTCATTCCAGTCCCCTATGATGAAAAGGATGTCTTTTTTTGGTGCTAGTTCTAGAAACTTCTGTAGGTCTTCATAGAACCCGTCAACTGCAGCCTCTTTGGCATTAGTGGTTGGGGCATAGACTTGGATTACTATGATATTGAATGATTTGCCTTGGAAATGAACTGAGATCATTCTGTCATTTCTGAGATTGCACCCAAGTACAGCATTTCAGACTCTTGTTGACTATGAGGGCTACTCTATTTCTTCTAAGGGATTGTTGCCCCCAGTAGTAGATACAATGTTCATCTGAGTTAAATTCCCCCATTACCTTCCATTTTAGTTCATTGATTCCTAAGATTTTGATGTTCATTCTTGCTATTGCTTGTTTGACCACATCCAACTTAGGTTGATTCATGGACCTAACATGCTGGGATCCTATGCAATACTGTTCACAACTGAGCATCATTTCCACTTTGGCCCAGCCTCTTCATTCTTTCAAGAGTAATTGTGCTCCACTCTTCCCCAGTAGCACATTGGAGACCTTCTGACCTGGGGGGCTCATCTTCCAGTGTGATATCTTTTTGCCTTTTCATACTGTTCTTGGGGTTCTCATGACAAGAATACTGGAATAGTTTGCCATTCCTTCCTCCAGTGGACCACATTTTGTCAGAACTCTCCACTATGACCTGTCCATCTTGAGTGGCCCTGCACAGCATGGCTCATAGCTTCATTGAGTTATGCAGGCCCCTTCTCCACAACAAGGCTATGATCCATGAAGGGGAAAGTATTAATACCAGGGTACCTTTTTCTTTGATTCTGTTAAATGGGGTAGACTGGAGGGTGGCTCATAGTCAGAAATTAAGTTTTATTTTTTAAAAGTCTACTTTTTTTTTTTATTGCTTTGTCAAATGGCATTCCTGCCCATGGTTAATTTACCTGAAAGTCATTTCTGTGCCTGAATTTACAAAGTTAACTGTCTCTGTGTTCAGCTGTGCTGAGAAAGGGTAAAAATTTTTTTATGTGTATCTCACTTAGCAGTTCTATGACAAATGAAACTTACTTTAAAATCTTCAACTGCAGAATATAATAAAAGTCCAAGTGTAAATTATACTGTGGCCATCAGTCAGTTTTGACACATTTTAGGTAAATAGTTGTAGTCAGAAAGATCCAGCGAGGTTTTAATCTCAACCAGCTTAAAAATTTCTGCTCTAAAGTCTATTGAAACTTGATAACATTTTTACAGATTCCTTTCTTTCCCTTTAGAAAAGTTCTTTAAAATTGCTTCTTGACAGTTAATGACAGCACTTTAGACAAGTAGCCTCAAATGATGTTGCTTCACTTTCAACACTGTGTTCCCAAATGAAATTAGAGTTCTTTAGTGTGAAGATTGCTTCTTGAATGCTCAGATTTAACCGAGGGAAAATAGAAAACATCTCAGTAAGTCTGAACAGAATGATCTGAGCATCCTTGCATCATCATGACTCCTTAGGAAGTAAGTTCATGAAGGAGGTGCTCCCTGGAGCCACGTACTTCTCAATAAAACATTTGAATGCCAACTCATTACACACAGTAAACTGATGACTGTGGAAGCAGCTGTTATAAAAACTGCAAACTCCTACCAAAGACAATTTTTGTTTTTTTCGTTTTATATTTCCAGAGCCTACCACTTGTTTTAAATGAGTGAATGACTGAATGAATAAATCAGTTGAACTAACTTGTATCACTTACATATAGGAAGGAACCTGGCACATGGCTGATATGCTAAACTTTTTCTAGTTGAATGCAGGAAAGAACAAATGAAGTAAACATGGCAACTCATGATTAGTCACTGGTAAGATCTAATGTTTGCTGTTCTCACATGGGTCAAGACTTAATGTCTGGTCAATCAGTTGTTCATACCTGCACTAATGGGGGGCCTAGGCTGGACCAGTTACAGGGCCGTGGTCTTTGAATGGAACAGAAAGAAAGAAGAGTCTGGATTTGAGTGAGTGGAGCATTCTACATTTCACCTCTCAGAAACTGCTCATTCATTTGCAACTTGAAAGCCGCAGTGCAGATTTAACAGGGTTGCTCTGAGGATTAATCAAATAGTTACACAAAGTTGTGACACACTCTCCAGATGTTAAATAGTTGTCAGGGGAAGACCAAGGTCCTGGGGTTATGGCAGTGCTTTACCTTTTTAGAAAAAAAAATGTGGAAGGACTGATGTTGAAGCTGAAACTCCAATACTTTGGCCACCTGATGCAAAGAACTGACTCACTGGACAAGACCCTGATGCTGGGAAAGATTGAAGGCAGGAGGAGAAGGGGATGACAGAGGATGAAATGGTTGGATGGGATCACCGATTCAATGGACATGAGTTTGAGAAAACTCCAGGAGTTGGTGATGGACAGGGAGGCCTGGCGTGCTGCAGTCCATGGGGGTCACAAAGAGTTGGACACAACTGAGTGACTGAACTGAACTGAGGCAGGTACCTAATGGTTTTGTTTGTGAAACGTTTAATTAATGTAGATTAGTTGACTTCATATACTAGGTTTTATTTTCTAGGGGTTGAAAAAGTGAAAGTGGCAATTGCTCATTCGTGTGTGACTCTTTTGTGGCCTCATGGACTGTAGCCCACCAGTCTCCTCTGACCGTGGAATTCTCTGGGCAAGAATACTGGAGTGGGTAGCCATTTCCTTCTCCAAGGGATCTTCCTGATCTAGGGATCGAACCTAGATATCCTTCATTGCAGTCAGATTCTTTACTCTCTGCCAATTCAGTAGAATTTTGTGATTCTATCAAACTTTCCTATTGTCAGTCTTCCTTTATTACCCTTAACTATCACTTATTCAAAGTCATTTAGCCAACTTCTTAAAAACTCTGATAATGGGAAAAAATGAATCATGATTATCATCAAGATAGGTTAACCTAATTACTTCTGGGACTTCAAACCAGTCTCCATGAGGAGCTTCTCTGTGCATTTACTAAGACAATGAGAACAGTAAATTACAAAATAATGACAATACATTAAGGATGAAATTAACATTACATTTTGCATAAATATTTGAACCTACATGGAATGTCAAGATTGAGTTTAAAAACCTAGAAAGAGTTAATGTTAAAAAATGATAAGTGTTTTGTTGAGAACATTAAGATGACAGGTTATATTTGATCTTGAGACAGGAATTTTAGAATTCAGAATATAATCTTTTTTTTTGTCTGTGCCTCTGTGTCCTGTGGGATCTTAGTTCCTCAGCTGGGAATTGAATCCATGTCCCCTGCTGTCTTAACCACTGGACCACCAGAGGAGTCTCAGAGATAAGCTTTGAACTTGGCTGCTATGGTGTGTGTGTGTGTGCATGTTTTAACAGATGGGGAGATGAGGCCAGGAGAGTGTAAGTGACCTATCCAAAGTTGAATAGGGGAAAGTATTAAATTAGTAAACATCAAGGCAATGATACAAGATAGGAAATGAGTTCTAGAAAGCAGAGGTTAGACCTGTAGTATATATACAAATGTTTTGTTGTTTCATAAGTTGAGTCAGTGAAAAAAAGCCACAAGGTAATATTTGGTCCTAGTTAATATTTTCTCCAATTGATTATTCTCTGAGACTGGTGGTGGTATATAAATTTGGTTCTGAAAGTAATGATTTGAATAACCTCAGGAAACTCTTATGGTCTTTAAAAAATTTTTTTTCTTTTAATCTATGTGGTGGAAGTAACCTGCATCACCTAACTGGTTATCACAAGGTACGTTCAGAATCACTTGGAAAAGAATTGACTTATGTCCAAATGTAATTTTTCCACTGACAACACCCTGCTTATAAGGGTACTCAGGTGTTGGGCCTGGGGACCATGACCTTAATGAACTGACACACGTTTAGAGGCATCTTAAATTTGGGGCTTTTGTTAAGTTAATGTGGTGTGGTTGTGGCAGTGACAGGGGACAGCTGTCTGGGGTCCTTCCCCTCATACCCTATAGCTCCCATTGTTGGAGCTCCCACTATTAGCATTTCCCCTCAGTGGACTCACCCCCAAAAGCCTGCATAATGATGGTTAATTCACAGTGACAGTGTCCACGGAGATGGAGGTCGTCAGTGTCAGTCGAATGATTGTAAGGAAGATCTCCTTAAAAACACAGATTTGGATACCTGAGCAGCAATCAACTCAGAATCCCTTTCTCTGTGTCCTTTTCATTTTTCCTGGAGTGGTTTTCAAGAGGAGGAGCTCTTGTACTGTCCTCTGGAGCATTGGGGAAAGGTAGGGTGTTGTCACAGAGGCGGAGTGACACTGTCTGTGTGGTACTTGGTACTGACATCCTGTAACGTGCTGGACAGTCTTACGGGGGGTGGGGGGGGGGAGACGGCCCCTCCCACAGTGAGGGGACAGCTGCACCTTTCCTGAAGAAGAGCCATCATCACGGTCCTGAACCGAAAGCCCAGGGCCCTTCTCAGTTCTGCTCTCTGGCGACAGTACACTTCTCCTTAAGAGCATGTCTGCATCTTGCTTTCACGTTAGACCTGCTGGCCGACTTCAGCAAGTCACTTCATTCATCCAGTGCCCCCTTTGGTCCCATTTATAGCGTGAGGGTAGTGATAGTTGACCTTTCAGGGCTGTGGTGAGGATTCAGCGGCATGGCATATATATGAAGTGCCTAATGCTCATAGGCGGGGAAGGAAATGGCAACCCACTCCAGTGTTCTTGCCTGGAGAATCCTGTGGACAGAGGAGCCTGGGGGGGCTGTCCTCTATGGGGTCGCACAGAGTCGGACACGACTGAAGCGACTTAGCAGCAGCAATGCCCCTAGGAGCAGCTCAATAAATGGTTTTCTCCTTCTTTCCATGAATGGGATGCCCACTTTAGAAAAAGATGGAGAAATGAATCAAGTGTTTCTTCAAGACTGCAGAGATGCTATTAAGTTCCTGCCTGCCCCTTCCACAGCAGACTGGCTGAAATTCCACTGGCTCTTTTTAGGAAAGAAGGGCAGGATGGAGCCTTCCTAAAGTGAGGTGGTTCCCCTTGGTGTGTACAACACGTGGGCCACAAGTGTTGTATGTGCAGTTCCTGGGCTTTCCTCTTTTGGGGTGCCAGTGTCTACCCAAGGGTTAGAGAGGTTAGAGAGCAGAGCAAGTAGAAAGTGCCCTCAGCTGGTATGGGGTTGGGAGAGAGGGGCAGGGGTGGGCAGTGGGAGGGGAGGGAGTGCCAGGGCTGTGATCTCAGGCCAAGCTGGAAGCCATGAGGTCAGAGTCAAGCTATAGGTTACCCCTCGTCCCAGCCCAGGTGAGGATGGGGCCCATGTTCTGAAAGGCCCCTGAAACCTGGGTTAACAGAGGTTTAGCACAGGAGCAGAGCTCACTGCTGGTCTCAGAATAATATCTATATTCTTTCAAGTGGCTTTTAATTGCCTTATGGGGATCTGGCCAGAGTTCACCTCTTGTATCACCCCCTTATAGATTATGCTTCAGGCACAGTGAAAGAATTTCTGTCCTTTTATCTCAAGGCTTGTTCTTCAGTCCTTCGTTTTTTCTCCTTTGGATGCTATCTTCACCCTGCCCTTCTGCCTTCAACAGCCTTTCAGAACACCCCTTGACACTGATTTCTAGGGAAGCCACACTCCTCTCTGGATGTCTCTCCTATGTGTTTTCACTGTCCTAATTAAATTGTTGTTATTCGGTCACTCAGTCACATTCGACTCTTTGTGACCCCATGGACTGCAGTACACCAGGCTTCCTTGTGTTTCACTGTCTTTTGGAGCTTGCTCAAACTCATGTACATTGAGTCAGTGATGCTATCCAACCATCTCTTCCTCTATCATCCCCTTCTCTGCCTGCCCTCAATCTTTCTCAGCATCAGGGTCTTCTCCAACAAGTTGGCTCTTCACATCAGGTGGTCAAAGTATTGGAGCTTTAGCATCAGTCCTTCCAATTAATATTCAGGGTTGACTTCCTTTAGGATTGACTGGTTTGATCTCTTAATTATATAATTAATCTAATAACAGTTTAGGTCACATTATGAAGTGTGAGTGAAGAGTATGAATATTGTACCCCAACTAAGATACACAAAGACTTTATTTTCCAATACTCAACTTCATTTCTGGCTTCAAGCTCCATATCCACCAAGCTAGAGAAAACATTTAACCTCAGAACTTGCCTCCAGACCTTGTCCTCTCCCCTACCCATGGTTGAGCTATGGTTCCAGGATCCCAAGCAAGAGGAGGACCCTGCAGTCCTTGATTCTTGGTGCTTACAGCTTGTCCGTGAGGAGCTCACTGCACCTGCCTCTCTGGCCTCTCCCAGTCCAGCTTCTCCTTGCTCCTCACATGCTCCCCAGGAACATAGGAACCTTGCCAGGCTGATGGGGTCTTCCTGGCCTTGAAATTCCATACCATTGAGTCTGCTTACATCACTGAGGAACAGGGCAAGGATTTCTGCTCCCACCACCAAGGAACTTCCTTCCTGGAGGCTTCACCTCCAGCACAAGGTGCTCTCCAGCCGATCTGGAGGGAGCTGTCCTGACCCTCCCTCCTCTCTCTTTCTTCCAACACAAACTACTTAAGCTTGGACTTTCTGTTCTGCTTTTTACTCCCTAGCAAACTCTGGGAATTCTCCAACAGGTTTAAGTATTTTGGAAAACAAAGGATCCTCCTCTGAGGCCATGAGTACATACCTGACTTTCTATTTGAAGGTTGAATGCAGAGGAGAGAAGCAGAGGGGAGAAAAAGCCCTTTAATATCCCAAAACATTACGCAGCCACAGGTGTCTGCCATTCACTGCTGAGCATAGAGACATAGGCTAAGTCAGTATACAATGAAAACATAACCTGTTCTCACCCAAATTCTAGAATTTATCACACACTCTCAGAATTCTTTCACTACATTTACTCCAGCATTTGTTTTGGGGCTGCTCATGTCCCTTGTTACCTCCACTAATATCCTTTAAATGTCTCCACACCAGCCTAATCTGTTTCAACAAAACATGATGTCCAATTTAGAGTATTAAAAATAATGGAGGGACTTCCTTTGTGGGCCAGTGATTAATAGTTCACCTTCCAATGCAGGGGGCAAGGGTTCGATCCCTAGCTGGGGAGCTAAGATCCCACCTGCCTCATGTCCAAAAATCCAGAACATAAACAACAGAAGTAATATGGTAACAAATTAAAAATAATACAAATAATGGAAAGAAGGAAACCAAATCAAAACTCTGTTGCTAAAGACTGTGCATATATTGACTTATCTTTTCTGTAAAAGAAAAAAAAAGTCCCCATTGCAGATCAAGATATGGAAAATTTCAATTTGTATTAAGGGAAAAGGAAACTTTTTCCACACATTCTTTTTTTTTTTTTTTTGGTATCATTATTTTACTATCTTCCAGAAAGGAGAAAATAAACAGCAATAAATACATGAATTTAAAAGTTTTTATTTCTTCTTAAATTATGGGTTTTGTTGTTTTTAATTATCAAATTCAATAAAAGTTCTTTTTTTTTTTAGAACGTGTAATGATCACTTAATGTCACTCATTTGTGTGTTCACACATGCAGTCTCTCTGGCAGCTGTCGGTGGCACCGCGCTTCCTGGGAGGCGCTTGCAGTGTGTTTATGTGCATATTAATGAAACTCTACGACTCTCCTCTTTTAACTTAAATGCTTTGCTGCCACTTCAGCTGATTATGGCTTTGGATAATTGCCACAGTGAATCTTGTATTTAGTAGAAACAAAATATATTGATGACAAACATGTTTCCTATCCAAAGCCAGAAAGATGGATCTGAATTCAGATTGTGCGGTAAAAACAAATATGTAAACTCATTAGAGAGGCAAGATGCAAATTTACAAAGCCTGAGGAAAATAATGAGGACAGCTTCAAATCTGAGGGAAGAGGCAGCATCAGGCCTTGTTATTGTGAAACCTGGCTTGAGCGTAGAATTTTCAGGGCCTGCTTGTGTGAAGGTGAATATTAAATTGTTGAGTCCCCTGGGAGGTGACAGTGTAGGTGCCCAGTGACTGCAGTGGAGCAGCTAATGGGCTGGAATCACTGTGATCATGATTGTCATTCGTTGCTCTGTTTGCTTTGCACTCCTGCCTAAGCAGAGAACCAATACTTAAGGCCATGGGTTTCCTTTTATACTGGCTAGGTGACTGTCTTAGTCTGCTCCAGCCACTGTGACAAAGCCACAACTCTCCCTAGACAGGGTGACTCAAACAATAAACATTTAGTTTTCACAGTTTTGGAGGCTGAGATATCCAAGGTCACGATATAGGCAGACCCAGTATCTTGTGAGGGCCTGCTTCCTGGTTCATAGATGGCCATCTTCTTGCTGTGTCCACCTATGTGTGGAAGCTGCAAGGGAGCTCTCTGGGGTTTCTTTTGTAAGGGCACTAATCCCATTAATGAGGATTCTATTTTCATGATCTAATCAATTCCCAAAGTTCTCATGTACCATCACTTTGGGGATTAAGTTTCAACATATTTATTTTTGCAGAGACACATTCAGTTTAAAGCAGTGGATTTACAGTTTTTTTAAAAAATAGTTCATTTTTCACATACTATGAATCCTAAAGGAAATCAGTTTTGAATATTCATTGGAAGGACTGATGTTGAAGCTGAAACTCCAATACTTTGGCCACCTCATGCGAAGAACTGACTCACTGGAAAAGACCCTGATGCTGGGAAAGATTGAAGGTGGGAGGAGAAGGGGATGACAGAGGATGAGATGATTGGATGGCATCACTGATGTAATGGACATGAATTTGAGTAGGCTCTGGGAGTTGGACAGGGAGGCCTGGTGTGCTGCAGTCCATGGGGTTGCAAAGAGTCAGACACGACTGAGCGACTGAACTGAACTGATGCACCTGCTGCTGCTGCTGCTAAGTCGCTTCGGTCGTGTCCGACTCTGTGCGACCCCATAGACGGCAGCCCACCAGGCTCCCCCATCCCTGGGATTCTCCAGGCAAGAACACTGGAGTGGGTTGCCATTTCCTTCTCCAATGTATGAAAGTGAAAAGTGAAAGTGAAGTCACTCAGTCGTGTCCGACTCCTAGCGACCTCATGGACTGCAGCCTACCAGACTCCGCCCATGGGATTTCCCAGGCAAGCGTACTGGAGTGGGGTGCCATTGCCTTCTCTGAGCTGATGTACCTAAGCTCAGTTAAATGTTCTGCAAATGCAGGTATCTCAAACCAAGCCTCCAGGACTACAATGAGAGAGGGAAAGAGACAGGGAGAGAGCGAGAGAGGCTAACTTCTAATTATAGGCCAGCTTCTAATTATCTTTATCATAGGCTAACTTCTAATTATCTCTGAAGCCCTACCGGAAAAGTGACTTATGTGGTAGGCCAAATAATGACTTCCCAAAAGACTTCCATGTCCTAACCCTTGGTACCTGTGAGTATTACCTTATATGACAAGAACCTAGAACTCTGCAGATATAACCAAGGATACTGAGGTGGGAAGATGATCCTGGATCATCCAAGTGGGTGCAAAATGCCATCATATGTACCTTTAAAAGAGGGAGGCAGACAGGACATGGAAGAGGGGAGAGCCGTGTGACTATGGAACGGGAAGTGGAGGGGTCTCTTCTCATGCTGCCTGTCCTGTCCTGTCTCTACAGGGGTAGAGTTCAAACTTGACAGAGCTGTGATCATTCCAGAGCCTGGCCGGGCCTGCTTTCCAGCCTCATCTCCTCCTGCTCACTGACACGTAACTTCATTGTGGACCAAAATCGTGCCTGTCCCAGGGGCATGGCATGGTGTCTTGGTTTGTTTCGTTCTGCTGCTCCTGATCCTCTTTACAAGTTACTTTCTCTGCATTTGAAGCTGTTTTCTCTCATCTCCGCTTCCCCAAACCCCTTATCCTTCTAGAATCTGATCAAATGTCACTTCTCTCAAGCATCCCACCACTGTGTTGAATAACTTATCAGAAATCTGCTTTCCCTTGTATTTTTATTTCAGTAAATGGCATGACTCTTTTCCTGTGTGGATTCTGTGTCTTTTCATCTGGCCTTGAAATGGAAGCAGAAAATGTTCTGTTAAGAAAGGCATTCAACAAATACGATGCAATAAGCAAATAACACCCAGCGACGACTGAATAAACTCAAATTATTTACTGAGAGCTCAATAGCCAAACAAGCATGTTTTGCAGTAGTATCGTTTTGCGGGTGGGAACATGCCACAGGGCTTGTGGAATCTTTGCTCCCTGACCAGGGATTGAATCTGTGCCCGCGGAAGAAAAGACATGGAGTCCTAACCACTGGAGCTCCAGGGAACTCACAGTAATATCCCAGCGTGAGTGAAACATCGAGCAGTTGATCTCATAAGATGCAGCATTCACATCCTAGTCAATGAAACCTCTTAACGATTTCCCCCTCTCCTTGCTTGAGTCTGGCATTGGGCTGACTTAACAAAATGGTCAAATACACAGTAAAATAGCTCAGAGTTTGGAAAGGTACCAAGGGTCAGGCTATGGTTTCACCTTTATCGTGTCATGGCTCTGGGGTTGAGACTGTACCCATTGGTGACAACTGGCTGGATGTTGTCACTCTTGGTCATTGTGGGAAGAGGTAAATCCTGAGACAGTGAGACATTGGCACCAGTGAGGGGAGGACTTCTTACCCACCAGGACTGGCAGTAAACTGGATCCACCCTGCCAGGCAAGAAGCCTAGATGGTTTTAGGAGGGGGACCGAGCTGCTGCTGGCCATCTGGAGGTGAGCTGAGGAATATAGGCAGAGCCAGTCTCTGCTTTCTCGTGGCACTGACATTATGGACCCGACACATGCCTGTTAGCTTCTGAGAGCAAGGTTAGTCATCAGTCAGATCCACTTATACCTGAAACCTACCTGCCCCACATTGATCAAGCTCCCTTTCACTGCCTTTATAAAAATGTGCGTTTTCTACAAGCCTCAAGTAGCCTAGTTAATAAGATATTTGCCCTAGCTGTGTTGTAGGAGCTTGGCGTCAGCTGTGTCCAGTTGGATCTCCAGCCAATTAAGACTGATTAAGACCACCGGCCCTCTGAATAGGCATGGGCAATGACTGCTGGGTGATCTTTTGACGTTAGAGGCTGAAGCTCCACCTTCTGCTCGAGTTAACTGCTATTTTTTCAGAGCTCGTGTCTCATGGAGGAGCCAGGAGCTTGGTTGCATCTGCACAAGATGGGATGACCACACCTTTTCCCTCTCTCCAATTACCTCTCCCAGAGCTTGCCGTACCTGGGCTTTCTTCCACAAGCCCTGTGTACGCGGCAGGCGGAGCTCCACGCTAGGCTGCAAACTTTGGCATCTCAGGGTTTGGATTGCTGCGCATTGGCCACCAAAACTGGTTTGTTATCTCTTTGAACATAGCCAGGGCCTGGGGAGATGCTGGTGAAGTCTTCCGGTCGTCTGAAGATGTGCGGTTTTTGGCTTCATCGGTGACGGTAAGAGTAACTTGGGTTGTAAATGAACAGCCCTGGGGATATTTGAACATGGGAGCAGGGAGTTTGGGAATGACAAAACATTCTGCTAATCTGGGTGTATGAGGTCTTCTATTTGGCACACTTTGTGAACAGATTTGTTTATCCTAAGCTAGCAAAGGTGGATCTTTGGACAAATACAATTGGTCGGGTTGTTCAGCTTTCCAAGGGGGTTTCATCAGATTTGCAAATTTCTTCCCATGGTACCAAAAACTGCCAGATGATACTCCCTGGTATTTTCTCCTCCTATCCCAACATTTATTTCCTGGTCACATGGTGAAATTTGAGCCAGTGGACCCCTAAGTAGGACTAATATGTGTATATTCCAAGTACTGTTTGTAAAATAGAAGCAGCTAAGCTTGGACTTTGGTGTTTTTTTTTCCTCTCCATAAGCTGTTTCATTGATGTAATGTTGACCCAGCTTCAACAGGAAGGGTAATGCCCTCCAATGATGCTGAACAACACAGTAGAAAGAACCTGAGCTCCTGGAGAAGTCTTGCTTCGATCTCCCCAGCTGTTTCATGAGAGAGAAATAGAAGTCAGTCTTGGTGAAGTTACTTATTTTTGGCATCTTGTTTTTGCAGTGTCATTCTAGTTAATACAGATATCAGTACTTACCATTATAAAACATTAAATATGTGGTATGGCCCTAGATATTAGAGAGTCAGTTCAGTTTAGTCGCTCAGTCGTGTCCGACTCTTTGCGACTCCATGAATTGCAGCCCGCCAGGCCTCCCTGTCCATCACCAACTCCCAGAGTTCACTCAAACTCATGTCCATTGAGTCGGTGATGTCATCCAGCCATCTCATCCTCGGTCTTCCCCTTCTCCTCCTGCCCCCAGTCTGTCCCAGCAGCACAGCATTTTCCAGTGAGTCAAGTCTTGGCATGAGGGGGCCAAAGTATTGGATGTTAGAGAGTAGGCAGTGGGAAAAACAGAAATTTCAGATATTGGGAAGCTGATGAACTTTGTACTGTCGAGGTAACGTTTGGTAAGATTGTCTTCAACATTTAGAAGACAGACCCCATGTCTATATAATCATTAGCTCTACAGAAAGCAGTTGGAAGGAGCCAGGTTATTTACATGTTGGCTGTTCTTTGCTGCTTGCCACAGGTGATTATTAGAAATTAACCCAGGCAAGAATTGGCTAATTAAAAGCAGAAAGATAATAGAACCCATGTGTTGGAAAAGTCAACTGTTATTGATCCCACAAAGGCAAAAAATGGTTACCGGGTGTGCTCTTGAAAGTACTCCCATTAAAAGATTCTCAACCAAACAAGGGAAATTAGTCCTAGCAATAAAGATCAGATTAAGTCTATTGTGTCAGATGGCCGCAAGGGAGTGGCCTTTTTTTTTCTTCTTTGATTTCTACTTTATTTGGTTGCGCCAGGTCTTATTTGTGGAATGTTGGATCTGTGATTTTTGTTGCAACAGGCAGACTCTTAGTTGCAGCAGATGGGAGCTAGTTCCCTGAACAGGAATCCAACCTGGGCCCCCTGCATTGAAAGCATGGAATCCCAGCCCCTGGACCACCGGGGAAGTCCCAGGAGTTGCCTTTCAAGTGAGGAAGAGTGATGGCTAAGCTCAGAAGCCAGGAAATACGGTGGGCTTAAGAAATCATGGCCAGTACAGAACTCTGGGTGTTACGGATACATTAATCAAACCAGAATAAAAAGATCAGAACTCTGTCTTTTATTCAAGCAAACTTTATTGCCAAACAAACCATGGACTTGTGATTGTTCAATCCTAATATAATCCTCAGGCACCTAAAACTTCAATAGGAAGCAGTCTAAAAGAAAGTGAGCATTCCTGAGGAGGGCTCACAAAAGAAACGCCTCCAATCCCCACTGTGGCTGCGAGGGGCAAGGGACAAGGAAGAAACACCGAGGCAAAGACACCAGTTCAGGGCAGAGTGGGCAAGGGGATGCCTCCCAGAAAACAAAACCAAGGTCTAACCATGAAAATACTCCACTGTGTTTGGTACATCCAAAACACTTCCCTTTGGTACAGGCCTCCCTTATAAACAGGCCTTTTACTATATTCTTTTAGGCAGTTAAGGGTAACAAGGAAAACTGAGTATTCAGTTTGTTAAAAATCATGAGCCTATTCTTTTCTATTGTGGCTTATCACAGAATATTGAATATAATTCCCTGTGCTTACAGTAAAATATAAAATATATATGTGTAATTGAATCACTTTGCTGTATGGGAGAAATTAATACAACATTGAAAGTCAACTATATTTCAATAAAAAAGAATAATTTTTAAAAATTAGCCTAAATTAATCCCCATGCCAAAGAGATATTTTGGGGTGGCAAATTTTGCTCCTCTGAGTTTCATCGGTAAATGTCTATTGAATGAACACATGAAAACTATTCTGGATTATGCGTGACTGGTTTCTTTCCCTTAAATTTAGTTTATTTATTATTATTACTTTTCACCTGCACCGGGTCTTCATTGCTGTGAGCGCTTGTTCTAGTTGCGGTGAGTGGGGACCTCTAACACTGCTCTCATCATGGCGTACAGGCTTCTCGCTGCGGTGGCGTCGCTAGTCGTGGAGCGAAGGCTCTAGGTGTCGGCTTCTGTAGTTGCGGCCACGGGATCAGTAGTTCTGGAGTGCAGGCTTAGTTGCTCTATGGCATGTGGGATCTTCCTAGACCAGGGATTGAACCCGTGTTCCATACATTGGAAACATCGAGTCTTACACACTGGGGAAGTCCACGTGGCTGGTTTCTAAAGTGAGATGTGTATGTTGCTTAAGACCTGGAGCTTTCCTCATAGTGTTACCTGAGTGACCGTTGCCCCAGATGAGAAAAACTAGGTGTCAGTCTGTTCAGGCTGCTGGAGCCAAATAACCACAGAATAAGTAGCTCCCTGGAGAAGGGACTGCCAAACCATTTCAGTATTCCTGCCTCAAGAACCCCATGAACAGTGTGAAAAGGCAAAAAGATACGACACTGAAAGATGAACTCCCGAGGTCAGTAGGTCCCCAATATGCTACAGGAGATCAGTGGAGAAATAACTCCAGAAAGAATGAAAGGATGGAGCCAAAGCAAAAACAACACCCAGTTGTGGATGTGACTGGTGATAGAAGCAAGGTTCGATGCTGTAAAGAGCAATATTGCATAGGAACCTGGAATGTTAGGTCCATGAATCAAGGCAAATTGGAAGTGGTCAAACAGGGGATGGCAAAAGTGAACATCAACATTCTAGGAATCAGCGAACTAAGATGAACTGGAATCGGTGAATTTAACTCAGATGACCATTATATCTACTACCGTGGGCAGGAATTCCTTAGAAGAAGGGGAGTAGCCATCATAGTCAACAAAAGAGACCGAAATGCGGTACTTGGATGCAATCTCAAAAATGACAGAATGATCTCTCTTTATCACCAAGGCAAACCATTCAATATCATGGTAATGCAAGTCTATGCCCCGACTGAATGCTGAAGAAGCTGAAGTTGAATGGTTTTATGAAGACCTACAAGACTTTCTATAATTAACACCCCAAAAAAGATGTCCTTTTCAATCTAGGGAACTGGAATGCAAAAGTAGGAAGTCAAGAAACACCTGGAGTAACAGGCAAATTTGGCCTTGGAGTACAAAATGAAGCAGGGCAAAGGCTAATAGAGTTTTGCCAAGAGAATGCACTGGTCATAGCAAATACCCTCTTCCAACAACCCAAGAGAAGACTCTACACATGGAAATCACCAGATGGTGAATACTGAAGTCAGATTGATTATATTCTTTGCAGCCAAAGATGTAGAAGCTCTATACAGTCAGCAAAAATAAGACTGGGAGCTGACTGTGGCTCAGATCATGAACTCCTTATTGCCAAATTCAGACTTAAATTGAAGAAAGTAGGGAAAACCACTAGACTATTCAGATATGACCTAAATCGAATCTCTAAAGATTATACAGTGGAAGTGGGAAATAGATTTAAGGGGCTAGATCTGATAGACAGAGTGCCTGATGAACTATGGACGGAGGTTTGTGACATTTTACAGTAGACAGAGATCAAGACCATCTCCAAGAAAAAGAAATGCAAAAAGGCAAAATGGTTGTCTGAGGAGGCCTTACAAATAGCTGTGAAAAGAAGAGAAGCCAAAAGCAAAGGAGAAAAGGAAAGATATACCCATTTGAATGCAGAGTTCCAAAGAATAGCAAGGAGAGATATGAAAGCCTTCCTCAGCGATCAATGCAAAGAAATAGAGGAAAACAATAGAATGGGAAAGACTAGAGATCTCTTCAAGAAAATCAGAGATACCAAGAGAACATTTCATGCAAAGAGGGGCTCAATAAAGGAGAGAAATGGTATGGACCTAACAGAGGCAGAAGATATTAAAAAGAGGTGGCAAGAATACACAGAAGAACTATACAAAAAGATCTTCATGACCCAGATAGTCATGATGATGTGATTACTCACATCAAGCCAGACATGCTGGAATGCGAAGTCAAGTGGGCCTTAGAAAGCATCTCTACGAACAAAGCTAGTGGAGGTGATGAAATTCCAGTTGAGATATTTCAAATCCTGAAAGATGATGCTGTGAAAGTGCTGCACTCAATATGCCAGCAAATTTGGAAAACTCAGCAGTGGCCATAGGACTGGAAAAGCTCAGTTTTCATTCTAATCCCTAAGAAGGCAATGCCAAAGAATGTTCAAACTACCACACAATTGTACTCATCTCATACTCTAGCAAAGTAATGCTCAAAATTCTCCAAGCCAGGCTTCAACAATATGTGAACCGTGAACTTCCAGATGTTCAAGATGGATTTAGAAAAGGCAGAGGAACAAGAGATCAAATTGCCAACATCCATTGGATTGTAGAAAAAGCAAGAGAGTTCCAGAAAAACATCAATTTCTGCTTTATTGATTATGCCAAAGCCTTTGTGTGGATCACAATAAACTGTGGAAAATTCTGAAAGAGATGGGAATACCAGACTACCTGACCTGCCTCTTGAGAAACCTGTATGCAGGTCAGGAAGCTACAGTTAGAACTGGACATGGAACAACAGACTGGTTCCAAACAGGAAAAGGAGTATGTCAAGGCTGTATATTGTCACCCAGCTTATTTAACTTATATGCAGAGTACATCATGAGAAATTCTGGGCTGGAGGGAGCACAAGCTGGAATCAAGATTGCTGAGGGAAATATCAATAACCTCAGATAGGCAGCTGACACCACCGTTATGGCAGAAAGTGACGAAGAACTAAAGAGCCTCTTGATGAAAGTGAAAGAGGAGAGTGAAAAAGTTGGCCTAAAGCTCAACATTCAGAAAACGAAGATCATGGCATCCAGTCCCATCACTTCATGGGAAACAGATGGAGAAGCAGTGGAAACAGTGGCAAAACTATTATTTTGGGGCTCCAAAATCACTGCAGATGGTGATTGCAGCCATGAAATTAAAAGACACTTACTCCTTGGAAGAAAAACTATGACCAACCTAGACAGCATATTAAAAAGCAGAGACATTACTTTGACAACAAAAGTCCATCTAGTCAAGGCTATGGTTTTTCCAGTAGACATGTATGGATGTGAGAGTTGGACTACAAAGAGAGCTGAGCACTGAATTAATGCTTTTAAACTGTGGTGTTGGAGAAGACTCTTGAGAGTCCCTTGGACTGCAAGGAGATCCAACCAGTCCATCCTAAAGGAAATCAATCCTGAATGTTCATTGGAAGGACTATTGTTGAAGCCGAAACTCCAATACTCTGGCCACCTGATGCAAAGAGCTGACTCATTTGAAAAGACCCTGATGCTGGGAAAGATTGAGGGCAGGAGGAGGAGGAGACAACAGAGGATGAGATGGTTGGATGGCATCACTGACTCAGTGGACATGAGTTTGAGTAAACTCCGGGAGTTGGTGATGGACAGGGAGGCCTGACGTTGCAGTCCATGGGGTGGCAAAAAGTCAGACAGGACTGAGCGACTGATCTGAACTGAAAGAATAGATATTTATTCCTCATAGTTCTGGAAGCTGAAAGTCCAAGATGAAGGCTGCCAGCCAGCAAGTGGAGGTGAGAGCCCTCTGCCAGCTTGCAGATGACATGGTGTCCTCACATGGCAGAACGGCCCAGGGGGCTGTGTGCTCCTTTTTTATGATTGCCTGAGTCCCATTCATGAGGGCAGAGGCATCACCTCCTATTGCCGTCACCTTGAAAAATGGGTTTTTGACATGAATTTAGGGGGACACAAGTATTAAGCCCACAGAAATAGACATGATTCTGAAAGGCCATGTGCAAGCTAAGTCACTTAAGTTATGTCTGACTCTGTGTAACCCCATGGACTGTAGCCCACAAGACTCCTCTGTCCATGGGATTCTCCAGGCAAGAAAACTGGAGTGGGTTGCCTTTTCCTTCTCCAGGGGATATTCCCAACCCAGGGATTGAATCTGAGTTTCTTATGTCTCCTGCAATGGCAGACAAGTTCTCTACCACTAGTGCCACTTGAGAAGCCCCGAAAATCTTTGGGGGGAATGTTAAGCTAAAATAGAATGCTGAGTAGGTAAAATCTTCTGTAGTTCTTCTGGTCACTGTTCTCATGCACTGCCACACCTGCAGCATTTACAGTCTTGACTGTTTCCTTTCAGAGATCTTAATTTAGTCTGCAGGACTTCTTCCAGCACATCTAAGTAATTTCCAAGCATAATGGAACAAATCAATGTGAGATCCCCTGTAGGTCCCAAACCCTCCAAAATGTACCAGACGTTAGTAAGAAGACATCTCTTAAAGTCATGCTTAGACTGGCTCCCTCTGGTTGAAATCTCACACCAATGTCTTCCCACGGGAGCTGCACACGTTGCAGTATGGTGATATCCATAAACCCAATTACTGACAGAGACAGAGGTAGGTTACAGTCTGCTGCTAAGTCGCTTCAGTCGTGTCCGACTCTGTGTGACCCCGTAGACGGCAGCCCACTAGGCTTCTCTGACCCTGGGATTCTCCAGGGAAGAACACTGGAGTGGGTTGCTATTTCCTTCTCCAATGCATGAAAGTGAAAAGTGAAAGTGAAGTCGCTCAGTCCTGTCCTACTCTTAGCGACCCATGGACTGCAGCCTACCAGGCTCCTCCATCCATGGGATTTTCTAGGCAACAGTACTGGAGTGGGCTGCCACTGCCTTCACTGAGATTACAGTCTACAAATATTTATTTAGGGACTCTTATGTGACCCAGCGGCTAATACAGATAGCTAGATCCCACATGCCATAAACAAGAGTCCACCTGCCACAGCTAACGATGACACATGGTGCAACTAAGACCCAGTGCAGCCAAAGAGATAAAAATAAATATTAAAAAAATGCTTATAATTCTGTCCTCATTTGTATTACCCTTATTTTACAAGGAGGTTTCCTGATGATGGAAGTCTTGGGGAATAGGTGGGCTTCCTGTGTGGGATCTATCGGAACCCCTCCAAGTTCACTTCTTCCCCCCAACAGTGCCTCTAACACTTTCTTGCCTTTACTCCTAAGTGTGGGATGGTGACCTTCGTTAGTCTCCATCGACCGTCCTCAGATGTGTGGTGATGGTGACACAGAATGAACACCAGACCCAGTTGCCCTTCTGTTGGCAACTAGCACTGAATCTTGCCCTGAGTGTGAAAGGAAATCACTCAGTACCTGAAATCGTCTCATTGTGCTTCAGGTGTTCTAGGTTTATAACAGCCTCTTGTGATCTTAAAGCCTTCTCAAGTAGACTCCAGTGATCAGATTCTGAAAGAATTGAAATTTAGAATATTCCTATCACCTTGGATTCCACCCCCACCCCCTGCCCACAGTACACTGTTAGGATGAGGCTGTCTAGTTTCAAATTAGCCCAGACTCCCTTTCTTTTCCATGCGTTGGGTTTACTCGTGTTCTTGCAACATTTGACAGCTTGTCCACCCCTGCTCTTTTTTCATCACTCCTGTTCTGGAGACGAGAATTTGTAGAGGTCTCAACTCATGTGTTCAAGTGAACATCCCCCTCTGACTTCGCTTTTTTTCCTTTGCGAATAAATGCATGGCCTGTATGATTTGGTATTGTGTTCCATGGCTTTGGGTGACATAATTTAATTTTTTATGCTCACATGCAAATAAGCATCATCCAATAATAAAAAGTGGTAGACATACTTGAATGGAAAGCTTTGATAATTATACAATCTTTAAATTAATTAATGAGCCAAAGGCAGCTAAACATTCGCATTTAGAAAGATCTCTACAGCATTAGCTACTAATGAGTTCATTTAGATCCATCATGCAACTCGTTTTGGAAAGCACAGACCATATTTAATCATATTCAATCATATCTAATATTGAAATTATGAACACAAGGCATTGTTGAGTGTGAAATTACCATAGAATTTTTATTGTTAAATATATTTCTTGTTGGTACTCCTAGATGAATGATAATTTGACAAAGTAGGTAATCTGCATACAGTGGGCCATTTATGGAATAATAAGGAATTCTAGGCTCTCTTGATTTGTGTTGATCATTCACATACAGATTCTAAATTCATTTCCCCCAGCTGCTTCAGAGGTTCTCCTGACTTCAGGCAAGAAGGATGCCCTTTTGGACTTCTTTTTCCTTTGAGTCTACAGTTTCTTTTTCTTTTCTTTTAAGAGGACAGAAAATTTTAGAAATGTATTTCAGCAATCGGCTAATATCATTAAAAATTAAAAAATTAAAATGTAATAATAATACAAAACCAGCCTTCCTACACCACTTGATGAAATTATATGTAGCTGTGGTCACAGGATATTCAAAGATTCAGCTTTAGTAGATTTCGCCAAACAGTTTTTCACAGTAGTTGTACTAATTTGCATTCTCACCAGACATATGTGAGCTAGGTACCTCTTAATACAATTAAATTGTTTCTTCTAGCTATGTACACTACAACAGTGGCCAGCTGCCAGATATAGGATTGTACTGTTTATCTTCCCTTTTAAAACTCATGCTATTAGTTATGCTAACACTGGCTTCTGCAGTAGCTTCAGTTTATTTCTCACTCACTAAACAGTTCAGTGTGGGAGAATACCCGGCAAGGCAATCTCCTCTTCTCTGAGCAGTGATTCAGGGATTCAGAATTATTGCATTTAGTGGCTCCACCATATTTGACATGTGTCTTCCCATGTGAGCCTGAGTTTAGACATCCAGAGGAGTATGGAGAAGGCACACTGTCTTTTAACTATCTCAGCCACAAAGTGACACATTTTTTTCTGTTCACATACCCTTAGTAGGAAAAAGTCACATGCTACATCTTTGCATCTCCTCCCTCCTGGGGAGGGGGCAAGCAGGAGAGGAAAAGTTCTGGGCTAGGCAGCTGATTCTATTAATAATTCTACACTTAGACAAAGGGGCACAAATACCTGCTGTGCAGCTGTGTTTGCCATGCGTGGCTTGGTGTTCTTGTATTTCCCTCTCTCAGAAACTGTCCTCAGGAGCCCTGGCTGAAAGCAGTGATGACAGATCAATTGAAGAATCTTAGAAAACGTGATGGAAGGATTTGTCATGGAAAAACATAACCCACTGAGACCCAGATCATAGAAGAAATACTGTATAAATGCTTGTAGCCTGTGAGCCTCTGTCTGCATGGTAACATCTTAAATACTCCTCTCACTGTTTGACAGCTTCCTCATAACTCTGAACCAGAACTCAGTAAGGAGGAGGCAGAGAATGATTTGCAGGGAAATCACTGCAAATTGATTTGAAATCACCACCAAGTGAGGCTGCAGAATGGCACATTCGTTTTCTGTGATCTCATCCAGTGTGCTGATAGATCCTCAGTAAGCAACGGGCATTCAATACTGGAGAGTCCTGATCAAAGGAAGGTCTTGGATTTGGACCTGGAGAAAGCTTCAGGTCAGGCTGGACTTGGTCATATCCAACATCTATGTCTTAAGCATAAGACAAAAGTACAGATCACGTGCATCTGAGGTAGCAAATGGGAGAAAGGTGGAGGGCCCAGCATCCATCATCTATTCTGAGGTCATGATGATTTTGTTCTACAAGATAAAAGGGTATGAGGTTTATGACTGAAAGCATTAGCATAGGAAGGGAAAGTAGCAGTTTCTGTCCCAGGTAACAGACAGAGCTATCTGGCTAAGACCTACGTATCTCCCATTTCTCTGAATCATAACCGGAGCCACCTGTGTACGTTAATAGGCTCGCTTCCTTTTCATCTGCTTCCTGAAATGTCTCTTATGTTATGAGGATGTTTTTGGTTGAATGAATTTTGAGGTTTTAAAAATGAGTAAGTTGCCATGTGGTGCTGAAATCTGTATGCATAAGAGGTGGTTTGAGGGGAATGGTGGGGGAGGGTGGAGAAGTTTCCAGAAACAACAGCTACATATATGGAATACTATGCAGTGTGCAGTTACTATGCTCTACACACTTTATCTGCAGTATTCCCTTTAATCCTCATGTGAAGAAGGAAAATGAGATTCAGGGAGGTGACTGCTTGTGACCACTCAACTGATAGAAGGAGTCACAATATGAGTTGATTCTGCCTCCCGGTCACAGGAGCTTCCCAGGTGGCACTAGTGGTCAAGAGTCTGCCTGCCAATGTAGGAGATGCAAGAAATGAGGGTTCGCTCCCTGGGTCAGGAAGATCCCCTGGAGAAGGGATAGGCTATGCACTCCAGTAGTCTTGGGCTTCCCTGGTTGCTCAGCTGGTAAAGAATCCGCCTGCAACACAGGGGACCTGGGTTCGATCCCTGGGTTGGGAAGACCCCCCTGGAGAAGGGAAAGGCTACCCACTCCAGTATTCTGGCCTGGAGAATTCCATGGACTGTATAGTTCATGGGGTCACAAAGAGAGGGACACAACTGAGCGACTTTCACTTTCTACACGCGCTAGTAAGAAAGTAAGCAGTGGATCAAAATCCTCTCCAGCTTTCACAATTAAAAGGTTAGCCAGCCGAGGGTGTCTGTTCCAAGTTTTTCTGCCACACCACTGGAAAGATAAAAGCTTGTTTTCTAGAACTGTAGCATACAGCCATCCATAAAGCGGGGCGCCGGTCACAGTAACTGTCTTTCAAGTGATGGATGGTAGTGGTGTTTGGGAGCTACTCTGGCGTTATTTGTTTTGAAAGTGCACGGACCAGCCATTAGGAGTATTGGGTTGTTACAATAAGTATCAATAAAAAATACAACGGCTCCAAGGAACCAGTGGATTTTAGAAAAGGTGGCTTTAATGCCTGCACACTGTATGTCAGGTTGCCTCAAAATGATAAATTATTTACCAGTGAGAGAGGCAAATTAATTCTGTAGTAAAAGAGACTTTAATTTGTTACCCAGGCTGAAGGAAACTGGAAATATCAAACTGTAACTCTATCAGGAGTTTGTTTCTTTTAGATACCTTATATTGCTCACCAAAATATTGGCCAGTATTTGACCTCTGCCAGACAGTTGTACCAATTTAGGGAACATTTATGTTTTTCAGTTCCTTTCCATCTGTTTTCAATCTCAGTGTGTTGAATTCCACAACAAACTTAATTAGAATTGCTTTATTAGAGGCATTAGACCCTGTTAAAAATTTAAGCCTGCAGTTGTACTAAACATATATTGCATATTTATTTAGGGCTAGTGGATACCCTATGAAACAATGCAGATGTGGGATACATCCATTATTTCAGAAAGTTCATTGGACAGCCTTGTCTTCATCCTGTCCAAAGGCATAAGCAAATGTGCAGGAGGAAGGCTTTCTTTTAAAAAGTCTTGGCCTGGGAGACTCCCCTGGTGATCCATGTTAAGACTCCATGTTTCCAATACAGGAGGCCATGGTCAGGGAACTAGGATCCCACAAGCTACAGCCAGAAAAAGACGAAAAGAAAACTGTCTCGGCCTGGACATGGCACACATCACTTCTGCTCACTTTTGTTGGTAGAAATGTGTCTTTTGAGCTTCCATGTGATGGGGCCTGGTGTCCTAGTCCATTTGCGCTGCTGTAACAAAAATACCAGGGACTGGGTGGCTTATATGACAGATGCTCATTTTGCGCGGTTCTGGGGTCTGAGAACTTCAAGATGAAGGGGCCAACAGGCTGCATGTCTGGTGAGGACGTGCTTCTGGATTCAGAGGTGCTGTCTTCTCACTGCGTCATGTGGTGGAGGGAGTGAGAGAGCTCTCTGGGGTCGCTTTTATAAGGACATTAATGCAGCTCATGAGACTTCCCCATGACCTAATCGCCTCCCAAAGGCCCCATCTCCAGATACCATCACATTAGGGTGTAGGTTTCAACATCTGAATTCTGGGGGAGGGGACACCAGCCTGATTTTGGGGCTGCAGCACCTGAGTAGCTACAGTCCTATATCATGGACTGAATTTTATGGGGCCATAACCATTACCACTAAGCAAGTTTAATAACGCAGACATGGTCAGAGGAAAAGCCTCTGGAGTCAGGCTTGGATTCAAGTCCTTCTTCTGCCACTTCCAAACTGACATTGAGCAAGTAGGATGTACGGACTCAGCTTTGTCATTCTTAAAAGGCAACAGTGATGATACCTAATTCCTAGGACATTTGCCACGATTAAGTATTAAAATGTATATCCTATAGAAGTGCAAATGTGCTTTGAAGTTCAAATGTGTGCACACATGTGACATTGTCTCACGGATCACAGCTCTTCATCGGTCCCTGCAGCCTTGCTTTTTGCTGTGTGACTTTGCAGTCTCATTTCCTGCCCCTTGACTCTGGAGTGACCCCGTGACTTGTTCTGGCCAGTGGGATGAGGTGAGGATGTCACTGTGCCAGTCCTGAGCCTAGGTTATAAGAAACCTTGTGGGTTTCTGCCATCATGAGAAATCTGCTTAGGGTAGCTTGTTGATCCCAGGAAGAGGTTGGTGGCTACATGGAAAAATGGTACTAGTTGGACAGGCAGCTTAGACCACCTCAACCTTGAGCAGAGGCATGATCTAAGTAAATGCCTATTATTGTATAGTAGAGAGGTATTGTTGCTTGCTGACTGTTGTTCTAGTGAAAGTAAACAGCGACAACTAGTTTGTTCATCTATGTCTATTCACTTGAACAACTTGTGACAATTAATAGAATCTAAAATACTAAACAGCAGTAAAGGAAAAGTTTGGCTTGAGTTTTAAAAATATTTCTAAAATATTTCTTCTTACATTGTCTGGTACTTTTCATATGGTGACTCAAAGAAATAGTAAATAGTGATAACAAATGAGACAAGATAAAACAAGAGAGGAATAATTAAGTGATCATTGCTTTTTTCCCCCTTAATTTTTTAAAATTGAACTCTGGTTGAATTAGAATATTGTGTTTCAGGTATACAGCACTTGGAGAATTTTTTCCTAGATAATTTTCCCTCATAGGTTGTTAAAAGGTAATGGTTATAATGCCATGTGCTACACAGTGAAACCTTGTTGCCTGTCTGTTAGATACATAGTAGTTTGTATCTGTTAATCCCATACTCCTAATTTGCCCCTCCCCAGCTCCTTCCCTCTCTGGGACCGTAAGTTTGTTTTCTATGTCTGTGAGTCCATTCCTGTTTTGCATGTAGACGCACTGGTATCATTTTTTAGATTCCACATGTAAGAGATATCATAAAATAGTCTTCTCTCTCTTAGTGACGTTTCACTAAGCCTAATATTCTTTAGGTCCATCCGTGTTGCTGTAAATGGCATTATTTCATTCTCTTTTGTGACTGAGTGATACTCCGTTGTATATATATACCATATCTTTAAGTCAGTCATCTGTGGATGGGCAGTTGGATTGTTTCCTTGTTTTCGCTATTATAAATAGTGCTATTATGAACATCGAGGGTGTGTCTTTTCAAGTTTGAGTTTTCCTTTTCTCCCAGATACATATTGAGGAGTGAAATTGCTGGATCGTACCATAGTTCTGTTTTTAGTTTTTTAAGGAACTTCCATACTGTTTTACATACGGGCTGCACCAGTTTATATTTTCAAAAGTGTAAGAGAGTTCCCTTTTCTCCATACCCAGCATTTATTATTTGTAGACTTTTTGATAATAGCCATTCTCACTGCTGTAAGGCGATGCCTCATTGTGGCTTTGATTTACATTTCCCTAATAATTAGCGATGTTGAGCATTTTTTCACGTGCCTGTTGGCCTTCTGTATATCTTCTTTGGAGAAATGTCTTTTTAGGCCTTCTGCCCATTTTTTTGATAAGGTTGTTTGTTTATTTTTTTATATTGATTGTATGAGCTGTTTGTATATTTTGGATATCAACCCTTTGTCAGTTACATCATTTGCAAATATTTTCTTCCAGTCTATAAGCTGTCTTTTTGTTAATAGTTTCTTTTCTGTTGTGCTTTTAAGTTTGATTAGGTCCCATTTATTTTCACTTTTATTTCATTTGGCTTGGGAGACTGTGTGACCAGGGTTTTTAGGTTAAGTGCTAGATTGTAAATATTTTCAAGTTTGCAACTTCTCAGCTCTGCCTTTGTAGTGTGAAAGTAGCCACAGACAATATGTAAGCAGATGAGTGTAACTCTGCTTTGTTGCTGATGTTTAGTCCCTAAATCATGTCCAACTCTTTGCAACTCCATAGACTGTAGTCCACCAAGCTTTTCTGTCCGTGGGATTTTCCCAGACAAGAGTACTGGAGTGAATTGCCATTTCCTCCTCCAGAGGATCTTCTCAAACCAGGGATCGCACCTGTGTCTCCTAGCAACCATTGCTCCTGCGTTGGCAGGTGGATTTCTTTACCACTGAGCCACCTGGAAAACCCAAATGAGCCCACAGAGGTAGGTGGTGGGACTTATGCATACTAACCATTGGTACTGAAATAAATATGCTTAGATCCATGCCTCAGTACACATACTGTAAACAGAAAAGTGTGAACTTACAGAAAGAATACAAAATTATAAGACATGAGAAAGGATTATTATTCTGGCTGTAAAGGGCAACAAATTAAGAGCTATTGTTGAGTTGAATAAGATCATCTAATTTAAATCTTCAGCCTAATACTCAGCACACATACTCAGGGCATGTTCTAGGACTGGGAATTATATTAATATAAGAGCAATATAAAAATAGTATAAATAAGCTAAGTTTAATTATATAAATATAAAATCCTTTATATCTGCTCAGTAAAAATCAGTTAAGATAAAAGGGAAAATCATATAAAAACATACATAAGCTCTGTAAGTGTAGCATAGTACTGCTTCATCAGCCTGAGGTACTAATGAGGCCATATCTCACTATCAGGAAATTGTTTTTTCATCCCATGGAGTCCCTTCATCCATAGGTTTACTCAGCCCGAGATATTAGTCTACGGTATGTTGACTTCTTTGAAAGAGAACTGAAAAATCTAACTAGTCTCCAGTAAGCCTGATGCTCCTGTAGGGAGTCTTGTGAAGCTCTGGGAATCTTGCTGTTAGCTTTATAATACATGGTGTCTGATATGTTGAGCTATTCTAGGGTTGATGGCTCTAGAGCTTAGATGAGCTCCCTTTATACTGGCTAACACCTATGCTGCCACAGAGCTGCTGCCAACACTGTTATGGGGAGGGGCACACAGGGTAGCGTAGTGTGGGATATCTGGGAGCCCTGCCCTCTTCCATCTTCCTCCTAAGGCCATACTGTTTCCATTGTCTTATCATTCCCAAAGTCTGTCTGAAGTAAGCTCCACCTTCACTGCTTCTCTTGACATCTTTCTGGTGCTGTAGTTTGCTACTCAAGGCTCCTTACAAACATTTCTGAACAGTCTGGCATAGGTGGTTTCCCCAAGCTCTGGGCTGATCAGAGTTACCCCAGGTCACTGTGATGGTTAATTTTACATGTCACCTTGGCTAAAGGGTGCCCAGATGGCTGGAACCAACACTGTTTCTGGGTGTGTCTGGGAGGATGGTTCTGGAAGAGATGAGTTTGATTCTGTAGACTGAGTAAAGACAGCTGGTTGAGGCCCAGCTGTGATGGGAACCTGATGAGGGCCCGGTCAGAGCAAAAAGGGTGGAGGAGGGCGATGTCTCTTTCACTGTGAGCTGGGTCACCCATCTTCTGCCCTTGGACATTGGTGCTGCTGGCTCTTGGGCCTTCAGACTCTGGGGTTTACCCCCCACTCCTCCCCTAGACTGGGAGTTACACCGTTGGCTCCCCTTGCTTCTCAGGTCTATTGACTTGGACTGACTTCCCTGGCGCCTCAGTTGGTAAAGAATCTGCCCACAGTGTTAGGAACCAGATTCGATCTCGGGTTGGGAAGATCCTCTGGAAAAGGGAATGGCTACCCACTCCAGTATTCTGGCCTGGAGAATTTCACAGACAGAGGAACCCAGAGGGCTACAGTCCTTGAGGTCATGAGTCGGACATGACTGAACAATTAACACTTTCTTAGTTCTGCAGTTTGTCAGCCACCGATTGTGCAGGTTGTGGGATTCTTGGCTTCTGTAACTGTATGAGCCAATTCTTATAATGACTTTCCTCTTAAACATATCTCTCTATATATCCTACTGGTTCTATTTCTTTAGAGAACTCTAATAGAGAAGTTTAATTACTACATAAATATTATGAATAAAGCATTAATAACATAAAGTGAATAGAAACCTATACAGACAATACTTAAAAACAAATGATTAAATACAAATTCTGAATCTTTCCTGTCCCCTGTGGGATAGAATGCAGTTTCTGGCCTTTCCTTTTTAGCTCAATTTTTTTTGTGGCCCTCCAATGTTGAGGCACTTAGGGGAGAGAGGTGAGTTGGTATTTTTGCCAAAAAAGGAACTTTGAAAACAAATGCCACAGGCTTCTAGCCAGAGATTTGTTGTTATTCAATCGCTAAGTCATCTCCGATTCTTTGTGACCCCATGAACTGCAGCACGCCAGGCTTCTCTGCCATCACTATCTCCCTGAGTTTGCTCAAGCTCATGTCCAGTAATGCCATCCAACCATCTCCTTCCCTGTCGCTCCCTTCTCCTCTTGCCTTCAATTTCCCCAGAATCAGAGATTGGCCAGTGGTTAAAAATCTTTGACCAAAATGTTCACTTTCTAAAAGAAATTTAAGTGTCAGTTCTAATAAAACCCCAGAGAAATAAGCTTTGCTAGGTGATATTTATCAAATGGACCCTAAACTTATTGGGGAATATGACCTTGAAAAGCTGTACAAGCTGATAGTCATACTCACTGGTTTTTCAAAATAATCCTGTTTTCTCCTTTATATCACTAGTAATAAATTTTCTTTGTATGAAACGAAGCAAATACAAATAAATGCTAAGTTAAGAGCCTGAGCTCTGAAGACAGTCAGTCAAGTTAAATCCCAGCCCTGCCACTTACCAGGGTGACCTTGGGTAAGTGTTTTACCCTTTCTAAACCTCAGGTTCTTCTTTTGAAAAGGAGCAAGTAATAGTCTCTCTCTCAGGGGGTTTCTGTGAATACTCGATGAGGTTGTGCCTGCAGAGTGCTTTGCAAGCACTGTGAGTGCTGTCAGTTATCATTTTTATTACTCATAATCACACCACTTAGGGATCGCTGCTGCAAACATTTTGATGTTTAGGGGATCCTGATTATCTGAATATTTATTTTTTGAGTTTCAGCAGTTACAAAATTTTTCAAACACAGTTGCATAAAAATATTCACTAATAAACTGACCAGTTAGAAAATGTCTGCTCTTAGACATTTCCTGCTTAACCCTTGTGTCCAGCTACCCAGACTACTCACGCCTGATGTTTCAGTGCAAAACCAAGGCAAATTGAAATTTCAAATTTTACAGGGGATAGGGGGTTTCAAGTAAGTGATGTTGGGGGACTTAATATTGAGAAATGAGGGTCTGGCAGAGTTAGACCAGTTAACAATTGAAGAGTGGAAAATAAACCTTGATAGTGGCCTGAGAGGCCCTTTGAAAGGGAATGATTTGAATATCAAAGGACTCAGAGAAACCCTTAGGAGAATTGAAGCCCTGAAATGTTTCTATAAAATAGACTCTTTAATCTTGCTTTTTAGACAGGAACTAATTTTGCTAGATAGTTTTTCTAGATGGACGCCATTTCTTCACTGCCTGGGGCCATCAAAGTGTGACTTGGAGTGGACGCTCCAACATAAGCTCTGTAAATACTGATTTTGAAGAAATTGAGGTCTACAGTGATACTTTTTGTCCTCACCTTTTCCCAGACAGGGACCTTACATGACAAAAAGGATTGTGACTGTGCGGAAACATAACCTATTTTTTTAAAAAGATCAAATCTCTTTGCTTTTTGAGGGCAATCTGTAGAGTTGTTGGTAGCAGAGCTCTATGTTTTTAGTAGTAGAGCCCATTGAGAAGCTGATGATAACTATGCTTAGCCCAGAAAAATGAGCATAATTGTCATCAGTTCCCTGGTGGCTAAGATGGCAAAGAATCCACTTGCAATTCAGGAGACCCGGTTTGATCCCTGGCTCGGTAAGATCCTTTGGAGAAGGCAATGACAACCCATTCTGGTATTCTTGCCTGGAGAATTCCATGGACAGAGGAGCCTGGGGGGCTGCAGTCCATGGGGTCGCAGAGTCAGGCACGACTGAGTGACATTCACTTTCTTCACTTTCAGAAAAATGAACATTTGTACCCACTGTGAAAATTTTCATACAGTTTGAAGGGAGGCCCCATGAAATCCGTTTACAAATTACAGGTTAAGAAACCACATATTGTTATATTTCAATATCTGAAAGAATTTGCTTTCTTAAATTTTCAGACTTGCGTGAGCTTTTTTTTTAAATGAATTACTTTTGATTGGAGAATAATTACTTTACAATATTGTGATGGTTTTTGCCTTACATCGACATGATTCAGCCACAGGTGTATATGCGTCCAGTCCTAAACACCTCTCGCACCTCCCTCCCCACCCCATCCCTCTGGTTTGCTCCAGAGCACCAGCTTCGAGTGTCCTATTTCATTGCATGGGCTTTAATTTGATATATATGTTAATAAACATTTGCTCTTTGCCTGTGTCAGTGGGAGATAAAGGAGAAGTAATGGACATAGCTCCTGAGTTTCTGCTAGACCAAGAGAATGCCCAGAAGGTACAGACAGGGTATTGTGAAGCGGGAAGACATTGTCAATCTATCTAGGCAAGGAGTTACCCCAAAGATGTCATCTACAGAAGGTATTAATATTAGGATCTAGCCTATAGTGAGGCAAGGCAGTGGTAGGGGCCCAGCTAAAGCCTCTATCCAGAACAGGATACAAAAAGTGAGCAGCCTGCTCAGTCGAGGCACCTGTATGGTGATGGCAACCATCATAGGCTTCTCTCGTAGTAAACATACCTGCGAAAGCTCTTGACTTTGTACTGAAAGTCAAAACCCAAAGTGAATGAATATATATGATCCAAAAAAGCCCAAGTTGTTCAGTTAAACATCACACCCATACCTGTATACATACATACAGGATTTAAAAATAATTTACGCATATAGTTCTCCTGGCTGATGCTAGTGTTCCTCATGAATTCCTTCTCTTTAGGATATTGCCAAAGCCATCAGCCAGGCAGCATGACTTATTTCTGCACAAATTCTGGAAGGTGCAGCTCTCCTTACTATAAATTCACTGTGCAAAATGCAATAAAATGAATTCTCCCTCCTACTGTTGCTAATCTCACAGGCTTCCGGCTTCTAGCAGGAAAGGATTGACTTTACTTAGAAGAACCCTTTTCTGTGGCTTTGTGTCTCCTTCTTCTCTTTTACTATCTACTTTTTCTACTGGTAGTAGCAAGTGTTAAATGGATTCGGCTTGTTGCCTTGCCAAAATGGTGCTGTTGAGCTGTTTAATCTTCAGTACAGCTGTAGCCCACCTGCAGATTAGCAGACACTTTTGGCTTTGTTGATGTGAGGAAGAGTGAAAGGAACTGAAGACAAGACCAACATACAAGAGAAGCCAGTATAAGACAGTGCATGGCCCAATGCTTGATTATGTGATAACAGAATATGAGCAGAATCATGTGAGAAGGCTTTGCAATGCAGGGAGACATGAGTGTGGTGTTGAAGTCTAGGTGATGATCACGCAAATTTCGACAGGCTGGATGTGGAAGGAGGATGGAGGAGTCATATGTTTCCTAGGAAGGCAATGTGATGCAGAGCAAAGAGCAGGAAGCTACACCCTTTCTTCACGCACATATTTAGTGAGAGCCTGTTATGTGCAGGCACTGTGCTGGGTCTAGGCCCATGGGTAGTGAACTCAAGTCCCTACTCCGTAGAGGATTCATGAGCTAGGATAAGACTTCTGTTTAAACCGGACTCTACAAATTATCTTGTTCACGCGGAGGTAATTTCTCAACCTCTTTGAGCCTCAGTCTCCTTGTTTATAACCTGAATTATACTAATTCCTTGAGTTTGGTTTGAAGTAGAATAATGTAATGGAATCACTTAATAAGCTCTAAAA
Organism: Capricornis sumatraensis; assembly: GCF_032405125.1. Classification (NCBI taxonomy): domain Eukaryota; kingdom Metazoa; phylum Chordata; class Mammalia; order Artiodactyla; family Bovidae; genus Capricornis; species Capricornis sumatraensis. The sequence goes on from NC_091069.1 coordinate 196,324,615, forward strand.
TTCAATGCCAATTTTAGTTACTATTCCAACTAGCACGTGATAGGATGTATTGTTTTTTGAATCCTGGATTTTAAAATATGAATTCTTGGAAGAAGAGAAAGTTGTCATCTGGCTGGAGAAGGATCCAGTAAGATGCTGGCACTGGGCTTCCCTGTCCTTCCTCTACCTGAGGTCTAGATCTGGGATGACAGCCTTGGCTCTGGGCAGAATTAGAGGGGAGTGAGCAGAGTGAAAGGAGAAGAATAGCTCAACATAGAATGAATAGCCAGAGACGGTGAACGAAACACTATGGAAGAAATGGCAGTTCCTACCAGGTTGTATGGTGGGGGGAGGGGACACAGGTCTCAGGAAGGGTGTCACTCACCTTGTGTTCCAGAATTTGGTGTGCTATGAGCTCTTGGATGAGGTTGAAACAGTGTAGTTTTAGAAAGTTCGTCATTAGTAGTGCTGTTTCCCAAAGCCCACAGTGTTTAAGATCAGCTACAGATATTATATTTCTTTCTGAGAGCTTAGGTTTGAAAGCTATGGCTTTCTTTCCTTTATGTCTTTAGAATTTTCTATATGGTTTATTGGTTCTAGTGACCAAAGTACCTTCATCAAGCTGCAATTAAGTCCTTGGGGCTGAGCCATGTGCCTCTGTGGGAGGTAATTATAAAAGCTGGATTAATTTGCCATTGAATTATTTATGTAAACATAAATTTTGCAGAGGCAATTAAACCTCAGGTATTTCTTAAGGCATAGATAAATCAATTTACATTGTGTTTGTGCAGTTCATTTCAGAGGAAATGTTTGACAGGAAATAGAAATCTTTGTCAAAAGGCAAAATACCCTAAGAATCCATCCCTCCATTAATTTTCTTTGCTTTCTAAACATACCCTGTAAAGTAATTTTGTATTTTATTGTAATTCCTTCCAACTGCCAGAGATAATAAGTCAAAAGACATTGAGAGTTTTCTCTTGTCAATACCAGGAAGTCAATCTTCTGTCTATTTTGGTATAATTTAGCGCAGTGAGAATCAACTGATTTCACAGATATTAACTTTATCGAATATACAAACGGAAGTGTTATAGGGAAAATAATTTCTCAGTGAACAATGGAGATCACTTAGCAATCAGAAAATGCAATCTCCTTTTGGTCTCAAAACTTACTCAAAGGCTGGAGCATGCCTGAAATCTAGCCCCCCCTTCTCCCCCACAAAGCAGTGATTTACAGAAATGAAACCTGCGGGATACACATTATGCAAACATTCTGGGGAAGTGAATCATAGCACAACCAAACTAAAATTGATGGAGCTGCACTGGAAATAAAGTTATTAAATTTGTGGTAAAGGGGAAAATGCAAAAGGTACCACTCTAATGGTATCTCATGTATAAAACCCATCCGCTGCTTCTGAAGAAGCTGTTGCTTGCAGCCATCACGTCCTCTGCCCTTCTTCTCTCATCACATACTTCTAGCTCTATTTTAATTTTTGGCCTTCCCTCATCAAGGCAGTCAAGATTTCAGATCTTTATTTTTACCCCAGCTCCAGTTTCAGCAGGGCATCATATGTATTTTTTCCTTATATACAGAGCCACCAAAGTCAGCTCACAGCCCTCATTCAAAGTCACTCTGACTCAACTCAGGTGATATTTTCCAGAGCAACTGAATTTTTCATAAATCTAAGTCATCTTTATCTAGATCTTTCCTGGGGTAGACGCATTGAAGTAGCCTAAGCAGAGAAGTCGAAGACTTCAAAGATGCTAATTGAAATGAACAGATTTACAGCATGTTAAAATAGAAGCTACAGGAAGGTAAGGACATCTCATTATTGACTGAACAGTGAGAATCACTTTTGGTTCAAATTCGTGCTTTGCATATTATTGATAATACATGACACATGACAGATTTCAAGAGACTGGGCTGCCTTATGTGGCGGCTACAAGAGGAGTTAGAAGTGGAAGAGACAAACTCAAGAGTTTACCATACTTTCAGCTTCTATTGGAAGCTGGAACACAAGGTCTTAACCCCATTCTAGTCTATCCTCTCTCACATACGAGAGTGGCTTTGTTGGAATGCAAATCTCATCATAGCATTCCTTGACTTAAGACAAATCTTTGGCTTTCTGCTGCTCTTGGTCTAAGGGACCAAATCTTTACTATGAACTGACAAGGCCCTGCATGGCCGGGTCCTTGTCTGCCTGTCCAGATTTATCCTGCTCTGGGTGCTATAGCCATACAGCCACTTCCTTGCAAACCCTGTACTTTTTCTGGCACTGGGCCCTGCACATGCAGCTTCATCCGCCTGGATACCCCTTCTCTCTCCCTGCCCTAATCCACTGCCTCTTACCCATTTTTCAGATCTCAACACAAACTTCTTATCTTTAGGAAGAACTCAGATCTTTGCAATGGGCGGAGACTGTTCTCCATAAATTTCCTTCCTTCCTCATTGGTCCAAGTTTTCTGAGCAAAAGACATGCTGGAATAGCAAACAGCCTTGGAGGCTTCCCAGGTGGCTCAGCGGTAAAGAAACTGCCTGCCAATGTAGGAGACCTGGGTTCGATCCCTGGATTAGGAAGATCCCCTAGAGAAGGAAATGACAACCCACTCCAGTATTATTGGACTTCCCTGGTGGCTCAGATGGTTAAGAATCTGCCTGCCGTAGAGGAGACCTGGGTTCAATCTCTGGATCAGGATGATCCCCTGGAGAAGGGAATGGCAACCCACTCTAGCATTCTTGCCTGGAGAATTCCATGGACAGAGGAGCCTGGTGGGCTACAGTCCATGGGGTCACAAAGAGTCAGACATGACTGAGCGATTGACACTAATAGTTTGGAAGCTAGAGCTAGTGTTTGCCTCGATGGAGTTTGGAAACATACCTGCCGGAGACGCCTGAGAGTAAATCTCTCCCCTTCCCTCTCCATTCCAGAGTAGTAATGATTTGTCCCCTTCTCCTGTGGAGGAGATAGATTTATATTAATTTCAGTTTCTTTCCTGAGGCATGGATAGGTGGGCGACAGCCTTCGAAGAGCCAGTCTCCTAGAATCTGAGGCTTGTCTCCTATGGTCTACCTTACTGCAGAAGTCGGTAACATCCAGCAAATCCTGTTTCTCTGTGGCAGTTGGGGAACAGGGAAGCGAAACAAAATACTGCCCTGGATGCTGTTTTGTTATGAGTAACAAATGATCACTGTTTCTTATCCAGGAGTCTTATCTTGCATTTTCTGCCATTATACGTATGTAAACCTGGCAGACTCTCTTGTTAGCTCGCAAGCTGGATAAAATTTGCGACCCTTCATGGTTTCCGATTTAACACACCGCTGGTCAGACTCCGCCTGTCCCAGCATCGTGTGCCACTCATTCACGGTGTGTGTCGCAGCCAATTCATCCGCTGTTGATTTGAGAAATGTTTCTCTCTCCAAGTAGGAGGGCAGTATGTTGTATTTTCCCCCCTGTTGAATATCTTGCCCCTAAAACAGTGCCCAGTGCCAGCTTTATTTGTTAAATGTGGAAAGAGCTTAATTCTAACTTAGAAGAGGAGGACAGGCTTCATAGAGGAGACACGTGAAGGCGGCAGGAAATAGTGGGAAGAGAGGAGTCAGCGTTGGATGGAGCATTGTGGGCTGTGGGACCAGTTCCTTGTGGCTTGGGTGTGGACCAGTGTGTTTAGGGGGTAATACTGACAGGAAAGTAGTTTTCTTGGCACATGTCACTCTGTTTCTGAATGTAATAAAGCATAGAAAATTCCAAAGGCTAGTGGGAATGAGAGATGGATGTGTTTATAGGGATTTCATTTCAGAAGGCTAAATAGAATCAGGAAAGGAAGGATTTAAAGGTGCCTAAGGATTTGGGGTCTTTTGTTTTTTGTTTTTCTTAACGTTGCAAGTGAGGAAAATGATTTATATCTTACTTTTTGTTTTCTTTTTCTATGTGGTTGATGGGACGAGGATGTTAGCTGAAGTATGCTTTATTCTTGAATTTAGTGATGGTTAATCCCAAGGCATTTTAGGACTAGGAGAAATAAGAAAAATATTGGGACAGAAAGCAAAATAACTAACTCTGGAAGACGACAGTAACTCTAGTTTGTAAATGAGAAGGTAGGGGCTGGGGTGATGCCATAGACTGTTGATATCTGTAGTCACAGCCCCAGTTCCACGGCTTGAGAAGGGATGTCGGTGTGCTCCTTGAGAAGTGAGGAGGCAGCTTTGAAGTAACTCCTCCAGGTACCAAATTGAGCTTAATTTGAACATTCCTGACAGAGTTAAAAATGCTTTTGTGTTTTCTCTATTTGTTACTTAACTTAATTCAAAAATAGAATTGGGAATTAAGTGAGCTCTCTGGCAGTCTCCTAAGGAAAAAGTGTAAGAATATAAAATCATTTCTCAAAAACCTACAAGGAAATCTTTTCTCAGAAATCATCTTCAGCAATTCTATGTACAAAAAAATTATCTTTAATGGGACTGTCATGAATAAGCCTCTATCCTTTTTAATATTTTAGGGCCCTCATTAATTCTTGTTCTTTTGAACTTGGTAAAAATCTCTAGGGTTTTTGATTCATATAAAGCTGCTTGTCTTTTTTAGTAAATGGCCATAGATAGCTATGCCTCTTGAAAGTAATAGGGTTGGCTTTTTATGGCTCTCCAGTTTCTTACCTCAGTTTCTGTTGCTGTGGGTATACCTAGTTTGATTCTAACAGCATTTCCCCCTTTCTATGCTGTGCTCATTAATCTTCTTTGAAAGGAGAGTCCAGATGAAGCAAGCTGGTTGGAGGTATGTATAAAGTAAATGTAGATCAGATAGGAGTGATGGCTTAGGGAGCCAGATCAGTTAGGATCAGGTTGGGCTGCACATAATAGAAAAATCCATAATAACATTATTAAACAAGATATATTTGTTTCTCACATAACATAAATCAGGAAGTAGGTAATTCAGGGCTAGTATGGTGCTATGGCAGATTTTATTTTCTGAAGATGGCCATAACGATACCTTCTGCTTTTCTTAAATTATGATCTTTCCATCCCCTGTCCTTTTCCTTCAGAGGTAAATCTGAGACCCCTCTCCTTGTGTCTGGGATTGCCTCAGCCAGTAGAGTGAGTGCAGCAGTGTGACTCCATGTATCTTCTGAGGCTTGGGCACAAAGGCTATACAGTGACTGCTCGTTTCTGCTGCCATGCTGTGAGGACGCCCAGGCCACACTGGGAAGCCTTGAGTAGGACACTGGGCCAGGAGTAAACATGAACTTCACATACGAGAGTGAGGAAGCCACCAGGATGACTCCCGCCCCACGTGAGCAGCCCTGAGCAAGAGCTGCCTCACTGAGCTGAGTCAACCCCTGGAACCGTAAGACATAATGATAGTATATAACTGCTGTTTTATGTGACTAAATTTTGGCTGGTTTGTTACTCAGAAATATAAGATTGGAAGAGGGAATCAAGAAAGGCATTAATGACATGGACTCCTTCCAGCTCTCTGCTCTGTTATCTCTAGCACAGCACTATCATCCTCATACATCAAGATGCTGCTGGAATTCCAGTTATCACATCTGCATTCCCAGCAACAGGATGGAGGCATAGAAGTTACCCTTTCAGGGTAACTGTTTGGAATTCCACACAATCCCATTTGTGGCCAGAAATTTAGTCACACGGTCACTCTGAGCAGCAGAAACAAAGTATGTCAATGGCTCAGTCACTTCCGCCTCTTTGCCACCCCGTGGACGGTAGCCCGCCAGGCTCCTCTGTCCATGGGATTCTCCAGGCGAGAGTACTGGAGTGGGTTGCCATGCCCTCCTCCAGGGGATCTTCCCACCCCAGAGATTGAACCTTGGTGTCCTGCATTGCAGGTGGGTTCTTTACCATGTGAGCCACTAGGGAAGCCCTTTAGCAGCAGGGAAGGCTGAAAAAGGAATCCTTTGTTTTTGATTGTAATATACCCAGCTAAAATTTGGGCTTTTGGAGAATGAGCAGAATGGCTGTTGGATTAGACAGTTGGTAGATTTCAGATCTTTTCATGAGCCAAGTGTATGAGTTTTAATGTGTGGAAACTGGCACTGTACTCACAGTATTTGCGGTTGATGGATAGACGACTTCTATCTACAACTTTCCATATAACTGGAATGTCAGGATGCTTATTCTGTTATTTCTGTGTTTCTGTGGTAGTTGATAAGCAATGCCTGATAAAACTCCATCAGATCTCCTCTTGAAACACCCACAGATAACCACCAAAAAATTGGTACCAAAGGCGTAAACTTAGGGAAAAACAAACGTAGTTGAGACCAAGAAGGTAGTACTTTTACTACGACATGGTTGGGTTTTGGTTTTGAAAAACATTGCATGCCTTCACATACTCCATCCTCGGAGCCAGAACAGTGGAGAGAGGGGAAGACTTGGATGAAGACAAATGTTCTTCCTTAATTTTGGGACTCGAGTCCTCCACGATAGATGCATCAGGGAATTGGCTATCACTGGCCTAGGAATCATCTTCTGAACAATCCACATCTGTTCTGTGTTCCTTGAATCTTCTCCCTACCATGATTCTTCCCTTCTGACTTTCATTACGGGGTTGATTCAAGGAAGACAGCTTCCAGGATTCAATATAGCTGATAGGATATCTTGCAGGATGGATTATGAGGACCTGTGTCATTGAAGATTCCATCACTTGAGAAAGGCCCTTATAAAGGCAGAACCAGGAAAAAAGGGAGAGAGGCCAGAGCGGACCATGCTGGGGTAGGGTGGTCTGGCTCCTCATGGTGAGCTCTTCACTGAAAGACTCAGAAAACGTGTAGGAGAAGAGTTCCCTTGATGAATGCTGGAGGGCAAGAGACTAATGTTCTCTCTGGGTTTAGATCAGAGAGAGGAAAGTGTCTAGTTCCCAAGTGGCCCCGGAGGCGCTGAGTGAGCCTCTCACCCTCCTCCCCTCTGTGTAAAGAGAGAGAGAGAGTACTCATATCATTCAGAGGGCAGCAAACGAATTTCCCTTAGATTCAGTCACATGGAGAAAATTCACAAACATAAACCTTACCAAACCAATATCACATATTTATTTATTTATTTTTAAAGAACATAGACAAAAAACCTTATGGGAGTTTCTCAGGGCCATTAAAGATTCTGTCTAATGTGTTTGCTGTCCCACAAGCATACCCACAGGCTTGTGTGATGAGAACTGATGTTCAGCATGAGAGCCCACAGACACTGCAAGATTTTCCGTCATCAAATATTCAATTATGTTCTCTATGTTCTATTTACTAAAGCGGAGAAGCAGACATTTAAAAAAGGATTTCTGTAATAAGAATTTGTTTTAGTTTCGCAGACAGTGTACTCTCCTGGTTGCATTTGTTTGCTAGTGTAATTTAAAGTCCCACCAGAAAGCAACCCAGACGATGCCACGAACAAGTAGAAAATGTTGTACATTTGCTTTGGGATGACCTCGAAACAGAAAAACAAAAAATTTAACCACTCCAGAGTCTCCAGTCATAGCATTCCAATCCTCTATTCATCTATCCTTTTATCGTTGGGTGCACTTCCTTTTAACGTGGGTCAGTGGAGATAAATGGTTATAGAATTTACTTCGTTACTGCTCATTTTAGTTTGCCGTTCAAACGTTTTGGTATGAACTGAATGCTTGGGTCCTTTCAAAATTTGCGTATTGAGGTCCTAATCACCAAAGTAATAGTATTTGGAGGTGGGAAGCCTTTAGGAGGTAATTAGGGTTAGAATCATTCAAGCTGGTGGGGCCTCAGGATAGATCTGTGGCCTTGTAACAAAAGGAGAAATCATTCTTTCCTTGCCGTGTGAACATACAGTGAGAAAGCAGCCATTGGCAAGAAAGGCAGACATTTCTCACCAGAAACTGAATTGGCTGGCATCTCAGTCTTGGATTTTCCAGCCTCTAGAACTGTGAGAGGGCTTCCCAGGCAGCTTCAGTGGTAAAGATTCCACCTGCCAATGCAGGAGACCCAGGTTTAATCCCTGAGTTGGGAAGATCCCCTCGAGAAGGAAATGGCAACCCATTCCAATATTTTTGCCTGGGGAAATCCCATGGACAGAAGAGCCTGGAGGGCTACAGTCCACGGGGTTGCAAAAGAGTCAGACAGGACTCAGCGACTAAATGATAACAGCACTGTGAGAATTTATATTTCTGTCATTAAGCTGCCCAATTTACAATCCTTAGTTATGGCAGCCCAAGTTAATACAGATTTCTATATAATAAAGATGCTGATGCTGATGGTAGCTAACATGTGGATTCTAGCCATTTGCTGTGAAAGTGACTCAGTCATGTCCGCCTCTGCCAGGCTCCTCTGTCCATGGGATTCTCCAGGTCAGATTACTGGAGTGGGTAGCCGTTCCCTCCTCCAGGGGGTCTAACTGACCCAGGGATTGAAGCCTTGTCTCCTCCATTGAAGGCAGATTCTTTACCATCTGAGCCACTAGGGAAGACCAGCCAATTGCTAGGCATGGTCTCTGATGGCTTATGTGCAGAAATACTTTTAATCGCCAGGTCAGCATGATGGGTCAGGTATTAGTCATTGGTCCTATTTGATAGAGAAGCAGAGGTTAAGTTACTGAACCGAGGCCCTTTGGTCAGTAAGTGGTAGAGCTGGGACTCGAACCCAAGACTGTGATTGGAAGGACTCTGTACTTTTCCAGTACTAGGTCCAGTACTTCAGTTCTGAAAGCCAGCAGTTAATAACTGTAGTTGGCATGCATATTACGCTTTGTTCTGTAAAGCGTGTATCTGTTTGCATTTGCCTCTCTCGGCCACCCCAGAAAAGGCTGTTAATTGAACTTGCCTCAAGCGTGGGCATCCCTGGGTCACATGGAGTGCTTTTTCCTCACCCACCCTTTCCCCACCTTCCAGACACTCCTGGAGCCCACCCTCTCCTTTCAGGCCTCGCCATGTCTTTGCAGGTTGGCTGTGCTCAACGCCAGGACACATCATGCTTGCTGTGGGCTTTTCTGGCTCCCGGAGCCCACATGCCCATCAGGCCCTGTTGATATCCTCCTGCTTCTCTCAACCAATGGCTGCTGGCAGTATAAATTCCTTGGCCCCCTTGCCCTGGGAGGCATGCTTCTGAGGATGTTCCTCACAGGCTTGTAAGTTCTCCTCCTGGGTGGTGTGACACTCTGATTGCTTGTAGGGGTAACTTGCTTGAGTATACAAACTTTAGAGCCTGCCTTCTCTTCCCTTGTCCCCCACCCCTGAATAAAGTACCTGCGCTTGAATTCCTTGTCTCGCATTCTGCTTGAAGTGAAGTGTTAGTCATTCAGGGCTGTCTGACTCTTTGCCACCCTATAGACTGTAGCCCACCAGGCTCCTCTGTTCATGAAAATTTCCAGGCAAGAATACTGAAGTGGGTAACCATTCCCTTCTCCAGGCGATCTTCCTGACCCAGGGATCGAACCTACGTCTCCCGCATTGCGGACGGACTCTTTACATTTAGTCACCAGGGAAGCCTAGGGAAGAACAGATCAAGGTGGCCCTGTGTCCGTGGGTAACCACGATGATGTAGTTTATCTGGCACTTTGCTGCTGCTGCTGCTAAGTCACTTCAGTTATGTCTGACTCTGTGCGATCCCAGAGACGGCAGCCCATCAGGCTCCCCCATCCCTGGGATTCTCCAGGTGAGAACACTGGAGTGGGTTGCCATTTCCTTCTCCAATGCATGAAAGTGAAAAGTGAAAGTGAAGTTGCTCAGTCGTGTCCGACTCCTAGCAACCCCATGGACTGCAGGCAACCAGGCTCTTCCGTCGCATACTGCTATTCTAACTTCTCTCCCCAGTCATGTTGTGAGAGTATATCTCCCTCTTCCTGACACCTAGACTGTCATGTGTGTGTGTTTCTATATATTCATTCACACCAAGTGGCTTGTGAGATCTTAGTTCCCCAACCAGGGATTGAACTTGTATCCCCTGCCTTGGAAGCACAGAGTCTTCATGACTGGACCACCAGGGAAGTCCCTGAGTCTTGTGTGTTTTGAATTCAAGAGGGATGTTAAGGAGGTGGTCCAGCCTATTCATTGGAGCCTCGGGGGACAGGGCTGGGTGCATGCCAACACACTGGGCTCTTTCAGTGACTCACATAGCCCTTGCTGTGTATCACTCATTCTCACTCTTAATCACATGCTCTCTTGAGATGCTTGATGAACTCTTGAGTGTAGGTTTGGTCACTCATTTGAAGCATCGGTTATCTTGATAGCAGCAGCTCTCTCACCCTGATTTTGAATTTCCCCTGGAACTGAGTGCTTCATAGATGCATCTCAGATGCTTGAGTTTGGATACTGTTTTTGATTTTGTAAGTTATTCCACATGTGCTGTGTGCTTTCCCTTGAATATCTATCATAACTGGGGTTGTTATTTATCAAAAGTTATTATTAAAGTTATTTATCTAAAGTTCATTCAAAATTCTTTAATTCCAAGTTTGTGTTAGGGCCAAATGAAGGCTAGAGTTTATCTTTTGCAGAAGAAAAAGGAAAAGAAGGCCTGTTGAATCTGGCATAAACAGGTTTGTCTGGGAAATACTTATGTAAGAGAACATCTTCTTTCATTGTTTAAGCTGCTAGTTCATATACACTCATAAGGAAAGCAGAAGCAAATGGAAATTTGGCTTCATTACAGTTTTTACAAACTGTTCTTATTTACTAATGCAGAATGTTTACCAGGTGACACTGGTGTTTAAATGAATAAATACAGGAGGATTGATTCATGGCCAGGGTTCATGACACATCTCTGCACTCATGATGGTGTCATCCTGGGATCCCTGACTGGAATCTGGATTCTATGGTGCTGTGTTGTCTGTGTGTGTGCTTACTGAAGAAGGGAGAATTGGTTGAGCATGAACCTTACCTCAGGGGTTGCTGTAGTGTACACTTTTTGGGTGGCTGCCTGGCTCAGTGCTCCAGCCTGTTCTGATCCATAGTCAAGGACTCCCAGCTGCCATCTGCAGTTTTTGGTCTCATATGATCTTGCTTTCTTGACAATGGCTAATTTTTTTTCAGTGATATCCTGTGACTATAAACTGAACCATCTAAATTCTCTGTCCTAGGAATTTTATAATTTGACCTAAAAGCAGTGAACCCACGAGTTATTAATGGGATATTAATTCCAACACTCCAGACATTGTCCACTGTGGCTATACAGTAAGATCAACTGGGGAGCTTTGGAAAATACTTAGTTGTGGGCCCCACCCCCAGAGATTTTGATGTAATTTGTCATAGTAAAGCCAGTACATTGCTTGTGTTTCACATTTACCCATGTGATTCTATTACGTAGTCGAGGTTACATAATAAGAAATAAGAAGTTACCAATGAAGTCCCTGGAGCATCACAAAGTCCTACTAGTGTCCTTTTAATAAATTCTTTCTCTCTCTCCTTCAATGTCTCTGCATTTAGTCAGAGTCAGTGTTTATTTCTCACCACTCAAAGACTCTTAATGTAGGTAATATCAGTCTCAGAATTACCACCTTTGAAATATTTTTTTAATGGAAATAGTTAGCCACATGCCTTCCTATTTTGCTGTTATGCATCTGAGTTTTAAAAAATAGCTATTTAAAAATTTTCTAATATATTTTTAAAGGGTCATGCATATTCCTTTAAGATATGACTATTTTGTTTCCTTAAGGTTTTCAGGAACTAATTCTATTTAATTATTTTAGCTTCCTTCCTGTTTTTATCTCTGCATAATTCTTATCACACTGGCCTCACTAGAACACTTCGGACTGAACAGTGAATATGGACAGCTAGGATGTGAGAGTGTGTGTGTATTTTAGTAGAAATGCAGTGCCAGTCCTCACCTTAATATGTTGTCAAATGCCTCATTTACCTTCCTTTCCTGGCTTTTCTCCTTATTTGCTCTACATGATTTCAAAGGTAGAAACTCTGAGCATTTTCTTGCTTATTATCCGTCTGAAAAGCCATTGCTGATAGGCTATGCTGGTTTGTATCATCAGACATACATAGACTCACACATGCACATGGTCGAGTTTTAGTGCAGCCAAGTGGCCCAGTGTCTTTGGCATGGTTGCCAGGGACCAGCTGAGACTTCTGATACTGGACTCAGTATG